>NW_027175820.1:7625000-7657500 GCF_023055335.1 Clinocottus analis
GCTCTTTGTTTTCAGGCTGCATTCTCTAGAAAAATCTTTGTAAGTGGGATAATCCCAGCACCTCCAGCTCTGTTTCAACCTCCTTTGTTGAGTCAACACCAGGTCCCATCCGAACACTTCATCAACCTCAGGACGACACTGAGGATCAAGTGCTGAAACAAACAGGGAAATGGAAAAAAGAGACACCAAATGTAAAAGATGAGGTGTGGGGAATGAAAAGAAAAGAAACCTGAATGTAAGAGAAAGAGTAAGAAAACATAAAGCAATATGTCCACTAAAACAGCAAAAACAGAGGAAATAAAATTAAAGAAAGAAAGAAAGAACCATAGACTACAGCTTATGCCTCTCCTGAGGACGACAAGCTTTGTTTCTCGTGTGAGTTCGGGGACATTGAGAATGAGGTGCACTTTTTATTTTACGGTCTTGTCTACGAGGATATAGGAGAATTACCTCAATTTATGCAGATTTATTTTGGCTGGCAATGACACACTTTGCCGGGCCTCGGAGAGAAGGCAGAACGTTTGAGACGGAGCGGCAAGATAAACTGTTATTTCGTAACTGTTGAGCCCTAGGGTCCCCGTTACAAAATTACAACCTTTAAACACAACTCAAACAATAAATTGGATTTGGGGTTAGAGGTGAGGGTTTAAAGGGCTACAAGGGCTTTATGAAATGTTCGAGCACCGCAGCGGTGTCTTTGGTGTTTTACTAACCCGAGATTGCTAGGAAATCACATAAGAAATCATATTCATATATAAAGATGGAAAAACAGTAAAGGAGACAAAGTCAGAATGAAAGTAAACATCAGACAAAGCAAAGTTTAAAAAAGGTGACACTTAAATGAAATGAATAAATAAGAAAAAGACAAAACAAGAAGAATAAAAAGAGTGCAAGTAAGTAAGTGGGTCTGACTTGTGAAAGGTGTGGTTCATAGACTATAGGATGGAAATGATCTAATGCTGCATCGCCCTACCCACACAGAGGGAGGCCATGTCTTGACAAGAAGGGCAGGCAGGCTCCCACAGGCCCCAACACAAGTATTGGGGCCCCTTTTGCACGCACACACACACACACGCACACACACACGCACACACACACACACACACACACACACACACACACACACAAATAGTAAGAGGAAAGGGGGTGGATACGAGCGAAAGACTGGAAAGTTCATTGGTGTCAACAGGTTTCAACTAGTGGGGGATGGGAGGGAGGGAGAGAGAGAGAGAGAGAGATTATTGCAAAATATACAAGACGGGCCAATAAAGCATGCAATAAACTAGACAACGGTAAAATAGAACGAACGTAGCGCCTTGTTACATGTGTGTTGGGTAATTTCTCTTAGCAGTTATGTTAAACAGTACATTTTTAAAAAGTATTTAAGTGTCCCAGCCTTTTAAGTGGGTTTTTAACCTCTTGCTCTGGGACCTATCGGATGCTCAGGTGTCCACAGGGGAAAGATAAAGAGGGAGGTCGAGCGAAAGTTCAGGTGGCCAGAGGAGGGGAGGTGTGTGATGTTTTGTTCGGGTCCCGGGTTGTGATTGGCATGGAGTAGCAGCTACAACGAGGACACAGAGCTGCGTTGGAAGCACGGTCTGAGCGCTGAGGTCTTTAACATCAGGTGGTTGCGGCTCACAAGCTGGCAGTAGACCAGTGAGTGGCTAACCGGCTAGCAGCTTATCAGCTGGGGGTTTGCAAAGTACGGCGCTGCCACCAAGGGACATGGAGGCAGAACGAAGTCTCCTGCTATCATCGTGCCTCTGCCTGGACACCAGGGTTTCTGTGACTGTGCATATCGCTCTAGACTCGTGAGTACTAACCACTCCTGTGAGGGAGTGACATGAGCTCCAACAAGTGTGCGAACATAGGGTACCCTAGTACGGACCATTTACTCCTGGGAACATGGGGTTTTCAGGTTAACCTCTGTGTGTTGTTGTTTTTGAGATTAAATGTCAACAGTGCTGCATTAAATGTGTGTATGACATTCATGTGTAACCTAATGCTATTTACTGGCGGAAATAAGACGTTTAATCACGGCTACAGGTACATCCGTATAAATGCATGGGAGTTTTAGCTCACATTAACAGTATAGCGCTATAAGAGGGGTAGATAATGAAGCCCATGTCTAGAACCGCAATTAAGGAGGGGGCTACAAGAATGAAAAGCCAGGAGAGAAAAAGACAAAGAAGACGTGTGTGTTGGGGGGGAGATCCTTGTTGAGGGATCAGCCTGACCTTGATCTCACCTTGACCTACTGACACCTAAATGACTGAGGAGGGAGGGGGAGTGATATTTACTCCTGCCTAGTTGAGTTTCTTTTAAATAATCACAGTGTGAAGTTTAACCATCTTGTGAGTGCTATGGGACCCGTTTCTGAACAGATGTGTGCTACAGTATATGGAAAGAGGTGCAGCCGGTAGACCGGCTCTTTCTGCCATTCAGAGAATATTTGTTGTCATCATATGTTGTTACTCAACGGAATGCAGCTGTAGGTTTCAGCGCAAAAAAAATGTGACAAAGACGCAAACCTGCACTTCTGACGTACAATTTCTATGTTTTTATTTTTAGTACATCCAAAAGGCTGCTCTTAAAATATACCTACTGTCGCCATCCAGTATGCGTTCAATCCTACATTATCATAACATCCCTTTTAACTTTAATGCTCTCACTCATATATCTGCTGCGCAAAGGGCTTTGGGTGAGGATAGCCAGAAAGTCATGCTTGCTTACATGTAGGACAGGGGTCACTAACAGGTCTGGACCCAGACGCTGTTGTCTCTGGTCCTGGACCGAAAACCAATTATTGTTACTGAATTATTAACTGTTGATGGATCGCTCGTATTCAGTGGTGTATTGTTACGAAGTAGAAATACTTTGTTACTGTACATCAGTAGTTTTTATGGGATATCTGTACTTTACTATTCATATTTCTGTTGACTTTTACTTTACTAGATTTTGCAAAAAAAAATTATACTCCGATACAGTTCCCTGAAATCTTCGTTACTCGCCATAGAATCTAATATATCTTTAGAAAAATTTATGATGAGACCAACATGGGGTCTGTAGTGGAACACGGACTCCAAGCAAGCAGGTTTGGTGATTCATAGTATTATGCATTTGCCACTACATCCTCTAGTCCAGCGCTCCCAAACCTTTATGCTTCACGAACCGGTTACATGTAAAACAATATTTTTACGGACCGGGTCTCATCTTGGAGGGACAGGAGCGGTGTCGCCCGACATGTGTTCGTTATGTCCAGTCTACCCTGTGACTTAAACTGTTATGCCCAGTCTACTGCTTAACTTATAACCCACTGCACAAACACAGGATGTGGAAATGGAAGCAGGGTTTCAGAGTTTTTTTGGCGATCTCAGGATAATCTGCCTTGGTTTTCATCCAGAAGACCAACAAAATTGAAACAGATTTAAGTTTTATTTTTGGAGTAACGTATACACGTAACCTCCTGACATGTGTCAAGATGTTCCGCACAGACGGATGCATCATTTTCTTAAAATATATATATATTTTTCTTTATTTATTCCATTCATTCTTTCTGTGCGGCTTGATACCAAGGGACCCACAGACCCATGGACTCGTACCAAGGGGCCGTTACTAAGGTACTCACGGACCAGGACTAAAGGACCCACAGACAGATGCGGAATGAGCATACTTATAAACATACTGTTAGAACTCCTTCATAGTGTCATATTACTTTTTGGAGAATTATGATGATAAATTCAGAGTTGATGCAAAATGATACATATATGTTCAATATATTATGTTAAACATTGTCGCTCCTGGATGGATCACAGCCAACCCAATTATTTTATCAACAACTTCTGGTCCTTAATCATGCTGGCCATAGCACTTCTCAAAATTCTGGCCCTTTGCTTTTTTATCAACAGCATTTACTTGTACTTTTACTTTCAATACTTAAGTACATTTTATATCAGAAAAATACTTTTGATTAGGGCTGCAACAACGAATCGATAAAAAATGATTATGAAAAAAGTTGGCAACAAATTTCATTATCGATTCGTTGTGTCGCGCAATTATTACGCCACTCAATAAGTCGCGGAGATGTTTGAGTATTGAACAAGTGGAGCGGAGTGTGAGTGTGTGCGTCTGCATGCGTGTCTGTGAGTGAGTGTGTGTGTGTGTCTGCATGTGTGTGAGTGTGCATGTTTGTGAGTGTGTGTGTCTGTGCATGTCTGTGAGTGTGTGTCTGCATGTGTGTGAGTGTGTGCGTCTGTGAGTGTAGAGAACAAGTTCTGACAAATCCTGTTAAGTTTTCTGATTTGTATTTTTTTTTTTTTTATAAATTCTTTGTTAAGATTTGTTGCACTGTGAATTTGCACTATTAGTTCTGTTTTTGTAATAAAACGTTGCAAATTAATGCTTTAAAATTATTATTTTTGTATCCGATTATTCAAAAAAATAATCAACCAATTAATCGATTATTAAAATAATCGTTAGTTGCAGCCCTACTTTTGATGCTTAAGTACAGAAAATATCAGATACTTTTACTTTTACTAAGGTAGTATTCTAATAGGTGACTTTTACTTGAGCCTTTTCCAGTAAGGTATCTTTACTTTTACTCAAGTATGGCTTTTGGGTACTTTATACACCACTGCTTGTATTTAACCAGCGCAGCTTTTCCTGCCTTTCCAGCTCTCGTTCAGCGGGCCAGGAAACACACCAGCCAATCACACGCCTTGTAAATACTCTCACAGGATCCTATTTGACCAATCACATGTGTGTATTCCGTTAAGCCCCGCCCTCGACTCGAGTGTCATATTCACACACAAGTAGCGACAGACAGGAGACGAGAAACTTGATATTAGGAAAAAGTATGTGAGTCAGAGAAGTTATTTCACTTGGGGCTCCAAAAAAGAAATGTGAACATCTTAACCAAAGCCTTGAACCAGGAATGGACTCTTATAGCGTTATTATCCCCACAACCAGTTTAAGAGCGGCATGTCTCATGTCAAAAGCAGCGATGTGAAGCACCATCACGAGACAAGGCACACATCTTTAGAGCAAACAGAACCACTCACATTAAGGCACAGAAAATTAAACCTAAGAGCCAAATATGATCAGAACCCTAACAATAACCAGGTAAAATGGTTGAGCAACAAGGTAAAGTGGTTAAATAACCGGGTAAAGTGGTTTAAAAACCTTAATAACGAGGTAAAGTGGTTAAATTACTAGGTAAAGTGGTTTAATAATCAGATAAATTCTCTGAACACACATTTCTCTTTTTAGATGACAAGAATATAATATCTTGGCTCTTTTGATTGACATCACTTAAGGCCTGAATAAACTGAATTTGAAGCTGCATGACAATTCAGTTAAATAGATTTTTCTTAAAATGAAGGACTTTATTTCATTTATAGTTATCATTATATAGTCATTTGCAAAAGCTTAATGCTTCAAATCCAGCCTTTATTTTACTTGAAATGAGAGAAGATAATGTATGTATTATAGAGCGTATTATTCATAATTGTTTCAATTAAATTGGAAATCTGTAATAATAAATATTGCTTGGATGTTAATCAATTAAACTGTATTTAATTTGACAGTCAGATGTTGACTACATACAGACATTAATACAACTGCTGGCTGGTGTAAGTCCTTAAGTCCGATCAGAGAGTGGTGAACTGAGGAAGAGGAGAACATATCTCCCTGTCCATCTAAATAATCTGTGGTAGTCACTGTGTCAGACAGATGAAAGTAGTGAGAGGAAACAGGCAGTCAAGCTGTCAGGAAACCAGTCAGCGGGTGATTTACGCTGCTCTCTCTGCTAAAACTGTCTGCTGCACACACGCTGCTCTGATCTGGACATTTAGACAACCTGCTGCTCACAAACAGGGCCGACACACATCCGCTTCATGCAAAAGTAAAGCGTTAGCGTCAGCCTTCTTGAAATCACACAAAGGACTTTTTATGAATGAAATCAATGAAAGAAGATCAATCACAGTCTCCGGGGAGCTTCAACAAACCGGGAGATTCTTGTGAGCCACAATAGAAGACAGGAACACCTTCTCATACCAGACGTGCAATTTATAGAACATTATAAAAGGCTCTCATCTGGTTTTCACGTTGTACAGTATGTGTAAAGTAGGTCTTTTCCTCTTGAGTGCTTATTTATTTATACTGTGTATTGTTTTAAACAGCGGTGTGTGTGTTTGTGTGTGTGTGTGTGTGTGTGTGTGTGTGTGTGTGTGTGTGTGTGTGGAAGCACCTGCTTGAGGATGAGTTGAATGTGTTTGCAATGTGTGCAGGAAAAGGAATCATCTGCTGCGCAGCTACTTTATTGGCTTCATCAGAGTAAAGTGTGCTCCTCAAGACCTCGGATCTCATTCACACATCTCTGGATCTCCTTCAATCCAGGTCTACCAAGTCAGGAAAGTCAGGTGGTGTATGAGGTGAAAATGTGCAGCTGCACACAAAACCCCATTACGTGTTTTGTCCTCTGCATGGGGTTGAAATTGGCTGCCATATTTGTGAAATCATGTATGTTCAAAATCAACGAATAACCGATTAAAACACAGATTAAAACAATCGTGCCCCCGTCACACCAAGACGCGTCGCTAGAAACCATCCATCCATTATTCAAACCGCTTATCTTGTTCGCGGAGTGCTGGAACCGATTCCAGTTGTCAATGGGCGAAGGCAGGGTACACCCTGGACACAGTGTTTCCCGAGGTTTACAGCTTCGGGGGGGGGGGGGGGGGGGTGACGACGGACACAGACACTTAAAGCAGTGGTTCTCAAACTTTTTCTGTAAATAACATCCTTTTGTGACTCCATCTGTGCTTTTATAGTGACAGAATAAAGAAAACTGCAATAACTTTCAAGTAAACCAGGTTGCTCCATCAGACCAATTTTTTTTTAATTACAATCACTTAGAACAATAGAAATAACATTCTCTATGTGCAAAAAATAACTAATATTTAGTTACGACTAAATAGCTCATTGTGGAAAACAATAAGCTAATATTTTTTTGAAAAAAACATAATGCTTGCAGATATGTGAGCCATCAGGTTGTATCAGCATTAGTGGCTGCAGTGAGCTGTATTTGCAGAGGAAAACAGCAGCTTTCCTCTCCAAATATTTTTTTTAACAGGGTTGGAGATTTGATAAGGCTGCTCTCAGTTCAGGCTCCATGGTGATCTGAGATCTGTTTTCTGTTGCGAGAGACGGAACAACAGAAAAAACCTCACGGAGACTTCTGGAGATTGACTTTTGGCAAAATGCTAAGAATCGGCAAGTCGCGCATGTGAAAGTTTAATCTGTTAACAGCGTAACTAAACATTTACCTGAAAGTACAAGAATTTCTCCATGTATTTATGAATGACTTTGTTTTATGTCCGTGTAGTTTTATGTCCTTGTACTTTGTACTTTTGTAATGTGTGAAGCCAGCAGCTTATCGTTGGCTACAAGACACGAGCACTTTGACTCGTTTCACTTTCAGTTCAGAGAACATTGTTCAGAGAGCTGCTCCGGTGCTCCATGTAGGAGGACTGCTGATGCCATCTTCAACTGGGAACGTTTAAAACGCAGATATAACTTAGTTGTGAACTTTTCACGCGACATATTTGTCGACGTTCTCTGTCCGCTGCTGTGTGTGTGCTCAGTGCTTAGTGCTCACCTGCATGCCCGCAAGCGTCTGTGCGCATGGGGCGGAACTCGCACAACCACGTAGAGACAGAAATGACAAGCTGTCGTGTAGATCAGATCAATAAAATACGGCCGTTTTGTTTGTTTAATAACAGAAAAGGGTGTAAATGTGTTCTTTAGGAAAGAGAACCATTAATGACATTTTGTGATCTGGCGCTATAGAGAAAATTACAGGGGGGCGGGGGTTTTTTTCAGGCGGGCGCCCCTGAAACACTGCTGGACAAGTCGGCAGTCCATTGCATGGCAGACTTAGAGACATCCAACCATTCACGTTCACATTCACACCTAAGGGCAATTTAGAGTCCAATTAACCTAACCTGCATGTCTTTGGACTGTGGGAGGAAGCCAGAGAACCAGGAGAGAACCCACGCTGACACAGGGAGAACATGCAAACTCCACACAGAAGGACCTGCCAGACCAGTATCCAAACCCCAACCAGACCCGGATCCAAACCCTAGACCCTCTTGCTGTAAGGTGTCAGTATTAGCTACTACACCACAATGCAGTCCATTTCCTTGTTGTTTTCCTCTTCCTCGTTATTTTTCTTTTCCACGTTTTCCTCTTTGTTGTTGTTTTCCTCTTCCTCATTGATTTTATTTCTCGATAAATTAAACTTTTGGATCTCCTGGTACATGTGTACTCTACTCATTTCTATCTGTCTTGCAGTGTCACATATCTTGAATTTGTGATTGTTGGGTGAGAGAAAATGGCAGATGATGTGTTTTTATGGTCAGGTCTTTTTTCCCCAGCAGTGGGGGGAGTTTCCTCGTATGAATAGAGAACAATTCTTTGCACACCTCCCACCCCCTTCCCACTTCCTCTCGAGTACTCTCTTTCATCCACATCTCCCCTGCTGCAGTATGACCAGTGGTTGGGGGTGTGGGGGAAGCTGAAAGCGGGGCAGATGGTTACAGTCTACCTGTGGAAGCGTACACAGCACTCTGCTGCTGAGGAGCTCTCTGGCTGTGGCAGGCGCAGCTATGCTGGGAATGTGAGCCTCCTCTCTGCCAGGGCTGGTCCGGAGAAGCCCACAACGCTATTTAAGGAAATAGCAGCCACGGGCTCTGCGGACGCTCTCCCTGCCTTCCAGCTATCTCAAAGCACCCCCTTCCTTCCTTTAACAAGAAGCAGCAGTATTTTCCTTTGTGGAGGAAAGGTTTATTTCCGTACCTGATGGGACGAAGGACAACACACACACTCGCACAAAGAAAAAAATGTGCCAAACACACTCACACACTCAGCGGTGTATTAGTTGTGTGGTTCTGGTAATTGTTTCCGGTATGTATGTGAACTGAATAGGGATGTGTCTTTGTAAACAATTAAATTGCTGCGGTCTGTCAAACAACAACAACAATAACAAACAAGCCCATTAAAGAGAGAAGAAGTCTAAAGAGCGCATGCAGCTCTGTCCTGGCCTTTCTACTAGGGTTGTCACGATACCAAAATTATGACTTTAATACGATACCTGCCATAAATATCACAATACCGATACTTACGATACAATACTAGAATTTGATACAATACCATAAATACAATACTGGTATATTTATCTATAATAGTAATAAATAAAACATCTGTATGTTCCCTTTTTTACCAGCTTGTTTCTGCCCAGCTTTTTGAACACTTGACAAAGGGCATTAATATTAGTATTAGCACACAGCAAGATATTATTGATAACTACATGGTGCCATCATAGCATTGATTATACATGGCTATGAAGGCCTATTGTCCCTATCTGACCAGATGACTGCATAGGAAGCGCGCTATCTTGAGAAAGTATTGATACTTAAAATATGCAAAATCCTATCGTTTAAACATACGGGTACCGCGGTACCTTTTTAGTGTCGGTATACCATGCAACATTACTTTCTACCAAATTAATCCAAAAATGATTTCACACTGAAATTGTGCAAACAGCACGAGAAGACGAGCAACTGTGGAAGTTTACATTTTGATTTACAATGGGAGCATTGCCTTTTTAATCTTTGCTACAAGCGGCACAATGAGCTGAGCATTGGGTGTTTGTTTCTGGGAGACGAAAACTAACTTTGGATGAAACTTTTTTTCACCCACAAGTCCAATCACAATGGAGAAGGGGCGGGACGAACACCCCAAAGACCAGCATCACATCCTAATGAACGCTTCTAGTCAGTTAACAGCAACAACATGGACCTCATTTACATTTCATGTTCTGCATTTAACAAAAAATAAGTATCTAAACGTGCATCTTTGTCATTTAAAAAGCAACAACATACCTGATAATAAAGTGCATTTATAAAGTGCTCAAAACAAGATAAATTAAGTAATTTGCTATTTAAAAAAAAAAAGTAACTCGTACCGCTGAAGAAATCATTGTCACCAGAGAGAAAACATTCACGGCTACAGCCTCTACATACTCTAGGGTCAGAAATTAAAAATAAATATGATCTGCCATCTGATCCAATGTATGATCCTCCCTTTCAAAAGTAATATACAAGTACGAGTCCCTTTCACACCAGTTTGTCGCCAGTCATCCTGATCTTTAAAGAGCCACTAACTAACAGATATTTATATTTTGGTTCTCTGTCCAACCAAGTGCAACTGCAATGGCTTTTCCAACACGACATCATCAGATGTGTACACGCTGAATACTGTTGGAAAACATCACCGATATCAGAATAACTGGTTTGGTACTGACCTTCTAAATCAAAACAACTTATGGGTAGATAAACGAAAACAAACACAGCACCAAACTAACTGGTTTGACCACACCAGTATGTCTACTGTCTACAGCCCAGTCCGTCTGTCTGTCAGGCGACACTGGTCACTCCTGCAGTGTACGTGTGCAATACTGCATGTTGGTTTCACTGCAGCGGGTGACATACATTTGAGTTTCATGGGGAGGGTCCAGTGCGAGACAGACATGTCTACCCAGAATCCCCAGCTGCAGAGCAAATGCATCACAAACGCACACTGATACCTATACAGAAACACACCGCAGAGCGTTAACAGGCGAGGAGAGGTCTGCGCTCACAAGGCTCAATTAGTGATGAAAGAAGCCGGCTGATTAGTTGTTCACGTGATGACATCACTGACTGAAATCTCAAAATCAATATTGTGCTTGAAAATTTAAGTTGGGTTTTACAACAGGTGAAAAAAAAACAAAGAGAACTGCCATCAACAATCAAGAAACTCAATATCAAATTTAAAGATAAAATATCTGTCTTTGAGAAGATAAATCTGGTGTTGCTGACAGAATGCAAAATAGTTTAGTAATAAGACATTCAATAAGTCGCTGTGGCCATGGACACATCACCAGGATTTTGGGGGATAGGGTTATTAATTTTAGATTTGGTTTTAGGGCATTGAACTATTAAAGTTAAATGTAATGAGTTTATGAGCGCTCATAAAACTGACCGTGGTCAAATATTTTGCGGATTCGGCAAAGTGTCATCTCTTCCTCCTCTTCATCTAATGATCTCACGACAAGTGAGAGGTGTGTGTGTGTGTGTGTGTGTGTGTGTGTGTGTGTGTGTGTGTGTGTGTGTGTGTGTAGCCAACTGTCCTCTAGGCCCACTTAATTCAAACACAAAGAATTTGATTTAAATCCCTTTTGAAACTGCACACCGCTCAAATCTTTAGTTTCACTTTGAAACACATTCCAGTACAGAAGCTAAAGACGCTCTAACTTCTGTTTCACTAAGACTTCAACAGAGTTAGCGGCTCCAGCTCCGGCCCAATTGGCTATTTGAGTGCCGCTGTAACGTACTCGTAGTAAATCGGGGCAGCCTGATGAGTCAGCGAACAGTTTGGCTTATGATTCAATATATGGACACAATATTAACTATTAGAGTTCAATAAGATCCAAAAACTACTTAGGGCAAGGAGTTAAGCACCATAAGGTAATTTGCACCCACCCACTCTAGTTGTAGAAAAGGTTTTCATTTGGCTCTCTCACTGGTCGTCTTTGCTGAGGTCACTCTGTCCATCGTAGACGACAGCGTGTCGATCGGTCAGAGAGGAATCTGTTGAATCTGGAGAGGTCAGCAGCGCCTTGCTGAGTTTCCACTGTCAGCGTCCGCTCATGGGAAGCAGTGTCCCATGTTAACTAAAAACATCCCTGAATCTCTTTTTTTATGAATTATTGTTAATAAAGTACATCGCGAGGGCCATGTGGACTTATCCCAGACTTAACTTTACTGTTACTATCGTCTTTGAAAGTAAGGTTTGTCAATTTATTACTATACCACTTTGTTAGGAACACCTATTCTAAAACAGTCCAATACAACACTGTTATGCTTTGACTATGTGTTTATTATTGAGCAGGTTTTATACAGTGTACACTTTAGATACATTGAGCATGTGGTAATCAGATAACTTGCCGGTGTTCAGGTCAAGAGTAAAACTTCTTGACGCGCACACACGTACGTGTACACACACACACACACACACACACACACACACACACACACGTGTCAACGAATATCCAAAATTCGAATATATTTTCGAATAGTTGTTAGAAAAACAATTTCGAATATGAAAATTAATATTCAAATGTAAAAAAAAAAGGAAAAAAAAGGATTTTGGAGGATAATTATCGTGAATCTGGCAACCCCTGCCGCAGGCACGACGAAGTGTCCTTTTTTACACAAACTCAAATCTGAACACCATAGTTGACCTGCGTGGAAGTGCAGAACCTAG
Source organism: Clinocottus analis (assembly GCF_023055335.1). NCBI lineage: Eukaryota > Metazoa > Chordata > Actinopteri > Perciformes > Cottidae > Clinocottus > Clinocottus analis. Next base: position 7,637,367 of record NW_027175820.1, read on the forward strand.
CTTGACCGCAGCAGAAAAAGTGATATTAACCCCAAAAAATCGGGGATGGGGGGCTCCACAGTCATGTATCTACGCAATCTTTAGCTCATAAAAAACAACGAGTCGTGCTACGCTAGCAAAAAAAAGTTTGTCGCTGAAATCCCAGTCGATTATTGATGCAGCAATGTTTTATGCAGAACTAGTTTCTTCAGAGCGTAACAGGATATTCGTCGCGAGTGGAGGTGACAAGGTGCTCAGTGTTGCCAGATTGGAAATGGAGAAGTATCGTACCAAAGGCTCAAAATGGTTGTATTTGGAGGATAATTATTGTGCATCTGGCAATCCTGAGATCGGTCGACTGATGATAGTTCTGTTTCCAGTCAGAGCTCGCGCAAGAAGGTAAACGTAAGGGAGATACCGTTTACAAAACTTGTAAGGGCGTAATAACTAGTTTGTGAAAGACCCAGAGACACAAATATCCAACGAGGCAAAATCCCGGACGTTTTTGGAATCCCTGCCGAACGCATTTTTTAGGTTTCGAAAAGGGTCCTTGTCCGGGAAAACGAGAACGTCTGGTCACTATGTAAGCTAGAGTTAGATTACTATTCAACGACAAGCAACTTGAGGCGACATCTCCCGAATGTGCACCAAAGAGAACACTGCATAAAATGTGAAACTTCAGCAAAACAGCCACGTCTGGATACGTATTTTTCGCAGTCCGCCACAAGTTCGTTGTCTGCTTTTACAAAATTCTTGATCAGCACTTAGCATTTTTTTTGTTGTCGTTCATTTAAATCCCTATGCGCAAAGAGCGCGACGGTGCGGGAGAGAGATAGAGAAAGAGAGAGAGAAAGAGTGCGTGTGTGCGAGCAAGAGGCCAAGGTCTGCTGTCTTGGCCATTAGTTAATTTACTTATTTTTGTATAGGTAATATGTTGTTAAATATGTTTAAACTTAAATAAATTACCTTTACAAGTACTTATGTCTCGTTGTTTTAATTTGTCCTGTTATTGACGTGCCTATTGCGCAATGTGCAACCAGAAATTCGAATATATATGATTTTTAAAGCGAATATTCAAATGTCATTTGAGCAATTTTGACAGCCCTAGTGTACACACACACACGTGTACACACACACGCACACACACACACACACACACACACACGCACACACACACACACTTGAGAGCTGGGTATGTGGGGGAGGGGCTATATGGGGAAACATTATACGCCTGTATGTCTGGTCCAGGACTGGACTGACTGGTCATCTGTGGGACGGACTGGTATCCCTCAGCTGTTCTCACCTTCTCTCTCTCCTTCTTTTTCCCACACACACAGATCATTTGTTTTGTTGTGTTTTTCTCTTGTAACTAACAGAGGATGTAAATTAAGACGCCGTTTACAGCTTAACATTATATTTATAGTCAGGTTTGCACTGAAGTATTATTACATTGTCGTGTTTTCAGACATACACTTGTATTCTGACGATCCTGAAGGTGTAACTGTACATCTGTTAAGGTAGATTTGCTGATAGGCAGCCCATTGTGCAGACATCAGACATTTCCCTATTCTTAGTCCAATACAGTCTTGTTACCCATTTGAAGGTGTGTTGGCTGTTAGCCAAACCAAGCTAGTCCAGTTAGCCCAGTCTGTCCAGCGTCAATGACAGGGCAGCTACTTTCTACAGGGTTCATACACATATTGACCAATGGATTTCCAAAAGTTTAAACAAAATTTCCATGACCAAACATTTTGTGAATTCTGATGTATACATGAAAAAGTGAGAACATTTTGTATTTAAACTAACAATGAGAATTTCAAAGCATACAGTATACCTTAAATGACACAAGTGAATGAGATATAAGTTTGATTAACCCTTCCGGGTCCGCACCCGCTTCAAATCGGGCTATGTTTAAATTTTGATTAAATTCAAATTTTGCGATAATATGGCACGGAGATATGGTTTGAGCTAACGTAAATATGCATGCCATGCTGGATTTTGATCTTGCGTGTCTGTAAGACTGCACAGTGCCCAATCAACTATCATCACTATCACGTCAACTTTTTTCAGTGAACTTAGTATTGACTAGTAGCGCTGGATCTATCGTTAGTTAGTTTACATTAGCAACTTTAGTAAGGCTGCAACAAGAAATCGCTAAAATCAATGATTAAAAAAGTTGCCAACGAATTTCATTATCGATTCATTGTGTCGCGCGATACGCCACTCAATAAGTCACGGAGATGTTTGAGTATAAAAGTTGACTTGAGCGCGGAGCTCATCAGACGGAAGGTCCAGGAGGTTCTGGTGCAGCCCGCTGCATCATCTCATATGACGCTGTGTAGTCGCGTTGCTTATAACTTAACAGATAGGCTAAGCGTTGCATTAGCTTGCTAGCTAGTCATTCATTCGAAGTTGTGACGTTCATGTTAAGTTTTTTGATTTGTATTTCTTTCTTCTTTCAGCCGGCCGCCCTCTGCAGCCGGCTGAAAATCCCGCCGAGATCAGGTCTCTCTGTGCCGCCCTCTGCGGCCGGCACAGAGAGACCTGATCTCGGCGGGATTTTTAAAATGAGCCGCTGGCTCCGATTTCTCCATAGAGGTTATGACTGAGAATCTAACGAGCGATTTAACAAGGGAAAAGTTAAGATATATAAATCAAGATTTTAATTTAACTTTTGAGCCACAAGCCGTTTACTTAATACCAATACAGTTATATGTACGACTTTATAATTTTATAAATGTACAATTATTAGTTACAAACAATTTGCAAAGCTGGGATCAGAGGTATAAAGAAGCACAGTAGGGTTTGGTGAGAAACTAAACCTTTGCGATTTACGAAGCTCTTGATTGCATAATCCCTGCTATCAGTGACACCTCGTCCGTATCTCAGAGATTACATCGAGAGCATGTCTGAGGCTTTGACCAGCGTGGAGCGTCCTGTCCACCCTCTTTACACGAGTGCGGACACGCGCGCGCACACACACAAAAGCCTTGTCTGTAAAGGCAGAGTGGAAAAGACGAGCTTTTATATTTCGTTTCCCCCTCTGGTCGTTTTGGCAGCTTGTCTGTCCCCATTCCTGAGGTTCAGTACGAGTTCACAGAACACGCCGTCAACTTCCAGAAATAAACTGTTTGCTCATGCGGGGGTGCGATGGAATAGTTTGGCGCCCAAACCAGAGACAAGAGTTTCCCCTCCCTCCCTCCCTCCCTCCCTCCCTCTCTCCCTCTCTCTCTCTCTCTAAGAAGGGCCAATGAGACGTCGAAAAAAAAGGCACAAAGGATGTTGACAAATGTGGAAAAGTGTGTGACAAATCAGACCAGATCATTTTCCCTCCAAACTGGTATGTTTGTTGGGGGCCAGTATTTATAAAACCTCCGTTGGCAGAGCTGGTTGACTTATTCAGAAAAGTAAAAGGGTGGTATCTGTGTTCGGTTCTTTACGTTAAGTCTCCTTTTGAGTCCTTCCGTTTCATCGTTTTATGGTGCGGCTTAGTATTATTATCAGTGAGGATCGTGTTGCTTCTCTGCAATTAGCTGGACTCACACAGGAAGAACTATTCCTCTAGGAAAAACACTCAATACTTTTTACAAACATATTCTTATAATGGGCCAGGACACCAAAACAATCAATAAATTAAAAACTAAATACAAAAAATTAAGAAAAGAAAAAATGTATCACTGCCCTTCCTCGCGCCCCCTCAACCCTCCCTCAATACCGCAGTGTACTCAGGAGACCTTCTTTCCACTGAAGGTGGGATCAGTTTTCCTTTTTCCAATGAGTCCCCTCCGCCCCCCCTTAATCAAACTCTCGCTGAGCGCCTGACTCAAGTGTGCTCTGACAGAACCACATTCTTAGACAGTATCCCCAACACCGGAACAGTTTACCGCTTAAGCCAGGAATGCTGATTTCCAGCCCGGGATTTTCATCAGACCTAGTTTAGGCCAAGCAAGCGAGCGAGAGAGAAATACTAGCTATTATACAACGCAGACTTTCCCTCCACGTCAATCATGTCACACATAAGACACATGCACAAGTGGGCTTCTTTTCCAGCTCCTATGAGAAGCACGAGAAGTCACATTTTGATTGTGATTCAAACAGTTATTCGAATTCAAATTCTGCAACGACGTTCATTCCTAAAAAGGTGTCCTCTAAACCATGTTTTAAGATATATGGAAAATACTTTGGAATAATAATGTAGGTTAAACTTTTTCATAATATGTTTTGATTAGCTAGTAAAAATTCTTACATACATCCCTTCATAGAAACTCCTGAAGAAATACATACATGCTCATGTGTAGTACACTACGTGATTTCTGTGCAGAGCAAAAGCAACCACGGCAACTAAAGAAAGCATTTAACCAACAAAGATGGAGACCAAATCGCAGGAATTTTGGGATTAACAAACTGAAGGATGAATTCTTAAAGAAACACAAGTGACTGCAGTCACGAGCCCCGTCTCCAACACAGCTGCTCGTACGTATTGGGTCCCTGCCCGACTCCTTCTGGCTCGAACAGCCGTGTGGCAGGTCAGCAGCCCGCCACGCCACACCAAAATTAAGTGAGTTATTCAGAACACCAGGTCCACTGTCCGGTCCTAACCCCACACTTACACAAGCCCTACACCCCGCCCGGCTGTGTGTCAATCAACTCGCTGCTCATGTCTTCTCAACTTGATCCAACATAGCCCCTTCTGGGATTGTCTCAAAAGAAGTGTTCTTATCCTTCAAGGGGGAGGAAAAACAAGACATTCCTTAATAACCACAAGAGAAACGCAGTCAAATTTGTAAGGCGATATGGTTGGGGTGATAAGGTTTGAGCTTGTTACACATCTGTACTCTGCTTGAAAATACTTTTAAAAGTATTCAAAAAGTACCAAAATTACTCTACAGGGGTAAAGTAAATAATAACAATCTAAAAATAAAACGGAAAAAAAAACACAAGTCTTGCGGTGACGCAGCTTGGCCTGTCCCTCAGTGAGACAGAAGTACACTATGACTGCGTCTCGAGTCGCATCGCTCGCCGGGTCCAAAACAAGGACACCTCTCAGAGAAGTAGGTCACTAAGGATTCCTTTTATTTGTACGGCACTCTGCAAATAGTTGCGCTTTTCCACTCAGCCCTTCCAGGTGCATGTTAACCCTCCAATAGCCAGCGGGTCTCCTTCTCTTCACCAAAATCACCCTGAAACTGATAAGCAGGGAGGCCTTGCTTAGACCTGTGAGGGGTCTGAGGATTTGCCATTACCCAACAGAACCTGTGGTGCTCGACTTGACATTTAAATAGCCATGTTTCGACTTACATCGGTTTTATTTTACATTAACCGAATTGCAGGTTTTTAGCATGTCAGATCAGATTAGGGCTGTCAACGAATATTCGAAATTCGAATATATATTCAAATAGTTGTTAAAACCCAAATTTTGAATGTGAAAATTAATATTCGAATGTAAAAAAAATAAAAATTGGAGGATAATTATCGTGAATGCCCTGTCTGGCGTCCGGCGCAGCATCAAGCCAGACGTGTATTTGTCCTCCTTTTTAGAGCCACGCGACCGCGCCAGCGTTTCTGAGATTGGAATGTGAGACGCGAAGAAAAGTTGTTGTTATCTTCATGAATAGAAAATCTTTGGTGCGAGAGAGAGAGAGAGAGAGAGAGAGAGAGAGAGAGAGATAGAGAGAGAGAGAGAGAGAGAGAGAGAGAGAGAGAGAATTTGAATATATTCGAATACACGTGTTTTTGTAAAGCAAATATTCGAATGTCATTTTTGAGCAATTATGACAGCCCTAGATCAGATCTAAATTCATTCTACAACAATATGAAATTAATTTAGTAAACAACTTTCAGAATGAAGACATTAAAAAATAATCTATAGAACAGAGGTTCTTAACCTGGGTTTGATCGAACCCCAGGGGTTTGGTGAGTCACTCTCAGGGGTTCGACAGGGGTCAAGACACACGTACTATAGCCCAAATTGCAGCAGTAACATCGGGCAGCAAAACACAATCTTTCAATTTTTCTTTCTGCCTGTTCTTGGCTTTGTACCCATCGACAAACTGATCCTCACAGCATTGTATAAAGCTGCATGAAGATAGGTTATCCCAAATTCCTCTTTCAAATAGGGCTGTCAATGAATATTCGAAATTCAGATATATATATATTCGAATAGTTGTTAAAAACCAAATTTCGAATAGGAAAATTAATATTCGAATGTTAAAAAAAAAAAGAAGGATTTTGGAGGATAATTCTCATGAATCTGGCAACCCCCGCCGCAGCCACGACAAGGTGACAAGGTGCTCAGTGTTGCCAGATTGGAAATGGAGAAGGATCGTACCAAAGGCTCAAAATGGTTGTATTTGGAGGATTATTATCGTGCATCTGGCAACCCTGAGAACGGTCGATCAATGACAGTTCTCTCCACAGTTAGAGCTCGCGCAAGAAGTTGGAACGCAAGGGAGATACCGTTTACAAAACTTGTAAGAGCGTAATAAAGACCCAGAGAAACACAAATATCCAACAAGGCAAAATCCCGGACGTTTCTGGAATCCCTGCCGAACGTATTTTTTAGGTCTCGAAAAGAGGACATGTCCAGGAAAAAGAGGACATCTGGTCACTACGTAAGCTAGAGTTAGCTTACTATTCAACGACAAGCAACGTGAGGCTACATCTCCAGAATGTGCACAAAAGAGAGCACGGCGTAACACGTGAAACTTCAGCGGAACAGACACGTCGGGATACGTATTTTTCGCCGTCCGCCACCAGTTTGTTGTCTGCTTTCACAAAATTATTGTTGTCGTTTCATTTAAACCGCTATGAGCAGAGAGCGCGACGGTGCGGGAGAGAGAGAGAAAGAGTGCGTGTGTGCGAGCGACAGGCCAATGTCTGTTGTCTTGGCCATTAGTTAATTTACTTTTGTGTAGGTAACATATTGTTAAATATGTTTAAACTTAATTAAATTACCTATACAAGTAGTTATGTCTCGTTGTATTAATTTGCCATGTTATTGACGTGCCTATTGCGCAATGCGCATGCGCAACCAGAAATTCAAATATATTCGAATATACGTGTTTTTTAAAGCGAATATTCGAATGTCATTTTTGAGCAATTTTGACAGCCTTACTTTCAAATGACACTATCACTAGCAGCAGAATAGATGACATGAGCGCTGACAGACTAGCAAAATTCAGCCTCCAACTCAACGAGACCACCGACATTTCCAATCTAAGCCAGCTTGTTGTATTCATGCGCTCATATGAAAGACAATGTGATAAAGGAATATTTTTTATTTTGTAAGCCTCTTACAACAAAAACCAAGTCAGACAATGTAAAGAAACTTGCAAATGACTTCTTCAGAGACAACAATCTTTCATGGAATATGGTTTCTGCAATTTGTTCGACGGAGCTCCAGCCATGCTAGGCACTATGGTTTTGGAGCGCTAGTAAAATCCGATGCACCACACATCATTGTTATGGTGTGTTTACACCGAAAGAGTTCCGAAATATTTGCGTGAGTAGAATACATGTAAAAAAGTTGCGAAAGCCAATTAGCGTGAAGAAGCTCCCCACGACCAATGTTCCCTCTAATTTTTTTCAGCACTGAGCAAATTTTTTTGATTACCACAAGCCTGCGTTAGCCATAAGGGATTCAAAGACATGGCAGCAAATGCATCAATATATATATATATATATATATATATATATATATATATATATATATATATATATATATATATATATATATATATATATATACACACACAAGGTTGATATTCATTCAATATCCATTATAATGGCTGTACTTTGGGAACATTTTAATGATGGTGTTTTTCAGTTTAGTTGAACTTAAAGGATCTTTGTTGAACTTTAATAAGGGGAGGTTATGACTGGTTTACTGGTTATGACTGAAACTGAGATATATATATATATATATATATATAAGTATCAAAGGTATTTAGTCATTTCTCAGCAGGTACAACATTTAAGTGGAACTTCATGAAAGAAAAAAACTAATGCAGTGCTTAACAATAATTATAGGCCTATTAAATTGACATGGTGTCATTTTTCCTAAATGTAGCCTATATAAACAATTTAATAACTGGAGTGGTTTGCAACAAACTAGGCTACAAAACACTGCGGTCAAGTGAGCCCACATCCGTCGAGTGAGCCTCAATTGCAATTCTGAATGCACCTCTATTCAAGGTGTTATAGTACGGGGGTGGTACGCAGCACAGAGAAGCTTGAGAGAGAAGCCGAGCTCAAAAACGCGAAAGAAATGATGATATTCATATTTAAAACGGCATATCCTTAAACTTGTAAATTAAAAGTACAACGCAGTCTTGTTCAGACTGATCCAAGCGCTGTCCATGTGTATGGCCATGATATGTTACTGTACAGTTTTGGAGAAAAGTGACTTCAAATTCTGCTTCAATGACATAATGATATTCATAATGGCTGCGTTTCCCAGATTCGATTGTTCTTAAGGACTTAAGAATGCTCGAACGAAGGGTTCGCTAAGAAGGAGCGCTAAGATACGAGTGTTTCCCAGATGCGTTCTTAACTGCCTTAAGATCTCGCCAAAGAAGCTTCCTAAGACGATCTTAGTGGGAGCTGTTCACCGCCGTGGTGATGAAACTAAATCAATCGATGCCAGGTTAACCGATCACCCACCACTTTATCAGCGCATAAATCACGCACAACACCCCGCGGTCCCCACACACAGGTGCAATTACGGTAAGCGCGCGTGTGTGTGCCATCCACGACACCAATCACCCGGGGATCTCAGCCATGGCATGAAATCCACGGTGGACCTGGCGGACCTCGTCCCGTGTGGTGGGCATTCTGATGTGTGTGCGGGCATGGCACAGGAGGATCGGTGTCACAGATGCGACACTCCGTGAAACCGATGCCTTGCTGAGGCCGGTGCCGTCCCCCACCACCTCCAGGAAGCTCCCCACTGCATAAAAATGCAGGCTGAGGGCAACATTGCAGCGGGTTGGCCTCTGGATGTGTGGTGACACTAGTGTGACGAGGCGTTGGATCTCCACACGGGGAAGCCGGTACTTGGACTGGACAGCCCGGTCTGACAGCACAGGGCGACGCTGTTGGTTCTCTCAAGCGTGGACTTCAGCAACGCCTTTATACGTGGAGCCTCTCTTGATGAGGTTCAGCAGAGTTCAGTTACACCTGTCAGTTTCCCTGATATCTACGGAATACCACAGGGTTGTTCATGTTTTTATAACTAACGTAAACTCATATGCAGATGCCGAATGTGTGTGAAAACGTAATGAGTGATAGTAATGCTGATTCATTTTATTTATGTAGCTACAGGAACACAGGGGAAATTCTTTATTTTTATATCGTTTTTTTTTTTTTATGCTATTATTTTTCTTGCGTCAGTGTCCTGTAACTGTGAGCGCACATTCATCATTACGCATGGTTTTAGTATTCCTTTGAATGTCAGATATAACTTTCCCTGACGCGGCTGCAGTGAGCGTTTGTCGCTAAGAAGGCTGTAAAGAGTGGGTCAGACCGATCTTACGTTTCGTTCTTAGTGAAAGAGCATCTTAAGCCAAGAACGACTCTAGGAAACGCGTCATTCTTTCACAGCGCTCTTAGAGCGCTCCGAAGACGCTCTTAGCGCTTAAGAGCGTCTTAACAAATCTGGGAAACGCGGCCGATGTCAAAATTTCTAATATTCAAACGGCTATAAAAACAGATCTTTACATTTGTAAAGTAAAATTACAAAGCAGTCTTTTTCAGGCTTCACTACAAGGCTTCACTACAATCTGAAGGCTCCGCTTTTATAGCTGTTTGAATATTGTAAAATTATGAATATCATTTAAAGTCACTTTTCTCAAAAATTGTACAGTAAAATCTCATGGCCATGTACATAGCAGAGGTCCTGCTGAACAAGACTGCATTTAATCTTACTTTACAAATGTAAGGATCTGCTTTTATAGCCGTTTGATTATTGGACATTGTGAAATTATGAATATCATTATGTCATTGAAGCTGAATTTGAAATCAATTTTCTTCAAAACTGTACATTAAATTCTCATGGTACATGTACAAGTACATGTGCGTAGCAGAGGTCCCTCTGAACAAGACTGTGTTGTAATTTTACTTTACAAATTTAAGGATCTGTTTTTATAGCTGTTTGAATATTGAAAAATTGGAAAATTACTTTTGAATGCTTTTTGTGCCATCTCAGCCACAGTAGACCACCATACCGTAACACCAGGAATAGACATTTATTTTGCAGCTCACTTTTTGGATGAGGGCTCACTTGACCGCAGTTACAAAACATGTAAAATATGTCTGAAAGTTTCATCCTACCTTTGTCAGTTTGGATTATTTCATCTAGCCACTCATGTTGGAACGTTAGGCACACCTTTTTCTGCGGAACCTGCTCTGCCTTCCTTTCGCCCTGGTAGCCTATAAATGCTGAAGCAGGGCCCGCCAAGAGTAGCCTAAACAGCGCCGGCTATAGCTCATGTGGCGCTCTCGGCGAGCTTAATCCTGGCGCCCGGAGGACAGCGATGGTGGGGGGTGCTAACGGGGGCAGAGCGCTAGCGGATGTACAGAGAGCGCGTGTCGAGAAAGGGGACGCTGATTGGCCAAGAAGACTCAAAACGTCACATCAAAAGATCTTCTATTTCGAAGATGGCTCACTCCCAACTCAGAAACACTGGCGCAAAAAAGATTTTAAACCCCTGAAAAAAAAAGTTTGTGCGAAAATTCATGTTTTGTTGGTTTTGTTCTTTGAACACAGTGATTTTGTGTGCAACTGTTCATTTGTGCACTAATATAACACATACCTACGTTATGAATAAATCTTATTTTATTTTTCGAACTATGAAGGGTTCGGTGAATGCACTAATGAAGCTCATTGGGTTCAGTTATTATTGGGTTCAGTACCTCCAATAAAGTTAAGAACCACTGCTCTAGAATCTGGTTTAGAGATGTATTTAAGCGGCAAACAAAGCACTAACACACAATGTGTATGTCTGCAGTAACAAAAGATACTTTACTTTATTCAATACAAGGATCAGTAACAGATCTGCCTCACTCTGCACATCAGCACTCCAACAAGCCACCACAACATACCGAAGTGATCGCGTAACCAAACCACCTTCTCAAGCGCCCTCTTTCCAGCAGCGTGCGTCCTGACGTGGAATCTGCAGCGCTAAACCGGGAATCCCATCCGCTAACTACAGAGTCAGTGGATGGGACACGACCACAAGCTGACACAGTTGGGAGAAAACTCAAGGGCGTGGCCCAAAATCTAATCTGGAGATACAGGAGAAGTTAAAACTGAATGTTATGAGCCTCTACTACCACAACAAAGCTGAAGGCATGGAGTCCCTCTGGGAAGAAACGCTGCGAGAATGTAGTGGCACCGTAAACATGCACTTTACCACATGTTCCAGGGAAAACTTGATTTTTGTTTGAGAGCTTAATGCTTGTTGCCTACAACAGGATGCACGTCTTTCTTATTTATTTGTGAATAAGAGGAGCTGACTCAAAAGATGTTGCTCAGGACCGATGTTATGTCTTCTCCAGTTGGTTCTCTTAGCAATACTGGAAATGTGACACTCCTCTTGTAATTGTGAATTAATAAAAGATAATGGAAGTAAATTCATCTGTTTTTTTAATCCCTATTTAATACAAATATGTAGTGTTTTAAAAATGGCAGATAAAATGACAAATAATTCATGTGTATAAGGGTGTTGCCTCGAGATTCACACCCCTAATTAACTTATCAAATGCTCACCTGGTTGACTTGTGTGCATTAAGCATATTTAAAGGTTAAACAAAGACTTTAAGAAAGTTAGCTCATTACAGACTTATGTGACCATGTTTAAGGTTTAAAACTAACCGGCACATGTTAGTTGTGAACCTTAAAACCATGTTAATGAAGTATTCACATTAACGTGAATAACATTGTCTGAAAATAAAATTTTCATTATTACCTAAACAAGTTCTTGAATAAACTGTTTTTGTTGTATATTTGTCTCTCCAGCATTATGTGTTGTTGCATCTTGACCCTTGAGTATTTCGACAAATGGAGAGATTGTAAGAACTTTTCCAACCAGCCACTGATTGCCAATATATTCCAAGAGGTGAGTTGGTCGCCACCAACAGTCTGATGCGGCACGAAGCCTTGACGGTGAGTTTTGACCTTTCCATCCACAGACACTCAACCAGTCCCTGTCTAATACCAGTCACACGCTGCACGTGAAACCATTATTCAACGCACAGACCACGCACGCACCAAAACATTTCCTTTTCCTGTTTCATTTCAACCTTGACCATAAAAAAAAAACATTCACACAGAATGAAAGAGTGAATTATGACAGACTGTGACTTGAAGATCACAAGACCACGTCTCTATAGCTCACGTGGTGTGATGCACCGTTTTAAAATCCTCTCCTTAGGTCTTTGATCTGCTGTGATCTCTGGCAGTATAAACGGGTCTGACTTTGGGAGGGTCGACCGAGGGAAACTCCCTGTAGCCGTGATGCCTCCGGCTTTACATTAAACAATAGCAGAGGCCGGCCTGCATTAGCTGCCCGTTGTAAACCCCCGATGGAAACTGTGTGTAATGTGTGTGAGTGTCATGCGGGGCAGGGCCATTATGTCACCCCAGTGGATGCCAGCAGATGTCTCACTGCATGCAGATGTTGCCATAGGTACTCAGACACCCGCTCCCAGCTTCTTTCTATTTTTCATGAGCCCAGTATGTTGCCTGGGTTTTTGTTTCCATGGCCACGCTGCAGTGTGATGCAACAAATCCCAGCCAGAACGCCTCCCACCCCTCTTGGGTGTATTGGCGGGGTACCAAGCCAGGGAGAAATCCAGCGCTATAAGCTGGCACAGTGACCTCTCCTCCCACAACTGTCTACCGACTTCACCACGACACTTTGCACCGTTTCCTACCGCCAGTGATTCAGCTTTTTATTGCTGGATCTGCAGGAATGTTTTGGACAGGAAATGTCTTCTGATGCTTGCGTGGAGCCTGTGTGTGTCTGTTAGTGTGTTTCTTCAAGGGACAGGGACTGCAGTCCTTTGTGGAAAACATGCTCTTTAAAGCTCTCAGGATTTTTAAACGTGTGGGCAAAATGGGGGCGGGGGGAGTATGAGAATTAATTAATTTTGACTATTGTTTCTCTTGTTCTCATAAGAAAACAATGTGGGCCCTAAAGTAGTAAGTAATGTGACACTGAGTGAAAAACTACTGTAGACTAGTGTATATGTATTGCTTGATTCCCAGCAATCATTATCATCATCGTAAATATCTTTACATGAATTTAAGGAGGTAAATTAATCATTACAGACTTCTGTTTACAATTTAAAAAAAGACTAACACAATTAGAAAAGTGTAATGAAAGAGATGTCTTAATGGATTGGCGTAGCGGTAGGTAAATACATAGATAAATAAAAGGTGCCCAAGTAAGCTGGTCCTACCTGGGTTGTTGGCCTCTGCCTCCAGGACCTGCAGCTCGGTGCACTCTGCAAGGGAGTGCTCCAGACACAGCTGCAGGAAACGGGCCTGGGTCCGGCTCACCCTCTTCAGCAGCGACAGCAGAGCCACCGTCTGCTCGCACTCGTTCCAGCCCTTGAACCAGCTGGCCAGCACGCCCACCTGATCGCGAAACATCATGGTCTGGAGGTAAGGGTAGGGCGGCAGGACGGAGGGCGTGGATCAAGTCCCTCTCAAGCCTGCTGGCACTGGATATATTCCTGCTGGAGGGGGTTCTGCAACGTCTTCTTCTGTCTGATAACCTCCTTTGGTGTGTGTGTGTTGGGAGTGGAGGGGGAAGGGGAGGGGTGAGGCTCTCCTCTAGCTCGGCATTAGACAATACGAGTCGCTCTCTGCTGCCTTGTCGCTCCCAGAGGGTTCGATACCCGATGAGTCAGCTTTCTTCCAGCACACGTCACCTCAGCTTCAGCCCCACCGGCCTCCTCTTGTTCTTCAGGGAATCCCTCCTAAGCCTGCATGAGGATGTTAGAAGTCAAGTGGACGAATATAACACATTCATAAACGGACAATAATGGCTCTTTGTACCTCCCTCTTTATACACATTCAATGACTTTTACAGAGCACAAGAGAGGAGAAAGGCAGCCTTGACAGGTCCACTCCTTTAAAAGCTGTATTTTGTCCCCCTCCCTCCCCCCCTGTCACCCCACCCTGAAGAGTGGGCTAGGAGCCCCTATCTAAAACTGTCACTTTGCTTCATCAGCACACAGCGAATGACCGTTGGCGGATATGTACGTGTGCGCGTGCGCAGTTTGTAAAAAAAATGAATAAATATAACCGTATGCATGTGTTCGCGCACACACACACACACACACACACACACACACACACACACACACACACACACACACACACCTTTTTTGGTATTTGGAACCGCGAAGCTTTTCCGTTAAAGTTAAACGTTCGCAAAGTTACGACCTTTTGAAAAAACGACGACCACTCACTCATACTATGGTTAGAGCGTTTACAACCGGTGATAAAAATTGTATTTTCTTAGTATTATATTACATTTTTTAGAGACCACCAGGGCTGTGATAAGTGTTTTATTTAGTTATAAAAATCAACTCAATCTGTTTTTTCTTCTTTCTTTTTTTCTGGAAACTTCAGTTCCGAGCGTTTGAATTCGTCGGAGACGGTTAACGGGAGCGGGACGGTTCTCACCTCCTGGAGCGGTTTGCATCGTCGGGTTTTATGGACGACCGGCAGCGACGGGTCTCGTCTCGTTGTGCGTCTTCAGGGAGCGGGTCCCCTTCACTCCGGGTCCGATGGGTTTGCCATCTTAACTAACTTCTGTCTCTACCCAGCCTCTTTCCCCAGCAGACGGGCTGCTCGGCTGCTCTCCGGGTCTGAAGTGCCACGGTCAAGAGGGACGGAAGCGCTGCTCGACTTCCGGTTAGAGCTTTCAATGTAAGTATCTGGAGCGCGGCGAGGCAAAATGTCAACAAAGAATTGTACTTTTTGTACTTTTTATATTGTACTCCTGAAATTTGTATTTGATTAGAATTAAATAAATATACAATTATCCAAGATAGTATAACGATTACAAAAACAAACATGTTAACATTAGACATCGAACAAATATGAACAGGTTAACAATAAAATATGAACAGTCATGATCATTAAATACAAACAGGTCAACAGTTATGATTTTGAAATATAAACAGTCATGATCATAAAATATAAACAGGTCAACAGTTATGTACATATTTTAATTATAATTTAAGGTGCTTAGCACCAGTACAGACAAGCAGCTGGGTACTCAAAATCTGTTTTAAAACGTGTATGAATACATTTAATCAGCTTTAGCTATTATAACTTTTAATAATAATATTTATAAATTAACATAAGTCTTTAGATGAAACAAACTGTGAATAGCAGAAAATATACATCTTCCTACGGAGATATTATTTTTTTTTAAAGTGTACCATATATTCTGCATACCAAAACATAGTAACTAAGTACATTTACTTAAGTAGTGTACTTAAGTAATTTTATTTCCTTTTATTTCAAGTGTTTCTGAAGTATATTCTTGATTTTGCTTCAATACGTACATTTACTTAATACTTGTGTATTTTGTCATGCCAGAATGACGAACAAATTGTTGCAAAATATGTAAGTATTAATAACACAACTGCATTTATTCTTAATCACACTATATTTCTTGGTGTGTTTTGTTGCACACATCCAGCAACTGTTGACGGATGCCAGCTTTTGTTTTGAAGGCGGGACCACATCGACTTCCTGCGACGTTGCGCGCGCTTTGACTCGGGAGGCTCGCGCTGCTCGTTTCCACATGCTAATCATTAACAGCGGAGCATTACGTCAGGGGCTTGGCAGCGCGAGGAAGCCCTAAAATAGTGAAGGGTAGGAGGGGGGATAAATAATATAAGTGGCAAAATATACTTTATATACATATTTATTATTGTATTAGTATATATTGTAATACATACTTTAATAAACTACATGTATTTCACACTTAGCTAAGACCCTATTTTTTTTTTTCAATTATTGTACTTAATTATTCCCTGAATATGTATGATGAACTCACTATATGATGATGATTTTATAGAATATGATGTAAACGAGTACGTTAACTTTGAGTACTCGAGATTTGAGCGGGACGCCTGTTTAAATGTAAAGCCACACGAGGGAGCTCTGCGGCTCCCTCGTGTGGCCGACCTATGTTATTACATTGCAGTGACGTCATCCACTGAACTAAACATTATTGACTTTTGACCGGATGAAAAACGTTTTTGATGAAAAACAGTTTTGTTTCAGTATTTCTTTTCAAGTATTTAAAAAAATATATTTTTTATTTTGCCCATTCGAAGCTTTAATTTTCGATAAACAAGAATATACATATAAATGTAACACATAACTCATTCCTGATATCACAAATTTATAGAATAAAAAATAAAATACAAATAATGATTTTATTTTTGGGTTCACAATTAAATATTTTTGGACTGATGGAGCTATAACAAATGTAGACAATGGAAACAATGGCATTCATATTTCATCGGGAAATATGCGTCTGCGTAAAACCAGAGTATAAATAACCCTTAATGACAATACACAATACTACAGTATATAAATACTCCAAATTAAGAGTTATTATCTAAAAATAATTACTTATAAACTCAAAATACTAGTTATACATTTTAAATAATGACTTAGCATTTCAAGGTGATAAACCGTCTCGAAATGTTGATTTAGTACCTCAAAATAATGAGTTATCATCTCATACTAATTTATTAGATCACAAAATAATGACATATAAACTCAAATAAAGACTTTAAAAGATATATAAGATAATATTTCTAAATAAATGACTCAGATCTCAAAATAATGAAGTAGTGTCTCATTAAAATCACTTCTATCTTTATTTTGTTTCCATCATTTCTATCAAGACACAAACACATTTAACATTTTTGCCTGAACTGTTTCTTCAGTTTGAGTTGAATGTGACTCCTTCACACGGGGAGCAGATGATGAGCTTCTTTCAGAGATCCACATCCAGATCCTGATTCTTAAAGCTCCTCATCAGAGCCACCGGGTCGGATTCTGGTAAAACCAGATGACATTATGCAGGTTCACCACAACCTCCTTCAGCTTAGACTCCAGTGGAGCATCCAGCAAAGATCAGTTCATTGTGGCCAGACCCGGATCCAGCAGATACTAGTGGTTTTGTGACCTAACTTCCTGTGAAGAAGAAACTTTATTTTGAAAAGTTACTCCTCGTATATTAACACAACGACAACACGAGAGGGGAAGGTCTGTCATTGATCGGTGAGAACATGTTGCAACAATAAGTTCTGTTGTAAACAAAGTGCACGTCAGTCAAACACACACAAACAAAGACACAAACACACACAAGCAAACACACACAGTGTCACATGGATCTTTATTTTTCTTTGATTAAAAAGTATCTGTAATAAACAGTTTACATAAAGTGACAACGGTGGTGAAGAGGGCACATAACAGAAGAGCCGTTCTCAACAAGGCCACAGAGACAACGCGCACACACACAAACACACACACACACACACACACACACACACACACACACACACACACACACACACACACACAGGTGACAACAGTCTTCACACCACACAAGCTAAAGCCTCCCAAAATAAGTCTAAGTAATGAGTAAACACAAAGTCACAGAACAACAAACACTAACTGACACACAAACACCAAGTGACACTGATACCCACACATTTTTATTTGCCTCTCATGGAAATTAAGTTTCACATTATTTTTTAGTGAAGTCATATTTGGGGTTTTAATTGAGAGCAAGTTGGCACATAGAGGATAATACTAACTATTATGATTATGATTATTATTATTATTACCATTATAATAATGATGATAATGATATAATAAATTATACAAATATGATAATAATACAAATAATATTGATTATAAAAATGTTTATATATAAGAGATTAAAATATGAAATCTATTAATAAAATATTGGGATTTACATCATATTTCTCCCAACAATGATTTTGCATGATTGAAGATTTTTATATGTAAATAATTGTTATTGTTTCCTTTGAAAATACAAACGTTACGATTCTATTCATAAGTCATGGTTGACAAATAAAAGTTCTGAACAAAAGAAGAATATATATATATATATATATATATATATATATATATATATATATATATATATATATATATATATATATATTCTTCTTTTGTTTATATATATATATATATTCTTCTTTTGTTTTTATATATATATATATATATATATATATATAAAAACAAAAGAAGAATATATATATATATATAAACAAAAGAAGAATATATATATATATATATATATATATATATATATATATATATATATATATATTCTTCTTTTGTTTATATATATATATATATTCTTCTTTTGTTTTTATATATATATATATATATATATATATATATATATATATATATATATATATATATATATATATATATATATATGGATGTGAGATTCACTGGAGAAGAAAACTTGGAATCCTATAAAAGTCTGAGACAAACTATAATTTTAGAATAATTATTTCCAGTTGACTGAACTAACCTTCATCCTTTAATGAGATCATTCTACGTAAAGCACCAATGGTTCAGTTATTTCATTTGTAGCTTTTTAAAGATTAACAGACTGTAGATGTATTTAGCGCTATTGTACGTAAAAACAATAAATGTCATATTCTGAGATCAAAAAGTTGTATTCTCGTAGATTCTCCCTAATTTATTACTTTATTATCTCATGAAATCAGAAACTGTCTTTGCAAATTTATAACTTTAAAATTCCAGAAAATACCCAATCTGCAATTCTTTTTCCTGAATATAGCTACATTTTCTGTTTGTAAATTTGTTCATTCTTTCCCGTATAAATATTTGACTTGAATTTTATGTAATCTCTTGAATCTAAAGATTTAGGGCTTTATAATTTCAGAAAATATCCAATCATCCTTTTGTAAATCTGTGGGGTTTTTCTTGAAATTCTACGATCTTAATGTGAGACGTTATCCTTGTGTATCGGGTGAAAATGTGTTCATTGTTTTTCGTAAATATATGACAGAGAATTTATCATTTTAATCTCTGATTATTACACCCCTCCCACTACTCCATAATTCTAATATTTGACCTTCAATGGTCCTAATATGCCATCTTGGATATTTTACATTGCTGAGCTAAGAAAATAAAAATTATTGTAAATCTGAAGCTGTTGTTTTATAACTCGTTGTTTATTTGTGACGCGTTCTTAATGAAGAGCTTTTTAACATCATCCAGAAAGGCAAAACACTTATCATTTGAATGCTTTTTTCAGTGAGGATTCTTTCTGTTGACCTCGAGCAGCGAACACAACTCACGTGAACAAAAAGGTTAAAGTCCAGTCGACTGTCAAAATAAACAACCGGTGACTTCATCTTTACTGAGCGACAAGAGTCAACGCAGGGTAACTGCCTTTAGTGAGATGGAGATGGACGGACACACACACACACACACACACACACACACACACACACACAGGAACATGGCGGCTGGCCCGTGAAGGTGGAGGCAACGGGAGGAAGAGCTTCATCACCTTCAGCTCCGGATAAGTGCCAGAAACTCGTCGCGGGTTTTGGGATCTTCTCTGAAAACTCCTAACATGGTGCTGGTGACAGTTTTACTGTTCATCTTCTGCACGCCACGCATCACCATACACATGTGACTGTGGAGAGGAAGAGAGGGGCGGGGGAATGAAATGAAAGGAAGTGGAAGAGAAAAGAAGAGATTAGATTAAAACATTTTTTATAAATAAAAGCAAATGAAGTGTTAGAAATCTGAGTAATGGAACAGGAGTAAAAGAAGTAAAAGAAAAGAATAAACAGAAAGAGAAAGATGAGGAGACCGAACAGACAACAGGAAGTAAATGTGATCAAATTAAGGAATGGAAGTGAGATTTTTTTTATTTGTTTTAAAATTAGTGCTGTCAAATGATTGAAATATTTAATCGCGATTAATCGCAATTAATCACTAAAGTGGTGGCAAATGTTTTATTTTATTGAAAAACAACTGCCAAACAGGTCGGTTCAAAAAAAAATTACAAAGCGCACACTTCAGGTAAAC
>NW_027175820.1:7662500-7665000 GCF_023055335.1 Clinocottus analis
CTGAAAAGAGACGAGGAAACACAAAAGTTTACACTTAAGTTTACACTTAAAAATTGATAATCAATATCCTGAAAATGCACAAAACTGTTCCCATTTTAAGGACTGAATGAAGAGAGTATTGTGTCCTGATATAGAGAGCAGCTTGGCTGATCACAGTCTGTATGTAACAAACAGACATGTCATTCAGCCAGTGGCTACCTGACCAATAATAGAGGAAGAGGAAGAGGAAGAAGAGGAGGAAGTTTAGGAGAATGCAGTCTCTCTCTCTCTCTCTCTCTCTCTCTCTCTCTCTCTCTCTCTCTCTCTCTCTCTCTCTCTCTCTCTCTCTCTTGTCTGGTGAGTCACTGAGAGACCACAACAGACAGACAGACGGATAGAGGAGACAGGGAGGATAAGAGGCTACGCTGCTGATAATGACGAGGGGAGGGAGG
The DNA here is from genome assembly GCF_023055335.1 of Clinocottus analis. Taxonomy (NCBI): domain Eukaryota; kingdom Metazoa; phylum Chordata; class Actinopteri; order Perciformes; family Cottidae; genus Clinocottus; species Clinocottus analis. Next base: position 7,662,932 of record NW_027175820.1, read on the forward strand.
AGGTTTAGGGACACAAACAGCCACCACACACACACACACACACACACACACACACACACACACACACACACACACACACACACACACGGCAAGCGTGTGTGTGGTTCACTGCTGTCATCAGAGCCCATTTACACTCGGTGGAAAAAGATCAGCTGCCAGCCGCTATTGTCTTAAACGACGTGCACCTGCGGGTGAAGGTGGAGGGAGGAAGAGGAGGAGGCGGAGGAGGTTGAAACAGATCACAGCAAATCTGATTGTTTCTCATGTTCTCTGTTGTTCAGACCCGTGGCCTCCAGATAAAATATGTCTGTCAGATTCACATCTTTCTATGTTTGTGACAATCTTTATGTATTAAATTATGAATATTTGCAGCTTCCCATAAATAACAAACAAAAGAAAGTCCACTTAATTGATTATGTCAGAAAGCAAAGCCACTCGGCTGAAGCAAAGTAGTTTTTTAGTGCATTTATGAGCTCGGTGCTTACTGAAGCAAACAATCTGGAAAATTATTTCTCTAACAAACCTTCTCTAACAAACCTTCTTTGTTAGTAAATAAATAATAAAAAGTATCCTTCATTTTCCCTAAGTTTGTTAGCTTAGGTTAGCATAAAGACCGAAAACCGAGAGAAAATAGAGAGCCGGGCTGCAGAACACAAAACATTTGATCTTTCACAGCATGTCATCATGACAGCACATGCCATGATGCGTCAGTGTTAGCTGCAGGCCAAACAAAGGAACTGTGTCTTCTGCTGATCTACAATATCGTCAAATCGTTCCAGAGAGAAACTGTTGCTAATAATATAGCTTAGCCTTCTGCTAAACTATTCGAGAGATGAAGAGACGGCTTACTGTTGTTCTTATTTTCTGTGTTGCATCTAAGAATGGTGGAATTAGCACGCTGGCTAGCAGAGGGCTGGCCTCTGAGTGTGTTGATTTAGCATTTATTTCAGTTTTACTCGTTTAGTGGTTGGCTATTTAGCTGGCAACCAAGTTTTCATGCTAATAATACAGTGGTTACAGAAAATGAGCCTAACCAACGCTGGTTCTCTAGCTTCCTCTGCTTCATTCCTCGGAAATACCTCCTCATGTGTACTAACAGGAAAAGGGTCCATAAGTGGACTTTACAGATAAGTCATATGACCGTTATATATATGTCAAAGTCAAACCATTTTAGTGACGGTGGCGCTAGTTTAAGGTCAGCGGGCCATGATAACGATCCAAAATCCTCCTCTGGGGATCATGAATATTAGCAGGAAATTCTCAGAACAATCGGACCAATACAGTATAATCTTCCTCATCATCTAAATGGAAAACTAGCAGCTTCTTAAAGCGGAGGAGAAAGAATCGTCTGCACTCACCCGGCCGAAGATTGGCACCAGGTGATGTTCACACATGGAGAACATGTCGATGTCTTTGACGATCACCATCTCGTCGTGGTCTTCATCGAAGATGGCGTCGTTCAGCACATCTGGAGAGAAAACAAAATAAAAATCGAGACATGAAACAAATTAATGTCCTGTAACTCTCAACTCTCTTTCAATTTACAAAATTGCCACCCAAACCATCTTTCTGTATATCAAATAATTTCACCATTATTTTATTTTCTGTATTTATTAATTTAATATTTCATCTCAATACTTATTTCATCCATATTTCTTTCAGAAACTCCTTTTTTATATTCTATTTCTTGTATTAATATATCAACCAATAAATGCATTTAATAATACAGTTACTTTTGTAACAAACAATATGTGTCACATAATAAAAACGTAAAGATATTTTTGTATTTATTTTATTATTAAATTTGTATTATTACTTTACACAGTTTATACCTTATATTGGCTTACCAACAGTTAAAAATTAAAACAACAGGATTTTTTTTAAAAGGAAAAAAAGATAATTACAATACGCAAATCAATAAAAAGGTCTGGCTGTCAATGAACCAGATGGATGCTCCATTTTTAATCTATTTGAGCATGTGGATTATCTGACAGATGAATTGCTTATTTACTAAAATGTACTCCCTTATTTTACGTCTTTTGAAATCGTTTATCTCCTGATTTAAAAAT
>NW_027175820.1:7670000-7692500 GCF_023055335.1 Clinocottus analis
TGACATAGAAACTGGTTCAGAAACTGAAACAGTTTGTCATTATAAACTCCAGACAGAAAACACGAGCAGTAAAACGAGTTTAAAAAAAACAAACTCCAGGTCAGATGAACTTGTCAGAAGGAGGAAATCAATCAAAAGTAAAAATCTGTGAGGATGCACTGATTGTAGCATGCTGACCTCGGGTGACCATATCGATAACACCAAAAAGAAGGACACCATTAGGGCTGAACGATTAATTGCATTTGCGATGTTGCGATATGATAAAATAAGATTTTCTGTCCGCAACGTGTGCGATTACAACGTCATCACGTGACGCGAGCAAAAGAGTGGAGGGAAGCGGGCAGTTTAGAGTGAGCCTTAGCCAAAGCTATACTGGAGAGCAAAGCGCAGCTTCACAGCCTGAAGGATACGATACTGGCGAAAAAGAGGACAACGCCAAGAAAAGGGATCTATTGGAAAATGGGTAAGTGTATTTACTGAACTTTGCAATACCATATTTACGTGGTAACGGGAACTGTAAGCCAGCTAGAGCTGCTGCTAACACGGAGCTAGTGATAGCAAGCTACCACGACGTAGATGGCTTCAGGGTGTCTATGAGCCTGAATAGTGCATAATAAAATATTGTCACTATCCCCGTTAACTTTTTTAAAGTGAACTTAGCACACCTAGTAGTGTTAGACCTCTGTTATGTGTTTGTAAGACTATCGTGTTCATATTAGCGCTAGCTAACCGGAATTAGCACACAAACTAACAACACTTCGACGGCTTCAGGGTCTCTATGAGACAGAACAGTGCATAATAAGGAACTAGCAGAAGCATTTTTAGCTTGTGCCCTGACCATAGATGGCTCTCTGTTAGCTTAGCAATGTTAGCGCATAGCATTCGTTACGTGTTGGTGTGTAATTGTTACTCTCTTTCAGTGAACTTATACTAACAATTAGTGATGTATTTTACAGAGAGGATTCGCAGCTGCAAGGGTCCAGAGGACAACATACAGCATAGCTGCAGCAGGCTCCAGTCCGTTTCTGCAGATCACCAGGCCCCACGCAGGCCACGGCTCATCATCCCCAACTTATAATAATAAATTTGGTTTCAGACATTTATTTACATCAGTCTACCATTTAATTCATATATTCCACTGCTTTTGTGAACCTAAGACCTTTTGGTAAAACAATTTCTATCACCAAAACAGTTCGACCACATGAGTAAACGTATGTTTTCACAAGAGATATGAAGAAGTTCCAAAATAGTATATGTATTTTTTAGCTTTGGGGCCATAATATCACTTTACACGTGTGCCTTAGGGCACAAAATAGAGAGAGAGAGAGAGAGAGAGAGAGAGAGAGAGAGAGAGAGAGAGAGAGAGAGATGTGTTGATTAGTAACCAGGAAGCTAAATTTCTACAAATATTAAAATCATTCATTATGTTTTGTTGGTGAAAAGAGGACGAAATTAAAAAATTAAAAAAATGTATATTAAATCACAATTGCAATATTGGGGGTGGGGGGAAATCGCAATTAAATTATTTCCCCAAATCGTACAGCCCTAGACACGATGCAGTATTTTGTGAATAATTGCATAGGATGTTTTTAACCAATGATATAGGGCTAAAACAGCGATATAGGGTTACTGTAATTGATCTCCTTGGAACACACAATGCTTTGTGAACGAATGAATTGTATTTTTTTATTATTAATATCTATATGTAGTATATATATATATATATATATGTATATAAACACATATATATACACATATATATATACATATACACATATATATACATATATATATACACAGATATATGTATATATACACATATATATATGTATATATACACACATATATATGTATATATACACACATACATATATATATATATATATATATATATATATATATATATATATATATATATATATATATATATATGTGTGTGTGTATGTATCTTTTTTAGTCGGCTGATTCTTGACAAACCGACCATAGATTTGATGCTTAAATAACTAACTTCTCACCTGAAAACATCCTAAAATTACATTTTGTGACTCAACAGCAATAGCATTCAGAGAATAGATTCGTTCGAGATTGTCACACTGTGGTTAGGGCTGTCTTGTCTTGTGTTATTGTCTTGTCATTTCCTGTTTTATTTTGAAAGCCTAACTCCCTCTCATTTCAGGTCACTTGCCTGTTTCTCTTCCTCATGTGTTGCCTACCTGATTCCTGATTGTTTCCACCTGTTCCCCATTACCCTCTTGTGCTTATAGTCTGCGTCTTCCCTTTGTCTTGTGCGAAATTGTCTTGCCTCATGTGCGTCGGACGCAAGCCTTTGCCACAGCGGTGTCCCTGTGAGTAGTTTGGCCTCGAAAGAGTGATTGTCTTTGTACTTTTCAGTTTAGTGTTTTTTGCCTTGTACCGAGTGAATTTTTGTTATACTTTATATTCTAGTTGGTTTTGCCTTGTGATTTTTAGTTGTGCTATTTAGTCTAGTCATTTTTGTCTAAGTGTTTTTTCTTTGACACATTAAGTGTGATCACGGACATTTCTCTGCATCTGAGTTCTCATAATCCAGGCGCGACAGGAGTCGGTTCTGTACAGAATCGATTGCTGGCCATCAGCATGCTGGGTAGATTTGTGTCCGATTTGGTACCGAACTTGCTCTGACGTCATGCACACGTGGTCAACAATACTCTTAAGAGAGGAAGGCAGTTGCCGATTATTTATTTATTTATTTTTTAATTTTTTTTTTTTTTTAATAGAGCCAGGTGCATAATGGGTGGTGACAGCCAGGCGTTTCCCAGCAGAAAGCTGATTGGCTCTTAGATCTGACAGCAACCATGCGTTGTAGAAAATTCTTATTTTACGTGTAATTGTAATACTTGATACTCGCTTGGTGACTATTAGTCATGTTTAATCTAAAAACGTGTGGGTCTTAAAATGACTTAAATAAACTACTGCAGCTCATTTGCATATAATGATACAGAAATACATGTGGACACAAATACAGAAATAAATAAATGTAGAAATGGATATAGTTGTCTGATCGCGAAGATCACAACATCAGCTTGTCTCCGTGACTCACTCCAATCTCAGAAACACTATTGGGGTCGCGCAGCTCTTTAGGCCCAGTGAAACTTCAGAAAGGAGGACAAATACGCTTGATGCTGCGCCGGACAGGGCAGTGAAAATCCGGGCGTCTAGTCACCCCATGCTAATCACTCACAATGACAACAGTAACATACAGCCTTGCAGGTTAAAAACAGAGACTGAAATGTTGTCCCTGGTCATTTTGACTGGTACACAAATGAATATTGATTTTTAGTTTTGTGTGATTAAGGCACTTCAGTGGCCCAGGAAGCAACATCTCAGCTCATTTTCGCTCCTGACCAACAGGGTGTGACTCGTCTGGTTGTATAGAAGTCTATTTAAATAAGGGCTCCTGTAACATCACAAACTCTGATTTCCTGTTTAATCTGTGTTCTGTTACAATTGTTAAGTCTGCGTTTCTTTTCCTCAATCCCCGCAGGTCATGTGCTCAACAAGAGGCTTTTCGGCTCCAAAGCTGAACCTGTGACCTCACTGATCAAACAGTGTGACGCTCACGAAGAAATGCTGCAGCTCTCCACAAACATCCAAGCTACATGTGTTCTCTGCCTGTCCCTTAAGTCCAAGGGGGGAGGCTCCGCAAACAGCCAATCGGCAGATGCAATGGAGCGCTGCCACGTTCTGCAGAACATCACTGTCCTCCCCTGCATCCAGCCTCTCCTGGTTCACATTTGAGCCTCCTTTCCCTGCATTCCTTCTTTGTTTCATAAAGCGTTACAACACACAAACACCCCCCCCCCCCCCCCCCCCCACAACAGAACAAACTACCTCCAGATGGAGTCATACGGGGCAGAGCCCTCCAATGAGCTGCTTCACACCCGCACGTGACTCCGCAAATCTCACCGGCAGTTTGACAAGGGTTGAAGGGCAGGTTTTGTCGGCTCTTTAACACAAGCACACACGTCAATCTCTTCTGTGATTTCTCACCTCGAATATACAGTACTTCCTTGAATTCAAGCCTGGTTCCCAAACTTTCCAAAAGACATGAATGTCTGGCAGAAAATGGGCTTGACGTGATGCCTGTTAGTAAGCCAGTATTTCTTCATGGATTCATCTGAAATTTATTCATTTCATTAATTTAACTATTAAATGTCAGACTTTTTTAAAATTCTTTATACATTCTGACAGAAATCCATGACTCAAATGCAACAAAATACAGATTGGTGAAGAGTTGGACACACTTGGCCATGTTTTTAGGGAGGATAATTGTTTTAATCTGTTTCTCTAGATCACCAAAACTCTGACTAACAGCACAAAATCCAAAGATGTGGTGTTCACCATCTAACTAGACAGGACGACTTACTAGTACTTCCTGTTGAACACAATTGTGTTACTGTCAATGAAACAGAAATTGTTGAAATAATTTGAATGGGAGTGTCTTGGGCCTTTAAATAATCTACATATTTTCTTTCCAAAATAAAAGTCCCAGGTGAGATCTCAGAAGAGGGACTTCTTCTCTCTACAATGCAAGTAAATCTAATTATTGTACTTTTAACTGTTTTTAATAACCAATCAAGTACCCAAACATAAACAAACTAGTCATACTAATATTACTAATGAATGAATGTTACAACATAATGTATCATTATGTTCATTTTTTTTTTTGCTCTAAAAATTTTGAATAAGAATATACTCAAAGTTAAGTAGAAATATCTTAAATCTTATATGAAAACATGGTGTCCTTTTTTAAAACATCTGGTTCCGGTTCAGACTTTTTAAAGGCACAGTGACTTTTCAAAGGCTCAGTGTGTTGGCTTTGGTGGCCTGTTGTGGTTTGGTTGCACACTGACCCTTTAACAAGAATATTTAGATATTACTAATACAACTAAACATGTTTGATCCATTTTGCAGTCCTTCACACCTCATATGTAAATACACTTGTCACTTTCGCATAGCCACTTGATTCCGCGCACTTTGTTTTCAACATGAGCAACAGCAAAATTCACTTAAAGGAAAATAAAATAACAAAAGATCCATATAACTTTAAATTAAGGATGCATTGATTGTTCAGTCTTGATACTGATACCTGGTCTTTGGAGAACCGATCCCCCACCAGGTATCATGAGGGGAAAATAACAATATTACCAATAACAATGTTATAATAATCTACTCTACTTTGCTGTTTAAGCCACCCTATATATTATGAATGTACTAATGAAGGTAAGATTCTATGGTACAAAGTAACCATAAACTAAAAGACATTACGTATTTTTTCAGGTGTAGTGAGTTTTGGGAGCCACCTGTTGATGGATCCCAGCAGCCTCTGAGCGGCTTGTGGATCTCAACTCACCGATGATCTTCTCCTGGTACCCTTTGGTGAAGAACTGCATGGCGGTGGCGGCCCTCCAGGGGGTCTTGAGGAGCCCCTGGCGCTGCGGATCCTCCCCGAGTCCCCGCAGGATGGTGGTGTAGGCGGCGGCCAGGGACGGCAGGCTCGACTCGTTGTCCTCCACGCTCCGCGTGCGGTCATCCCTCCAGCTCTCCATCACGGGCCGGGGAGAGCCGGACTCCGCGCCCGGAGGCTGCGATTCTGCAGCGGCAGCGGTAGCGCGCCCGGCGCCGCTCGGTGCCGCGCGCTTCACCATCCCGTCAAAGTGTCCGTTCAGACCGGAGACGCCGTCCGGCTTCTCGGTGGAAACGGACAGCGTCTGCTCGAAGGGCTCCATCACTACTACTTCTTCTGTTCTTTTTCAGTTAATCGTCAGTTCTTCTGTGGTTTCCAAGGTGGTTTCCTCTCGTTGAGCACCTGTTGAGTCAGTTTCTGCTCCTCTTTTACGTTTCGGGATCCTAGACGCTTTATAAGATCGGATAATCCAGGGAGAGCTTCCATTGGCTGGCCGGCTCTACGGGGGGCGGGCACAGGGGCGGAAAAACTTCTCAGATTTACAAATAAAGTCAATTATAATCCTTCACTGGTGGTGGACGATGTTCTTAGATCTTTTTAAGTAGAAGTACTCTGTTACAAGTTTAAAAAAAAAATGCATTAAAAAGTGTACTCAAGTAAAAGTACACAACTACACAAATAAAATAAATCATAAGTACATAAATGAAAAGCACATTAAATGGTCCATTTCAAAATAATATAATTGGATAATAATAATTCTAAAAATCATAAAGTATCACTATTACTGAATCAATATAGTAATACATATTTATTTATTTAGATTAGTCATTCTTTTATTAGTCCCGCAGTGGGGAAATCTGCAGGATTACAGTAGCAGGGGTAAAGTGCACAAAAGAAACATAGTAAAAATATAAATGAACAATAATAAAAAAATAATCTACAACAACTGAATATTATGTATACAGAGAGAATAAATAGTATTAGTTAACTTGAGCCTGATGTGAAAGCACGTATTATGTAGTTTCTGTTCTCAGCGAGCCGTTCAGCCTCACAGGCAGTCAGTCTACTGGCAGGTTTGTGCTGCAGTCTCCAAGTCCAGATTGAACATTAATCGCGCAAAGCCACCGCTGATCAGTGAGAGATCCTCTCTTAGTGATACCTGTCAGCTGTCCTTCACATATCCACCTCATTCAACCAGACTTCAGTGCACTTATTCAAGCCAACACAGACTGGACTTTTCTCACTGAGAAAGAAAAACTGAACTGAACTGAAAACATGAAAAACTAAACTGAACTGAAAACATGAAAAGCACTTATTGCTTTTGTATGAAGTGAATCAGTTGCTGGTCTTCAACATACATCTTTAAAAAGGTAAGCAACACACTGAATATGGACAAAAAGAGTGCTTGTCCCTAACAGGGACCTTTGCTACTGAACACACTGTTTATATTGTTCCCTGATAAAATACAAATGTTTCTTCAGATGTATATACTATATATGTATTTTAACTGATTGTTGCTTCAGAGTGCCTGTTATATTGTTCTGATAACATTACTTTGAATAAAAAACAATCAAAACACTAGTTTTTACTTCATTATTGAATTTGGCCCATAATGTGAACAATCAATTAAGTTTGTTCAACTCTGCCCAGCCCTAAACATAATACTTTAGGACCAAAAAGGAGCGTCTGTGGTAGTGTGGAGCTGAAAGGATGCATCATGTGAAGTGTGGTTTCAAAGCCAAGTCAAGACATTCCATTTATATTTGACACTGATTGATTCAATTGAGAGGAAGCTCCATTTTCATGAAAAAAAAATTGTTTGTTATTGAGATATTTTTTCTTATATTTTGTAAAAAAAGAACCCAAAAAGGTTACTAATCCGCTTCTATAGAATTAGGTCACAATGGTTTGACTTCTAAAGAGGGAAAAAATGTCACTAAATTGCCAAATGTAATACATGTCCCTGACAAAAACACTGCATTTCCTCCCCTTTGTTTGGAAAAAGCTAAAACGACCAGCTGGAGTCCACGTTTGTTTGTTCGTTTTAAAAGAGAAAAAAAATATATACGAGACTTTTTAGTTTAACATTTTCAGTAGGAACCAATAAGCTAAATCACAGACAGGAAGTCAGAAAGTACTGAGACCAGACCACAAGGTGTCCTGTTCAGAGAAATTGAAAAGAAAATCAAGAACATTTACATTTATTCAACTTTTAAAATGCATTATACACGTTACAAACATACATGTAAAAAAACAAAAAGGACATTATTGATGAAGCATTTTGAGGACTTTAAGTGTTCTGATCCAGCGCTCAGAGAACACAGAATCTGAACGAAGAGAAATAATAATTACAACGCTTAGTTTTTGTTAAAAGCAAACGCTGAAAGCTTGGCGGAGGGATCCAAAGATTTCTTCTTCTTGGCACTATTTTCATCTGCTTCCGTCTGCCCGTTTTCATTTCCTCCCCCTTCTCCTTCAGCTCTCTTCCTCTTCTTCAGATCAGCTGCATCTCCAGGTTGACCTTTTGCTCTTTCCGTCCACGACTGAACCAAACGATACAAAAACACACAAGGACATGAATGAATCTCTCTCCCTCTCCCTCTCTCTCTCTCTAATTGCATCCTGTCATGTATAATCACAGCTGACAGACTGCTGCCTCTTTTCCCTCCGCATGGTTGTTTATTTATTTTCTCTCGGTGCTGGAAGACAAAAGGAAGCTCTTTCCTGCGAGTCGGCACGCGCACGCTTCGCTATTATCATTTTATTGTATTTAAACAGAACAGTGTAATAAAAGTTAAAGCACACAGACACATTTTACAGGTATTTCATAGCCAAACAGCTGTTATTCTTTTTATTTCATGTATTCCTTTTGTTATTTACTCATTTAAAACCAACCATCAGTATTTTAGAAGATAAAAATCAACAATCATCACCAATAAATAAGGGTGAGTAAATAAATGAATGAAACGGAAATGCATTTCAATCATAAAAGATGAAAAAATTATAAAATAATTTTAAAAAAATTAACATGATGTTGTTTAATTTTAATTATTGGTCGCTGCAGGTGTGACAAGACCAAATCAAACCAGGACGTCCCGCCTGAAGGATTAAACTGCAAGGACAGAAAACCTTCCTTTCATTACTGGACGTAAATTCTGAAATGTGAATTAAATATTTGTAAATTTTTTACTGTTGGCCTGACAAAAACCATCACTTTCTTAGTTTGATGGCTTTCTTATTTATCTTTACAATTAGATTATTTATTATAACGCCTCCTTGCTGCTGTCACATTGACACGATCTCCGCTGTGGGACTAAAGGATAATGTTCTCATCTTCAGTGATGCAAAGTGCCAACAAACCTCCAGACAGCAGGCTGGGAAACGACCACAACCCCTTGTGTTGTTCTGTGTTGTTGTGTGTTGTAAAGGTTCTATCCAGCTGATGGAATAGAACATGCATCCTTTAAAACGAATGAATAGAAAATTCTTACAGCGTTTCTACGGCTCTCGTGTATTATCATAAGATCAATGCTTTGTGGCCTCGCGGCCAAAACACACTCAACAGGGTTCCCAGGCAACAGGCCCCTCCCCCTTCATCCTACTGCTGAGAGTCTTGATGTATGCAGGGTCAGGGATCGGCTAAGACAAAAACGCACACATTGACTTCTATTAGCGCTCATGTGAATGGAAGGATGAGGAAACCTCCCTCCCCCCACTTTATCCACCTATCGGCTGACAATTTGTTCTTTTTTCTTCTTCTGATTTTTGGGATCAAACCCAGAAATGATGCGATCCTACACAACTCTAAATCAGACTCCAATACCAACGTTTGAACTTCCATCGTGATATTTTACAGACATTTTTGGCAGAAAAGAGGTTTTGAAAAAGGATGTTTTTAGTTTTTTTCTAACTTCAAGCTGCTGAAGGTAAAGAGAGCTCATTGGCTGACCGGTCCAGCGGCACACTTTAACGCAGTGGTTCTCAACATTTTGATTAACCAGATTGCTCCATCAGACAAAAACATGGAAACAAAAAAAAAAAAAATATGGCAAAAAAAATACTTATTGTGACTGAAACTAACCTGTTTTGCACTGAATTTCTTTTCAAGATAATAACAATAACATTCAACCTGTGCAAAACAGAATGAGTGCAGATGTGTAAGCATCACGTATCAGTATCAACGATGTTTTATGACCGTGTACTTTGTACAATGAAAAGTTCTCATGTTGAATTGTGAGAGTGTTGGTCCTGAAACCACAAGGTAGCGGTTCATCTCATGTCCTCCATAGTTTAGATGTTCAAGTGTCATTGAGCAATAACTGCGCCCCACCTGGAATATCTCTGTGCCCCACTCGAGGGTCACGCCCCACAGTTTGAGAACCACTGCTTTAAAGCACACACTTCATTAACTAGAAAATTTCGCAAGAAATTTTGAAAGTGTGGCTACTACTGCCGTAAGACGTCGCAATATATAGCTTTTGTTTATGACGCCCGTCTCTCCTCCAAAACACTTCAATTGGTTTGTGTGTGTTAAACTGATTGGCTGATATGAAGCACCTGTATGCTCTCATCGTCATGGTGACCAAAAGTAAGCAGATTGATCAGAGGCAGACTGGCCTGTGGACTTAAGAGCATTAATTATTTAATTAAAAAATCCTCATTTGAGCTTTATGTTAAGATACAGTTAATTCACAGGGCTTTTATTTTGGTAGGAGAGAGAGAGAGAGATATTAGTAGTGGTAGTTGTATGATTAGCAGTAGTAATAGTCAAAATTTTAGCAGCAGTAGTCAGACAAGAAGACAGACAGAGAGACAGAAGTCATTTGTGTTGTGTGTGCGTGTGTAAGTGTCTGTGTGTCTGTTAAACTGCCCTAATGAGAACACCTGTGGGTTGCTCGATCAAAGGTTGCCAGAGTGATGACTTCAAAGGGACTTCCTTACACTTTTTAAAAATGTTACTTTAAAAGCCACTATTGCTTCGATATAGATGAACAGATAGTGTGACTGGTGAGTCTGTACGATAAAACATGTGTCTGTACAGGCGATTTACAAATCAGGTACGAAGCTTCAGGGGAGACGTGGCTTTGGAGGGAGATTTAACATGGCGGTGGATGGCAGAGCGAGGGGGACTTGCTCTCACATTCAGTCCGATTTCAAGACGTCTGAATCTGTTGGATTCCTAACGACCGCAGTTTATGACAGAAGACAAGATTTCCAACGTTTTGAGCTATAAATTATGCCCAAAGAGTACACGGTATGGAGTTTACGGCAAATTAAAAAAAGAATTAAAAAAAAATCGACAAGATCTGACGTGCTCTGCCCTCTGAGTAAGACATCACGCACTCTGAGCTCCGCAATACACACTAATGTTAAAGAGAAAAGGCGGCAAAAAAACATAAAACTAAAACGCAGACAGTTTAAACAGTTTAAAATATTTAAAAATCTGAAATTATAGAAAGATTGCTAAAGGTTGTGTCAACATTTGAAAAGTTAAATGGTGTTTTTTGCTGAATGTATGCAGAAGCTGTAAGCTGTTAAAGTTGAAGAAGATTTGAAGATTTTCCCCATTGGATCCCATTCATTTTAATTTTCATAAAAAGCTTAATAATTCATAAAGTTAAATAGTTAAAGATATGAAAAGATAGAAGAAGAAGCTGAATCTCTTAATAGTTGAACGGTTTCTGTCGCTGAAAATATGAAGCAGTTGAAACGGGCCAAAATACGTACGGAAGAAAATAATAATTTTAAGTTGGAACTAGAAAGAGCATTTCCTGCTGAAAATGCGTTGGAATGCAAAAAGCTGAAGCTTATAGCTGAAATATTTGAAAGAAATAGCTGAATATAGCTGAACATAGTGGAATATAGCTTAAATTAGCTAAATATAGCTAAATATATTTGAAAATGAAAGAATAGCTGAATATATGTAAAAATAGCTGAAAATAGCGGAATAGATGAATATATAAATAAATAGCAAATCATTATTGAAAATATAGAAAAGGCAAAATACCTGCTAAAATTTTACAGTTCAAAGTCATTTAATTGAACTGTTGAAAATTCTTGTCGTTTAAATGTATAATTGGAAAAGTTCAAAGGAAAACTGCATCATCTAAATCAGGGGTGTCAAACATACGACCCGGCCCGCCACAGTGTCCAGTCCAACAGAAGAAAAAATTTTTTTTTGAAAAATTAAAATCTGTCATAGGTGGGGTTTGAACCACTGACCCTTTGCTTCTAAGACGGAGTTGCTAACCTCAGAACCTCAGAAACCTCAGAACGTGAACGTCAGCGACGCTGTTAATCCTGATGTCTATAACCAAAGTGACCTGCGCGCGCGCGCGCGCACACACACACACACACACACACACACACACACACACACACACACACACGAACGTGCACGCGACCATAATAACACGTTAACGCGGCCGTGCACGCGCGCGGCCGTTGAGGCGCGGGCTCACCCGTTGGCGAGCGTTTACACGCGCGGCCGTTTCACGTTAGTGGGCGTTTACGTGTGCTGCCGTTCACGCGCGAGCACGGCCGTTCATGTGCGCCACCCGTGTGCGGCCGCTTACGTGCCTGCTGCCTGTAGATGCACAGACCAAAGGGCTGCTGCTGGGGACGGACCTGCTCTCCCATTCAGTCGGACTTCAACACGTCTTATCTGTTGGATTCCTATCGACCGCAGTTTACGGCAGAAGACAAGATTTCCAACGTTTTGAGCTATAAATTATGCCCAAAGAGTATATGGTTTGGAGTAGAGAGCAAGTTTAAAATATGTGTATCGCCAAGTGCCCTCGCTCTGGAGTATGACGTCACTACTCTCAGCTGCCCAACACACAATAATGAGAAAGGCAGAAAAGGTGCGGAAAAAACATAAAACGAAAACGCCGACAGTTAAAACACTATAGGAGATATCAAAAAGATGAGTAATACAATAACAGCTAAACGTTTTGTCAACATTTTAAAGGTGGAATGGTGTCTCTAGTTGAAGGCATGACAGAGCCTTTCCCTTTTGAAGTTGAAGAGTTGAAAGCGGATTTGAAGATGTTCTTCATTGGAAACCATTTTTTTTTTATAGAAAGCTGAATAATTTTGAAAATTGAGAAAATATGAAAAATGTAAAAGCGTAGATTAATAGCTAAAGGTTTTGTCAACATGTGAAATTTTAAATATTGTCTCAAGCTCAACGTATGAAGAAACTGTAAACGTTTGAAGTTGGAGATGATTTGAAGATTTTCCCATTGGGTCCCATTATAAAAAAAAAATCATAAAAAGCTTAATAATTTGGAAATTTGAAAAGTCAGAAATATGAAAAGTCATAGCCATCGTCTCCTTAAGTAGCTGAATATTTGAATAATTGAACATTTTTCTGTAACTGGAAATATGAAGGACTAGTTACGGTCCAAAATACGGATGGAAGAAATAGAAGAAACAGTTTAATAAAGATTCGAAGAACAATAGTTGGAATGCTTGTAGCATTCCAACTAATAAGCCCGCAGGAGAACATGAAGTTGGCTTGCAGCATGGGGTCTATGACCCCATGCAGCTGAAGCCACACTTAACTAGAAAGAGAATTTCCTGCTGAAAATGCGTTGGAATGCAAAAAGCTGAAGCTTATAGCTGAAATATTTGAAGGAAATAGCTGAATATAGCTGAACATAGTGGAATATAGCTAAATATATTTGAAAATGAAAGAATAGCTGAATATATATAAAAATAGCTGAATATATTAATATAGCTGAAAATAGTGGAACAGATGAATATATAAATAAATAGCAAATCATTACTGAAAATATAGAAAAGGCAAAATACCTGCTGAAAAATGTTACAGTTCAAAGTCATTTAATTGAACTGTTGAAAATCCTTGTTGTTTATATGTATAATTGAAAAAGTTGAAAGGAAAACTGCATCATCTAAATCAGAGGTGTCAAACATACGACCCAGCCCGCCACAGTGTCCAGTCCAAGAGAAGAAAAAAAAAAGTTGTTTTTTTTTAAAGTGCGCCATAGGTGGGGTTTGAACCTTTGCTTCTAAGACAGAGTTGCTAACCACTGATCTATAGACGCAGTTGGTTAGACAGCTGATATTATTGAGTGTCTACAAAACCATCCGTCAAACCTCAGAACGTGAACGTCAGTGATGCTGTTAATCCTGACGTCTATAACCAAAGTGACCTGCACACGCGCGCACACAAACGTGCACGCGACCATAATAACACGTTAACGCGGCCGTGCACGCGCGCGGCCGTTGGGGCGCGGGCGCACCCGTTGGCGAGCGTTTACACGCGCGGCCGTTTCACGTTAGTGGGCGTTTACGTGTGCTGCCGTTCACGCGCGAGCACGGCCGTTCATGTGCGCGACCCGTTCGCGTGTGCGGCCGCTTACGTGCCTGCTGCCTGTAGATGCACAGACCAAAGGGCTGCTGCTGGGGACGGACCTGCTCTCCCATTCAGTCGGACCTCAACACGTCTTATCTGTTGGATTCCTATCGACCGCAGTTTACGGCAGAAGACAAGATTTCCAACGTTTTGAGCTATAAATTATGTCCAAAGAGTATACGGTTTGGAGTAAAGAGCAAGTTTAAAATATGTGTATCGCCAGGTGCCCTCGCTCTGAGTATTACGTCACTGCTCTGAGCTGCCCAACACACAATAATGAGAAAGGCAGAAAAGGTGCGGAAAAACTATAAAACGAAAACGAAGAGTTGAAAGCGGATTTGAAGATGTTCTTCATTGGAAACCATTCATTTGTTTTTGATAAAAAGCTGAATAATTTTAAAATTGGAGAAAATATGAAAAATGTAAAAGCGTAGATTAATAGCTAAAGGTTTTGTCAACATTTGGAATTTTAAATATTGTCTCAAGCTCAACGTATGAAGAAACTGTAAACGTTTGAAGTTGAAGATGATTTGAAGATGTCCCCATTGGGTCCCATTATAAAAAAAAATCATAAAAAGCTTAATAATTCAAAGATTTCAAAAGTCGGAAATATGAAAGGCCCCAGCCATCGTGTCCTTAGGTAACTGAATATTTTTATAATTGAACTTTTTTCTTTAGCTAAAAATATGAAAGAGTTGAAGAGGTCCAAAATACGGATGGAAGAAATAGAATAATAATAAAAATAATAAGTTTAATAAAGATTTGAAGAACAATAGTTGGAATGCTGCAAGCATTCCAACTATTGTTCTTCAAATCTTTATTAAACTGTTTCTTCTATTTCTTCCATCCGTATTTTGGACCGTAACTAGTCCTTCATATTTCCAGTTACAGAAAAAAGTTCAATTATTCAAATAGTCAGCTACTTAAGGAGACGATGGCTATGACTTTTCATATTTCTGACTTTTCAAATTTCCAAATTATTAAGCTTTTTATGATTTTTTTTATAATGGGACCCAATGGGGAAATCTTCAAATCATCTCCAACTTCAAACGTTTACAGTTTCTTCATACTTTGAGCTTGTTATTAGTTGGAATGCTGCAAGCATTCCAACTATTGTTCTTCAAATCTTTATTAAACTTTTTATTAGTTGGAATGCTGCAAGCATTCCAACTATTGTTCTTCAAATCTTTATTAAACTTTTTATTATTATTATTCTATTTCTTCCATCCGTATTTTGGACCTCTTCAACTCTTTCATATTTTCAGCTACAGAAAAAAGTTCAATTATAAAAATATTCAGTTACCTAAGGACACGATGGCTAAGACCTTTCATATTTCTGACTTTTCAAATCTTTGAATTATTAAGCTTTTTATGATTTTTTTTATAATGGGACCCAATGGGGAAATCTTCAAATCATCTTCAACTTCAAACGTTTACAGTTTCTTCATACATTGAGCTTGAGACAATATTTAAAATTCCAAATGTTGACAAAACCTTTAGCTATTAATCTACGCTTTTACATCTTTCATATTTTCTCAAATTTTAAAATTATTCAGCTTTTTATCAAAAAAAAATGAATGGTTTCCAATGAAGAACATCTTCAAATCCGCTTTCAACTCTTCAACTTCAAAAGGGAAAGGCTCTGTCATGCCTCCAGCTAGAGACACCATTCCACCTTTAAAATGTTGACAAAACGTTTTTGCTGTTATTGTATTACTCATCTTTTCGATATATCCTATATTGTTTTAACTGTCGGCGTTTTCGTTTTATAGTTTTTCCGCACCTTTTCTGCCTTTCTCATTATTGTGTGTTGGGCAGCTCAGAGCAGTGACGTAATACTCCAGAGCGAGGGCACTTGGCGATACACATATTTTAAACTTGCTCTCTACTCCAAACCGTATACTCTTTGGACATAATTTATAGCTCAAAACGTTGGAAATCTTGTCTTCTGCCGTAAACTGCGGTCGATAGGAATCCAACAGATAAGACGTGTTGAGGTCCGACTGAATGGGAGAGCCGGTCCGTCCCCAGCAGCAGCCCTTTGGTCTGTGCATCTACAGGCAGCAGGCACGTAAGCGGCCGCACACGCGAACGGGTGGCGCACATGAACGGCCGTGCTCGCGCGTGAACGTGTTATTATGGTCGCGTGCACGTTCGTGTGTGTGTGTGCGCGCGCGTGTGTGCAGGTCACTTTGGTTATAAACGTCAGGATTAACAGCGTCACTGACGTTCACGTTGAGGTTTGACGGATGGTTTTGTATACACTCAGTAATATCAGGTCTCTCACCAACTGCACCTGTAGATCAGTGGTTAGCAACTCCGCCTTAGGAGCAAAGGGTCAGTGGTTCAAACCCCACCTATGACAGATTTTAATTTTTCAAAAAAACTTTTTTTTTTCTTCTGTTGGACTGGACACTGTGGCGGGCCGGGTCGTATGTTTGACACCCCTGATTTAGATGATGCAGTTTTCCTTTCAACTTTTCCAATTATAAATTTAAACGACAAGAATTTTCAACAGTTCAATTAAATGACTTTGAACTGTAAAATGTTTCAGTAGGTATTTTGCCTTTTCTATATTTTCAATAATGATTTGCTATTTATTTATATATTCATCTATTCCGCAATTTTCAGCTGCATTAATATATTCAGCTGTTTTTACATATATTCAGCTATTCTTTCATTTTCAAATATATTTAGCTATATTTAGCTAATTTAAGCTATATTCCACTATGTTCAGCTATATTCAGCTATTTCCTTCAAATATTTCAGCTATAAGCTTCAGCCTTTTGCATTCCAACGCATTTTCAGCAGGAAATGCTCTTTCTAGTTAGTTGGAATGCTGCAAGCATTCCAACTATTGTTCTTCAAATCTTTATTAAACTTATTATTATTATTCTATTTCTTCCATCCGTATTTTGGACCTCTTCAACTCTTTCATATTTTCAGCTACAGAAAAAAGTTCAATTATAAAAATATTCAGTTACCTAAGGACACGATGGCTAAGACCTTTCATATTTCAGACTTTTCAAATCTTTGAAATATTAAGCTTTTTATGATTTTTTTTATAATGGGACCCAATGGGGAAATTTTCAAATCATCTTCAACTTCAAACGTTTACAGTTTCTTCATACGTTGAGCTTGAGACAATATTTAAAATTTCACATGTTGACAAAACCTTTAGCTATTAATCTACGCTTTTACATTTTTCATATTTTCTCAATTTTCAAAATTATTCAGCTTTTTATAAAAAAAAAAAGAATGGTTTCCAATGAAGAACATTTTCAAATCCGCTTTCAACTCTTCAACTGCAAAAGGGAAATGCTCTGTCATGCCTTCAACTAGAGACACCATTCCACCTTTAAAATGTTGACAAAACGTTTAGCTGTTATTGTATTACTCATCTTTTTGATATCTCCTATAGTGTTTTAACTGTAGGCGTTTTCGTTTTATAGTTTTTCCGCACCTTTTCTGCCTTTCTCATTATTGTGTGTTGGGCAGCTCACAGCGGTGACGTCAGACTCCAGAGCGAGGGCACTTGGCGATACACATATTTTAAACTTGCTCTCTACTCCAAACCGTATACTCTTTGGACATAATTTATAGCTCAAAACGTTGGAAATCTTGTCTTCTGCCGTAAACTGCGGTCGATAGGAATCCAACAGATAAGACGTGTTGAGGTCCGACTGAATGGGAGAGCCGGTCCGTCCCCAGCAGCAGCCCTTTGGTCTGTGCATCTACAGGCAGCAGGCACGTAAGCGGCCGCACACGCGAACGGGTCGCGCACATGAACGGCCGTGCTCGCGCGTGAACGTGTTATTATGGTCGCGTGCACGTTCGTGTGTGTGTGCGCGCGCGTGTGTGCAGGTCACTTTGGTTATAGACGTCAGGATTAACAGCGTCACTGACGTTCACGTTGAGGTTTGACGGATGGTTTTGTAGACACTCAGTAATATCAGGTCTCTCACCAACTGCACCTGTTGATCAGTGGTTAGCAACTCCGCCTTAGGAGCAAAGGGTCAGTGGTTCAAAACCCACCTATGACAGGTTATAATTTTTCAAAAAAACTTTTTTTTTTCTTCTGTTGGACTGGACACTGTGGCGGGCCGGGTCGTATGTTTGACACCCCTGATTTAGATGATGCAGTTTTCCTTTCAACTTTTCCAATTATACATTTAAACGACAAGGATTTTCAACAGTTCAATGAAATGACTTCGAACTGTAACATTTTTCAGCAGGTATTTTGCCTTTTCTATATTTTCAGTAATGATTTGCTATTTATTTATATATTCATCTATTCCGCAATTTTCAGCTATATTAATATATTCAGCTGTTTTTACATATATTCAGCTATTCTTTCATTTTCAAATATATTTAGCTATATTTAGCTAATTTAAGCTATATTCCACTATGTTCAGCTATATTCAGCTATTTCTTTCAAATATTTCAGCTATAAGCTTCAGCTTTTTGCATTCCAACGCATTTTCAGCAGGAAATGCTCTTTCTAGTTATTATTCTATTTCTTCCATCCGTATTTTGGACCTCTTCAACTCTTTCATATTTTCAGCTACAGAAAAAAGTTCAATTATAAAAATATTCAGTTACCTAAGGACACGATGGCTAAGACTTTTCATATTTCAGACTTTTCAAATCTTTGAATTATTAAGCTTTTTATGATTTTTTTTATAATGGGACCCAATGGGGAAATTTTCAAATCATCTTCAACTTCAAACGTTTACAGTTTCTTCATACGTTGAGCTTGAGACAATATTTAAAATTTCACATGTTGACAAAACCTTTAGCTATTAATCTACGCTTTTACATTTTTCATATTTACTCAAATTTTAAAATTATTCAGCTTTTTATAAAAAAAAAATGAATGGTTTCCAATGAAGAACATCTTCAAATCCGCTTTCAACTCTTCAACTTCAAAAGGTAAAGGCTCTGTCATGCCTCCAGCTAGAGACACCATTCCACCTTTAAAATGTTGACAAAACGTTTAGCTGTTATTGTATTACTCATCTTTTTGATATATCCTATATTGTTTTAACTGTCGGCGTTTTCGTTTTATAGTTTTTCCGCACCTTTTCTGCCTTTCTCATTATTGTGTGTTGGGCAGCTCACAGCGGTGACGTCATACTCCAGAGCGAGGGCACTTGGCGATACACATATTTTAAACTTGCTCTCTACTCCAAACCGTATACTCTTTGGACATAATTTATAGCTCAAAACGTTGGAAATCTTGTCTTCTGCCGTAAACTGCGGTCGATAGGAATCCAACAGATAAGACGTGTTGAGGTCCGACTGAATGGGAGAGCCGGTCCGTCCCCAGCAGCAGCCCTTTGGTCTGTGCATCTACAGGCAGCAGGCACGTAAGCGGCCGCACACGCGAACGGGTGGCGCACATGAACGGCCGTGCTCGCGCGTGAACGTGTTATTATGGTCGCGTGCACGTTCGTGTGTGTGTGCGCGCGTGTGTGCAGGTCACTTTGGTTATAGACGTCAAGATTAACAGCGTCACTGACGTTCACGTTTTGAGGTTTGACAGATGGTTTTGTAGACACTCAATAATATCAAGTCTCTCACTAACTGCACCTGTAGATCAGTGGTTAGCAACTCCGTCTTAGGAGCGAAAGGTCAGTGGTTCAAACCCCACCTATGGCAGATTTTGATTTTTCAAAAAAACTTTTTTTTTTTCTTCTGTTGGACTGGACACTGTGGCGGGCCGGGTCGTATGTTTGACACCCCTGATTTAGATGATGCAGTTTTCCTTTCAACTTTTCCAATTATACATTTAAACGACAAGGATTTTCAACAGTTCAATTAAATGACTTTGAACTGTAAAATTTTAGCAGGTATTTTGCCTTTTCTATATTTTCAATAATGATTTGCTATTTATTTATATATTCATCTATTCCGCTATTTTCAGCTATATTAATATATTCATCTATTTTTACATATATTCAGCTATTCTTTCATTTTCAAATATATTTAGCTATATTTAGCTAATTTAAGCTATATTCCACTATGTTCAGCTATATTCAGCTATTTCTTTCAAATATTTCAGCTATAAGCTTCAGCTTTTTGCATTCCAACGCATTTTCAGCAGGAAATGCTCTTTCTAGTTATTCTATTTCTTCCATCCGTATTTTGGACCTCTTCAACTCTTTCATATTTTCAGCTACAGAAAAAAGTTCAATTATAAAAATATTCAGTTACCTAAGGACACGATGGCTAAGACCTTTCACATTTCTGACTTTTCAAATCTTTGAATTATTAAGCTTTTTATGATTTTTTTTTATAATGGGACCCAATGGGGAAATCTTCAAATCATCTTCAACTTCAAACGTTTACAGTTTCTTCATACATTGAGCTTGAGACAATATTTAAAATTCCACATGTTGACAAAACCTTTAGCTATTAATCTACGCTTTTACATTTTTCATATTTTCTCAAATTTTAAAATTATTCAGCTTTTTATCAAAAAAAAAATGAATGGTTTCCAATGAAGAACATCTTCAAATACGCTTTCAACTCTTCAACTTCAAAAGGTAAAGGCTCTGTCATGCCTTCAGCTAGAGACACCATTCCACCTTTAAAATGTTGACAAAACCTTTAGCTGTTATTGTATTACTCATCTTTTTGATATATCCTATATTGTTTTAACTGTCGACGTTTTAGTTTTATGTTTTTTCCGCACCTTTTCTGCCTTTCTCATTATTGTGTGTTGGGCAGCTCAGAGCAGTGACGTCATACTCCAGAGCGAGGGCACTTGGCGATGCAGATATTTTAAACTTGCTCTCTACTCCAAACCGTATACTCTTCGGGCATAATTTATAGCTCAAAACGTTGGAAATCTTGTCTTCGGCCATAAACTGCGGTCGATAGGAATCCAACAGATAAGACGTGTTGAGGTCCGACTGAATGGGAGAGCAGGTCCGTCCCCAGCAGCAGCCCTTTGGTCTGTGAATCTACAGGCAGCAGGCACATAAGCGGCCGCACACGCAAACGGGTGCGCACGTCCACGCGCGTGAACGGGTGCGCACATGAACGGCCGTGCATGCGCGTGAACGGCAGCACACTAACGTGAAACGGCCGCGCGTGTAAACGGATGCGCCCGAGCCTTAACGGCCGCGCGTGAACGGCCGTGTGCGCGCGCGAACGGCCGCGTTAACGTGTTATTATGGTCGCGTGCACGTTCGTGTGTGTGCGCGTGTGTGTGCAGGTCACTTTGGTTATAGACGTCAGGATTAACAGCGTCACTGACGTTCACGTTCTGAGGTTTGACAGATGGTTTTGTTGACACTCAATAATATCAGCTGTCCCACCAACTGCGCCTGTAGATCAGTGGTTAGCAACTCCGTCTTAGAAGCAAAGGGTCAGTGGTTCAAACCGCACTTATGGCAGACTTCAATATTAAAATTTTTTTTTAAAAAATTCTTCTGTTGGACTGGACACTGTGGCGGGCCGGGTCTTATGTTTGACACCTCTGATTTAGATGATGCAATTTTCCTTTCAACTTTTCCAATGATACATTTAAACGACAAGGATTTTCAACAGTTCAATTAAATGATGTTGAACTGTAACATTTTTCAGCAGGTATTTTGCCTTTTCTATATTTTCAGTAATGATTTGCTATTTATTTATATATTCATCTATTCCGCAATTTTCAGCTACATTAATATATTCAGCTGTTTTTACATATATTCAGCTATTCTTTCATTTTCAAATATATTTAGCTATATTTAGCTAATTTAAGCTATATTCCACTATGTTCAGCTATATTCAGCTATTTCCTTCAAATATTTCAGCTATAAGCTTCAGCCTTTTGCATTCCAACGCATTTTCAGCAGGAAATGCTCTTTCTAGTTATAGTTGTGGCTTATTTAGCAGTTACTGCACAAAAGGAGTCAGGTGTGGATCAAGTACCTCGGGTCGGCTTCCAAGAGCTTCAACCAGTTTGATGGGAAGAAAGTGAACAGGAAACACCCGTTTCCCTCCGACAAGAGGAGGACAGAATTCACGTTCACTTCTACAAATGTGGTTTAGGAGAAAATGTGAGCCGGTTTCTGGGATCACATCGGTGAGGAGCGCTTCTTCATGTTCGTTTTCATTTATTCTCAGAGTCCGTCTCCTTGTTGTACTTTGTCATTCAAATAATAGTTTTATGTTTTAAATATTTATTTTTGAATTGTTGGCATTTCTCAGGTTGTTCTGTGCCCATACATCCGGTCTCACTGTGGTTGACTCTGATAAAGCCGTTTTGTCTGTTGTGCATTTCAATAAGGACTTTAAGAGCCATTACTCGTCAGATGTTTAACATTTGATTCCTTTTGTTCACGGACCAAAGCTGGAATGTTAATAAGATAAATACCAATAATGTCTTGGAGCGATTCCATCCTTGCTCAGCAGATTCCAGATAACTTTCCAGGTATTTCTTTCCTCATTCACAAGTTTTCCTGCACTCTATCTGGTCACATGACCCAACGCTCTGCTCTAAACCCTCGTGCTGCTCACCAGTCGCTCCTCGGCCGACAGCGTCCTGAAGCGGCCCATGGCCTCTTTGATGATGTCCGTCTCCTCTAGGCCCGGCTTGTCCACGGTGAGGCTCTTCCTGTTCTCCTCCAACCATAACTGGAAGCCCGTCTTCGGCCTGGACAGACAACCACACAACCGC
>NW_027175820.1:7705000-7745000 GCF_023055335.1 Clinocottus analis
GGCCCGCGCATTTATACTGAGGACTGCCGTCCTCAGGTTAGAATGAATGAGACTGTTTGAGGGCGGATCCACCTATGTGGAACTGACATATCCTGTCGTCAATCATCTTGTTAGGTTAAGGTGGATAATAGGACATTTGATCGACTTCGTTGAACCACGTATGAGAAACCGGGCCCTGATGACGCGTTATGGTGACGTAACTAGTGTCTCTGACACTTCCAGATTTCTAAAAGGCCCTTCCATGTATTTTAACCAGGCTAATCTTACATAAATAAAGATAAGTGAAATGTTATTGGATAATAAATTATGTCAAACAGGTCCCAAGAAGCCATACAAGAGGCCTGAATAAGAAAAGAGGAACAGATGAAGGCACAGCTGCACAGTGCAATGAAAAAATAAAGCTAATAGGGAAAAATAATTATAGTACATGTAGTGTGTTTGTGAAAAACAATTACATTGTAATTCTGTTTAGGCCACCAGAGAAGGCTTAAAAGGCTCTGACATTTTTATTTAATCAGGGAACAACATTAACAGTGTGTTCAGGGTCCCTGTTAGGGACAAGCCACTCCTTCCTCCTTTTGTCCATGTTTAGTTTGTTGCTTACCTTAAAGATGTATGTTGAAGTCCATCAATTGATTAACTTTATACAAAAGCAATAAGTGCTTTTCATGGTTTCCAGCCTCATAAAACACCAGATTGTATTTTCCATTTCTAAATTGAACGACTCGATGGCGCTCTGATTGGAAATAACTGATTGAAAGACAGTTGAGTCTGAAAATGTTGGATTGTGTTCCATCACATTCTGTGTTTTATTCATTATAGCTGTGACCGTTTTACACAATAAGCCTATATTTGTATTTCCTTTTCATACACCGAAAAGAGCCTCTAAAAAACTATTTAATCATATTTCTTGTCTAAAATGTCAGTGCTTCCTATATATCAGTCATCCCGAATATTTACTTGTGTTGACGTCTTTGGCTGAAAACATTTGGAGCGCTGTCCAATCAGGAGCCACTCACTCAGGAAGTCACCAGAAGCGTCAAACGTTAGCGTAACAAAACAAAGGATGCAGCATTCTTACCTTTAACACTAAAAATACACATATACACAGTATCTTTGACTATAATCCAATATATTTTTTTATATTCATATTGCAACTGCTGCGAATTAGCATCGGTCCTGCTGAATAGCTTGACGTACTCTGCATTTTCATCACGCCCACGATGTGTAATGAGATTATTATTCTAACCTAACAAATATAATTTACAGTATAATATGTTATTTTTGGAAAGCTAACAGATCCAGGTAATTATTAAGCAGCTTTTTAAGAAGTTCCAGGTTGTCTTGTTTACTCTAATTGGGGCTGATGTGAGCAGATGTTTTACCTCCATCAGTCCTTTCTCTGTGGAGGTCTGACACAGAGGCAGCTTGAATGGCAGGATAGCCACCGCTGGTCTGGGCAGCGTGGGAGGATACCTGGAGCCTTTACATGGAATACACCTGACGGGCGAGAGCAGGAAAACAAAGCTCTCAAACATACAAATCTCTCCTGACCACCAGTGGGAGACTCCTCTGGTTGTATAAAAGTCTGAAGGAACCTGACCGTTAACAGATGAACCTCATAAACAGTCGGGTGGCGGAGAGAGAGCTCACCTGAGCTGCTGAGGGTTCTCGTGGATCCCGACCACCCAGTAGTTGTCGGACTTGCTTTTGCAGGTTTCTCTGGTGTTGCACACTGGTGTCCAAGTGTTGCCAAGGGAACGGTTAAGCATCCGGACCACCCCGTCTGAATCCACATAGCATGGGGTCCCTGAAAGAGAACCGGGCCACCATCTTACAAAATCTCCCCAAAAAATTGGTTCTGCTATCCTAATAAACGAAACATATCTCCAGGAAAATACAAATCACATCTTCTCTCTAGACTGACCTTCGGCAGTGAACCCGAGCCAGGACAGGTGGGACCGGTGGGATAGTGGGAGCGGCTCGCCACTGATGAGCTGCTTTTGCCGCCGACCGAACTGCAGCAGCTGGACACCCAGAGCCTGATCCCCGTCAAACCCCGGAGCTGAAGACAGAGACCCAAGCGGCAATGTGAGACCTTGGGGAAGCTCGGAGAGGTTTGTCAGCGATGCTTTGATTCAAAAGAAAATAAGAAACACCAGCTGCCTTCAAAAGGAGCAAATGTTACCAACTAAAGTGACAACAGCTAGACAAAGATAACCGATTAGGGCTAGGCAAAATAACGCATTAACGCAGAGTTAATCTGGTAATCCTTTAGCACGGCACCTGTCGCCGGCGACAGAAAGTAACATGCAAACTAGAAGCAAAACTAATTTTACCGTAACTCCGCGAATATTCGCGCAATTGAAGAAATTCCAATGGATTCTGAAAGCTAAGAAGCGGCACTTTGCGGTCCATTACGGTAATGGTGTAAAACGGCGCTGAGCTTGTCTGTGAGGGAGGGGTGGAAGAGAGGAGAGCAGAGCAGGAGCTGCAGCATGCAGGGGAGAGACCTGACTGGCTTTTCACTAGGTTTGATAAATAAACTAGAAAATTTCGCAAGAAATTTTGAAAGTGTGGCTACTACTGCCGTAAGACCTCGCAATATATAGCTTTTGTTTCTGACGCCCGTCTCTCCTCCAAAGCACTTGAGTTGGTTTGTGTCTTAAACTGATTGGCTGATATGAAGCACCTGTGTGCTGCCGTCGTCATGGTGACCAAGTGACAGCCAGCAGACTGATTAGAGGCAGACTGGACTGTGGACTTAAGGAAATAAACTACTGAACGTCCTGAACACACACAAACATATATGAAATATCATATGACCTTATTAATGATCACAGTGTTGACAACTACACAATATAAAACACACGTAAACGTCTTTGTGTGTGTGTGTGTGTGTGTTTGTGTGTCTGTTTATGTGTGTGTGTCTGTTTGTGTGTGTGTGTGTTTGTGTATGTGTGTGTGAGACAAACAGACAGAGAGACAGAAGTCATCTGTGTTGTGTGTGCGTGTGTAAGTGTCTTTGTGTCTGTTAAACTGCCCTAACGAGAACACCTGTGACTTCAAAGGGACTTCCTTACGCTGAGCTTAATAGACCTAAATACTGTGGAACTCCTTTCAAACTATTTTAAAAAAATGGTACTTTAAAAGCCACTATTGCTTCGATATCGCATATTGAGCGTTAGGAAGACCTGATAAACAGATACTGTGACTGGCGAGTCTGTACGATAAAACATGTGTCTGTACGGGCGATTTACAAATCAGGTACGAGCTTCAGGGGAGACGTGGTTTTGGAGGGAGATTTAACATGGCGGTGGATGGCAGAGCGAGGTGGACTTGCTCTCACATTCAGTCTGATTTTAACACGTTTGAATCTGTTGGATTCCTATCGACCGCAGTTTATGACAGAAGACAAGATTTCCAACGTTTCTATCCAACAATGGTGTATGAAGAGTGAACATTGTGGGAGTAAAGACAAAATACGTTTTTTTTTTAAACAGTTTCTGTCGCTTCTTCTCACTCTGTTAATTGGTGCGCCACCCTCTACGAACATTTCGTGAAATTTTTTTTATGTTTTTTGCATTTTTCGGGAAAACGTACGGGCGAATCTCTTAGAAAAGTCATAGCTCACGATTCCCGCGCAAACCGCACGTTTCGATGTAATTTTTGCGCATGTGCTGGCAACGCTCTGGGAGGAGTAGTGGTTTGACTATAAGAAGAATAACTAGAAAGAGCATTTCCTGCTGAAAATGCGTTGGAATGCAAAAAGCTGAAGCTTATAGCTGAAATATTTGAAAGAAATAGCTGAATATAGCTGAACATAGTGGAATATAGCTTAAATTAGCTAAATATAGCTAAATATATTTGAAAATGAAAGAATAGCTGAATATATGTAAAAACAGCTGAATATATTAATATAGCTGAAAATAGCGGAATAGATGAATATATAAATAAATAGCAAATCATTACTGAAAATATAGAAAAGGCAAAATACCTCCTGAAAAATGTTACAATTCGAAGTCATTTAATTGAACTGTTGAAAATCATTGTCGTTTAAATGTATAATTGGAAAAGTTGAAAGGAAAACTGCATCATCTAAATCAGAGGTGTCAAACATACGACCCGGCTCGCCACAGTGTCCAGTCCAACAGAAGAAAAAAAAAAGTTTTTTTGAAAAATTAAAATCTGCCATATGTGGGGTTTGAACCACTGACCCTTTGCTCCTAAGGCAGAGTTGCTAACCACTCATCCACAGGCGCAGTTGGTGAGACACCTGATATTATTGAGTCTCTACAAAACCATCTGTCAAACCTCAGAACGTGAACGTCAGTGACGCTGTTAATCTTGACGTCTATAACCAAAGTGACCTGCACACACGCGCGCGCGCACACACACACACACACGAACGTGCACGCGACCATAATAACACGTTAACGCGGCCATTCGCGCGCGCGCACGGCCGTGCACGCGCGCGGCCGTTGAGGCGCGGGCGCACCCGTTGGCGAGCGTTTACACGCGCGGCCGTTTCACGTTAGTGGGCGTTTACGTGTGCTGCCGTTCACGCGCGAGCACGGCCGTTCATGTGCGCCACCCGTTCGCGTGTGCGGCCGCTTACGTGCCTGCTGCCTGCAGATGCACAGACCAAAGGGCTGCTGCTGGGGACGGACCGGCTCTCCCATTCAGTCGGACCTCAACACGTCTTATCTGTTGGATTCCTATCGACCGCAGTTTACGGCAGAAGACAAGATTTCCAACGTTTTGAGCTATAAATTATGCCCAAAGAGTATACGGTTTGGAGTAGAGAGCAAGTTTAAAATATGTGTATCGCCAAGTGCCCTCGCTCTGGAGTATTACGTCACTGCTCTGAGCTGCCCAACACACAATAATGAGAAAGGCAGAAAAGGTGCGGAAAAACTATAAAACGAAAACGCCGACAGTTAAAACAATATAGGATATATCGAAAAGATGAGTAATACAATAACAGCTAAACGTTTTGTCAACATTTTAAAGGTGGAATGGTGTCTCTAGCTGGAGGCATGACAGAGCCTTTCCCTTTTGAAGTTGAAGAGTTGAAAGCGGATTTGAAGATGTTCTTCATTGGAAACCATTCATTTTTTTTTGATAAAAAGCTGAATAATTTTAAAATTTGAGAAAATATGAAAGATGTAAAAGCGTAGATTAATAGCTAAAGGTTTTGTCAACATTTGGAATTTTAAATATTGTCTCAAGCTCAATGTATGAAGAAACTGTAAACGTTTGAAGTTGAAGATGATTTGAAGATTTCCCCATTGGGTCCCATTATAAAAAAAATCATAAAAAGCTTAATAATTCAAAGATTTGAAAAGTCAGAAATATGAAAGGTCTTAGCCATCGTGTCCTTAGGTAACTGAATATTTTTATAATTGAACTTTTTTCTGTAGCTGAAAATATGAAAGAGTTGAAGAGGTCCAAAATACGGATGGAAGAAATAGAATAATAACTAGAAAGAGCATTTCCTGCTGAAAATGCGTTGGAATGCAAAAAGCTGAAGCTTATAGCTGAAATATTTGAAAGAAATAGCTGAATATAGCTGAACATAGTGGAATATAGCTTAAATTAGCTAAATATAGCTAAATATATTTGAAAATGAAAAAATAGCTGAATATATTAATATAGCTGAAAATAGCGGAATAGATGAATATATAAATAAATAGCAAATCATTATTGAATATATAGAAAAGGCAAAATACCTGCTAAAATTTTACAGTTCAAAGTCATTTAATTGAACTGTTGAAAATTCTTGTCGTTTAAATGTATAATTGGAAAAGTTGAAAGGAAAACTGCATCATCTAAATCAGGGGTGTCAAACATACGACCCGGCCCGCCACAGTGTCCAGTCCAACAGAAGAAAAAAAAAAGTTTTTTTGAAAAATTAAAATCTGTCATAGGTGGGGTTTGAACCACTGACCCTTTGCTCCTAAGGCGGAGTTGCTAACCACTGATCTACAGGTGCAGTTGGTGCGAGACCTGATATTACTGATTGTCTACAAACCATCCGTCAAACCTCAGAACGTGAACGTCAGTGACGCTGTTAATCCTGACGTCTATAACCAAAGTGACCTGCACTCAGGCGCGCGCACACACACACGAACGTGCACGCGACCATAATAACACGTTCACGCGCGAGCACGGCCGTTCATGTGCGCCACCCGTTCGCGTGTGCGGCCGCTTACGTGCCTGCTGCCTGTAGATGCACAGACCAAAGGGCTGCTGCTGGGGACGGACCGGCTCTCCCATTCAGTCGGACCTCAACACGTCTTATCTGTTGGATTCCTATCGACCGCAGTTTACGGCAGAAGACAAGATTTCCAACGTTTTGAGCTATAAATTATGTCCAAAGAGTATACGGTTTGGAGTAGAGAGCAAGTTTAAAATATGTGTATCGCCAAGTGCCCTCGCTCTGGAGTATGACGTCACCGCTGTGAGCTGCCCAACACACAATAATGAGAAAGGCAGAAAAGGTGCGGAAAAAACATAAAACGAAAACGCCTACAGTTAAAACACTATAGGAGATATCAAAAAGATGAGTAATACAATAACAGCTAAACGTTTTGTCAACATTTTAAAGGTGGAATGGTGTCTCTAGTTGAAGGCATGACAGAGCCTTTCCCTTTTGAAGTTGAAGAGTTGGAAGCGGATTTGAAGATGTTCTTCATTGGAAACCATTCATTTTTTTTTTATAAAAAGCTGAATAATTTTGAAAATTGAGAAAATATGAAAAATGTAAAAGCGTAGATTAATAGCTAAAGGTTTTGTCAACATGTGAAATTTTAAATATTGTCTCAAGCTCAACGTATGAAGAAACTGTAAACGTTTGAAGTTGAAGATGATTTGAAAATTTCCCCATTGGGTCCCATTATAAAAAAAATCATAAAAAGCTTAATATTTCAAAGATTTGAAAAGTCTGAAATATGAAAGGTCTTAGCCATCGTGTCCTTAGGTAACTGAATATTTTTATAATTGAACTTTTTTCTGTAGCTGAAAATATGAAAGAGTTGAAGAGGTCCAAAATACGGATGGAAGAAATAGAATAATAATAAAAAGTTTAATAAAGATTTGAAGAACAATAGTTGGAATGCTTGCAGCATTCCAACTAATAATAACTAGAAAGAGCATTTCCTGCTGAAAATGCGTTGGAATGCAAAAAGCTGAAGCTTATAGCTGAAATATTTGAAAGAAATAGCTGAATATAGCTGAACATAGTGGAATATAGCTTAAATTAGCTAAATATAGCTAAATATATTTGAAAATGAAAGAATAGCTGAATATATGTAAAAATAGCTGAATATATTAATATAGCTGAAAATAGCGGAATAGATGAATATATAAATAAATAGCAAATCATTATTGAAAATATAGAAAAGGCAAAATACCTGCTAAAATTTTACAGTTCAAAGTCATTTAATTGAACTGTTGAAAATTCTTGTCGTTTAAATGTATAATTGGAAAAGTTGAAAGGAAAACGGCATCATCTAAATCAGGGGTGTCAAACATACGACCCGGCCCGCCACAGTGTCCAGTCCAACAGAAGAAAAAAAAAAAGTTTTTGGGAAAAATTAAAATCTGCCATAGGTGGGGTTTGAACCACTGACCCTTTGCTCCTAAGGCGGAGTTGCTAACCACTGATCTACAGGCACAGTTGGTGAGAGACCTGATATTATTGAGTCTCTACAAAACCATCCGTCAAACCTCAGAACGTGAACGTCAGTGACGCTGTTAATCCTGACGTCTATAACCAAAGTGACCTGCACACACGCGCGCGCACACACGAACGTGCACGCGACCATAATAACACGTTCACGCGCGAGCACGGCCATTCATGTGCGCGACCCGTTCGCGTGTGCGGCCGCTTACGTGCCTGCTGTCTGTAGATGCACAGACCAAAGGGCTGCTGCTGGGGACGGACCTGCTCTCCCATTCAGTCGGACCTCAACACGTCTTATCTGTTGGATTCCTATCGACCGCAGTTTACGGCAGAAGACAAGATTTCCAACGTTTTGAGCTATAAATTATGTCCAAAGAGTATACGGTTTGGAGTAGAGAGCAAGTTTAAAATATGTGTATCGCCAAGTGCCCTCGCTCTGGAGTCTGACGTCACCGCTGTGAGCTGCCCAACACACAATAATGAGAAAGGCAGAAAAGGTGCGGAAAAACTATAAAACGAAAACGCCTACAGTTAAAACACTATAGGAGATATCAAAAAGATGAGTAATACAATAACAGCTAAACGTTTTGTCAACATTTTAAAGGTGGAATGGTGTCTCTAGTTAAAGGCATGACAGAGCCTTTCCCTTTTGAAGTTGAAGAGTTGAAAGCGGATTTGAAGATGTTCTTCATTGGAAACCATTCTTTTTTTTTTTATAAAAAGCTGAATCATTTTGAAAATTGAGAAAATATGAAAAATGTAAAAGCGTAGATTAATAGCTAAAGGTTTTGTCAACATGTGAAATTTTATATATTGTCTCAAGCTCAACGTATGAAGAAACTGTAAACGTTTCAAGTTGAAGATGATTTGAAGACCCTGAACACACTGTTAATGTTATTCCCTGATTAAATACAAATGCCAGAGCCTTTTAAGCCTTCTTTGGTGGCCTAAACAGAATTACAATGTAATTGTTTTTCACAAACACACGACATGTACTACAATTATTTTTCCCTATTAGCTTATTTTCTCATTGCACTGTGCAGCTGTGCCTTCATCTGTTCCTCTTTTCTTATTCAGGCCTCTTGTAAGGCGTCTTGGGACCTCTTTAACAGCATTTATTATCCAATAACATTTTACTTATCTTTATCTATGTAAGATTTCTACAGAGGTTTATGTGCGTCTGGTGAGTGAAATGCTGATTATGTTACTGTTTTATACATTTGCAGTCGTATTTAATCATAAACTAGAGACTAGAGAGGCGTGCAGGCGTGCAACTACAGCACGGGTAGAGAGGCATGCTAGGCGGGCGTGCCCTTCCTACCCCGGTGATAGATGATGAGCAACTGCTCTCCGTGTCCCACCATGGAGACCACGTTCCCCGGCAGGCTGAATATTTCTTTCTGGACTCCTCCAACGGAGAAGAGCCGGAGCATCAGCGCGCTGGTGGCGACTGCCGCCCAGCGCCGCCCGAGACACAGCGCCCGTACGTCCTCGCCCGGCGGCAGGTCTACCATCCACTCCTTGTTGGTGTCCCATGACGAGAAGTGGAGGCACTGAAGCTTGCTGAGGATGGAGAGGATGAGCGCAGTGAGGAGGAAGACTTTCCTGCAGACACGTCACCCAGAACGAGACGAAGAGGGGTTTACCTGGCAAGCTCGTCTGTGCTGGGGCAGGCCAGCAGCACGGCCTCTTGGGAAAGATCCACCATGGTGTGACCCAACGAGTTGGTGAGGTGCATGGCGTGGTGCACAGCGGTGTCGTGAAACTCCACGTCAACGGCGTTGTCCTGCTCGTCGTCGTAGCCTCGGACAATTCCCACCGAGTTCCACATCTGAGGAGCAATAACTTTGTTACTTATTTATTCTAGGGTGTCGGACGGGAACGTTCACGTCAAAGCAGACGCAAGGAGGAAAACAACAGTTCAACTTCTAGAACACTGCATGTCATGTGACGAGAAACAACCAATTTAAAAGGCTAAACGCCAGCAAATAATGATTGAAGTGAACTATTTCTTTAGATAAACACACAAATGACAACATTAACCTTACCAATAAAGTTTTACGAGTAAATAAAACAAAAAGGACACAACAAAACAACGTGAACCGACCATGAAGCGGTGTGTGAGATGAGCCGGGGTGGAACCCGGCTGAAAGGCCTTCTGGGGCGGCGTTGGCAGGGGCCCCTCGTAGACAGGCCGAAGGGCCGCCGGCGGAGTGGCAGCCGGCAATAAGGCGCCATTGTCCACGTCGTCATCCCCGAACGTGTCCCGGCTGAGCTTCAGCAATCCGGCATCTAAAAAAAAAACACATTAATAGAAGATTTGAATCGTGAGAAAACCCCCAAACCGTTAAATCCACATTCCGCTACCTCCTTCAACTCAAAGTCTCAATCGATCAACAGAACATTTTATTTTCAACTTTGATAATCTGCTAATTTATGAATGTATGAAGCAACTGCAGCAAATATTGCTTTTAGCATCTTAGATGTGAGAAAGAGTATTCTGGTACATATAAAAAAAATAAAACACACGTTTATCTGCTTCCTCACTCACCCAGCGAGTTCTCGTCATCCAGGATCGCCCCTCGGTTCCTTGCCCGCCCCGTCAGAGGCACGAGAAAGTCGTCATCATCTTCGTCGGGTTTCTTCACCGGCGAGTTGCCGTCGCTCAGCCCTTCGTCCATCAGCCGGTCGTCGTCGTCGTCGTCGAACAGATCGTCAAAGTCTTTTGCTGTTTTTTTTTCCGTTGGCCGCTGAAAAGTTATCAAAGCATCAAAGAAGACATGAAAAACTAAAACACAGAAAGCAAGAAGTTGTCAAGAGATTGATCAATTACAATGTAAAAAAAGAGCGATAAGTACTTAACTTCAGTAAAAGTATATCAGGGAAAATATAAGTTTTAAATGAAATGTTTTTTTTCTCCAAATAAGGTGGCATTAAAGAGTATCTTTTTAAGTACAATACTTGAGTAGACTTAGCGTGTGTTAGAGAAGTAATAACCACATGAACAGGTTTAGGAAGCAGTACTTTGGTGCTGGTGGAGGGGGCGGAGCCGAGTCCGTCAAGCAGCCCCAGGCAGCCCTCGGTGTCGGTGTAGGCCAGCTGGCTGCCCGCCGGACTCCAGGCCAGGCCGCTCACCGTAAAGCCCTTCTCGTGCTTCTGCCTGCAGCCAAGAGACAAGACAACAATCCGTAAGCTGTGGAGGACCCTGAACGACTCGCCCCCGTCAACTGTGGAGGACCCTGAACGCCTCGCCAACAGGATGTTTTGAGCGTTTTTTCAAAAAGCTCACAACTTGTCGATCGTTACCTTTCAACGCAGAGCTTGCTGCTTACGTCCCACACCGTCAGCGAGCCCCCCACGCCACCAGCCGCCAGGAACCGACCACACGGAGACCAGGCCACCACGTTGACGAGCTGCAGAGACCGCCGGGGGGAAAGAGTGAGCCGGGCATTAAAAGATGGGGAGGTGGAGCATACTAGTTTCTCTCTCATATGTGCAGTCACAAAAGGGCAATATACACTCTTGCAACTACAACTGTGGCTGGCCACGCAGTTGGATCGACGGACTCGTTTTGGTTTATAGTTCCCGTGCCTTTTCCATACGCCAGAACTAAGGTGGTGCAACGGCTGTAGAGTCGACCTGCACACCAACATTCACGATATATCCCTCCAGGAATTTACCGCCATCTGCGTGTCCTCATACTCCGTCAAGGACGGGTTTTATAAATGCTCATATTTGCGGATCTCTTTAGCCAAACGTTCTTCAACGGGATCCATTGTTCGTGTTTCTGCTATGGCTTTTATAAACACCGTTATTATGCTATGAAACTGGAAATGCACAGAAAGGATGTGGTTAGCAGACCAATCACAGTCTTGAGGGGTGCGAATGGCTCGCGTAGCTTTGTTGGATAGTCAAAACTTTTGGGAGCCGTACGCAAGATGGCTGATGGGACTACGCAATGGGGCCCTTGCGTGTCTTGCGTGTTTGTGTCTCTGAGTGAAACCCGAGTATAAATAACCCTTAACGAGAAGTGAAGCGCAAAGACCATCACACCCACTGTCGGCCACAAATGTAGCATGGAATTAGGTTGGTGCAGAGATGTCCCACTGTTAAAAGGAATAATGCAGCCCTCACCTAAAAACACTTTTAATAGACTGCAAACCATTTTATTCACCGCGGGCGATCATCCTGGCTGGTGTCTACATCCTACCTCAGGCCTGTGTGAGTGAGGCACTCCAACACCTGGCTGAGCAGATCACCACAGTGGAGCACAAACACCCAGACTCATTGTTCTTGGGGACTTGGACAGAGCAAACCTCAGCAAAGAACTGCCAAAATACAGACAGAACATTAAGAGTAGCACCAGGGACAACAACACACTGGATCACTGCTACACTGCACTAAAGGATGCATATCACTCAGTCCCTCGTGCAGCTTTGAGACTCTTTGATCACTGCCTGGTTCATCTTCTCCCATCCTACAGGCAAAATCTAAAATCTGAAAAGCCTGTGGTGAAGACTGTGAAGAGATGAACCACTGATGCCAAGCTGGAGCTACAGTCCTGCTTTGCCTCCACTGATTGGAGTGTTTTTGAGGCTGCTGCTGCTACAAACCTGGATGAGCTCACTTACACTGTGACATCATATATCAGCTTTTGTGAAAACATGCGTGTGCAGACTAAAACCTTCCGCACATACAAGAACAATAAACCAGGCCAGGGGTGGGTAATCGGGAGAGTTCCCGGTGAGCCGCTTCACTTCTGGTCCGGTCGAGAATTTTATTTGTTGACGTTAATCGATCTTCTCTTAAAGTGGGCTACACACGTTCTGCATTCTGACACCGTAGCCTCTCTGAATGAGTTGTACCATGCGAGGATGTTCACCCCTCTCAAGTAGAGATGGTTCGGTCCCTTATGGAACCAACCAAATTTAGGGGGGGAGGAAGAGGAGAACTTCCTTGCGTGGTACAACCAGTGTACCACGCGAGGAAGTTCTCCCCCTTTCCAAATAGAGTTGGTTCGGTCCGTACCCATCTTTTCCAAAACGTTTTCTTAGATAGGCTACCGATAGCTGGGCCGGCCCAGGGAGGATGGACGGATGAAGAGGACAGCAGGGGCTGAAAAAGCTAGGTTGAAAAAAAAATAAAAAATAGTACTGGGTTTGGTCATGGTTAGATATCATGAAGTGTGGAAATAGAAAGTGAGAGAGGGAGTGTGTTGAAGTTTGATAAGACTGGCAAAAGTACCCAGTGAATAAAGGAATAAGTGTATCAGAAGGTGTATTAGAGAAAGAATCAGAGGACGAAGAGCCAGAACCAACACCCAGAGATCCTTTGGGCTTTGTGGCTGCGAGCGGGAACACAACTGAAACATCTGCACACACAGCATCAAAGACATTAGAAGACAGATAAAAACATTAGAACGCGAACACAAAGTCCTGTTTCAGGGGCCAGCTTTGTCACGCCATCTTACTATCAGCAGAGCCACCAAGTCTCACGCTTTCGCCGTGTGACACACGCTTTTTCATGTTTTCACACGCTCACACAACCAATATCTCACAGCAAAAATAAAGTCTTGGGCGCGTTTGTTCCTTTTCAAACTCCCCGACGATAGATGGCGCTATGAAGCGCATCTGTAAACCTATTCGCTGCATAGACATCCTGTTTACCCCAGACAGTTGCGGGACTGTGACCGCAACTGTGGGTCCGCAACTGTGGGTCCGCAACTGGGGGTCGTCGTCGTCCCCCCCCACGTCGACAAAATCTCACGCCAAGGTTTTTTGAAAAGTTGGCAGCTCTGCTATCAGTAGTAGTGTGTCAGAATCAGAATACGTTTTATTGCCACGTAAGTTATCACAAACAAGGAATTTGTCTTGGCGGAGGGTGCATCATAAAACACAACACCAACAACCACAACAACAAGGAACATTTAACTGTACAAGTAAGAGTATAAAAATTTGGATAAGTAAATGCAGTAAATGTGCAGTAAATAAGTAGCGATGCAAGTAAAATAAAAATCAAGGGGTAACGATCAATAATGATAATAAGAGTAAAGGTAAGTAAAGTGCACAGAATGAGGTAATGAATGTTTAAAGTGATAGGTGATGAGTAAAGTGGCGAGTGACCTTGAAGGTGCGATGTGGACAGATGTGCAGGGGAGAGAAGGTCCTGGGGGAGACAGTCAGTTAGTGGGGGACCTGGGCTCTGTTGATGAGTCGCGTGGTGGCGATAAGTTTAAAAAAAAAAAAAGAAGAGTATCTTGCACACACAGTCACATATGCGTAACCAACACACATCGAGCCAATAATCATACACGTGGTAATATGGCCACCATTGTAGAATATCTCACCCAGAAAGTTAAAGAGAGAACAGTAAAGGGACAGAAAAAGCCTCCTCCACCCCTTCCAGCACAGCCACAACTTGCTCCCACACAGCCTCCCGTCCCGTTCCCAGCGTCATATCCGGTCTTGGCCCCATCATATCCCTGGCCTCAACAGCCCTACCTTCAATGGCAGATGCCACTAATGAGAGAAGAAGGAGGACCACGCCCCTGTTCAGCTGCCACACTTGTGGCAAACCAGGCCACTATGCCAAAAACTTTAGATCTGGCCCAGCACGAGGCAGAGGTGACCGAGGAAGAGAAGGAGGAAGCCCATGGCTGAAGGAAAGAAAAACACAATGAGAAGAAACGAATGCCTTTGTTGGCATCCACACATGGAAAGTATAGTCCACTATACTATAATGAATGCAGACAATGTGCAAACTACAACCCTCGTAGACTATACCAGATTAGTAGAAGCTAGAAGCAATTAAAAAATTTTTTTAAAAAGTTATATGGCTACAGACAGAACTGATACCCCGTTATGGCGTACCTGGTCAGGTCAGACAATGACACACACTTTAATAACAAACTACTCGACAGAGTAGAAAAAGCACTGGGCATAACCCACAAGTTTGGGTCTGTGTAACACCGGCAGTCACAAGGTTTGGTAGAGAGAGCCAACCAAACGATCAAAAGTAAACTCGACAGGAAGGCCGATGTCGGGTCCACCCAGAGATGGAGGTCATATGCCACCTCTGCATGTGTGTAAAGTTGAAATGTCTAATACATTGCAGCGCTAACTTCTCTCACTGCAGCTCTCTCAACCCAGGTTGTTCGGGCCCAGACGATCAATCCGGAGAATCCAAAGTTGCCTAAAGTAAAAGTAGGAATCTGGGTGAGGGTTCGAGTTCACAAGAGAAAGTGGACTGAGCCCAGGTGCACTGGTCTGTACAAAGTGAAGGAAGTTACTTCACACTCGGTCCAGGTCAAAGGCAAATCAGGAGCGCCTTGGCATCACCTGACACATTGCTCCCCAGCTCCAGTTCCTACAAGAACTCTAGAAGAAGTTAGATCGGACTTAAAAGATGCCGCTCTACCCAGGGCGATGCTTAGATGTTTTGGGGACCCTGGCCGACCCAGACGTCAAAAGGGAAAGACAGAAAATTTGGAAAATGTTTGGGTGCAGAGGTGTAGTCCTAGCAACTCTAACCCTAATACTAGCAATAATAATAATAATAATAATAATAGGAACAGTGCTCTATTGTGCAGAAGCCTAACATAGGGATAATTAAAAAAGACCATACCAACTGAACTCCCAAAAGTCGAAAACAGCTCCAGCACACTAGACCTAAACACGACGACCATGCAGCCAATTCAGAAACAGATTAGAAAAAAAGAGTCACATCATCCCAAATACCCAAAACTGGCTCAATTTGTGCGACGTTATAAATTGCTATAAGGGAAGGGACAACTGGAGAAGCTATGAGGTTTAACCACAGCGCTCACCAAAGAAAAGGTCCCTCCTCAATATGAACGATGTCCCCTCTTAGTGTACAAGACAACCCTGTCCAAACATTCATTGACCTTGAAGAAGCAACCATTTAGATTCAGTCACACCAAGTTGGTGTGAATAGAGGAAGAGTAAAATTTTAAACTAAAGTATTGTCACACAAAAAAGTGAAAAGGGGGAATTTGTGAAGATTATAAGAACAATCCAAAATGGATACCATACAGAAGTACAAAATGGATACCATACAGAAGTACTAATTAGCTTTAATTTAGACACATCCCCGAGCACTGACCCCCTTCACACAACACTCGCGATGCGCTCTGCAGAACATACACACACAAAGATAAGGAGGACATCAGGACGGGAGCCACGTGGGTTGAACAACCCAGTGCTTCGATCAACGGGCTCGCAAGCTTAAGCCACACGCCGCTCCAACGTCTACCAATCACAAATGCTCTTGTTGAGGATTGGCTAATGTAAATTATAAGTTATTTTCTTTCTAAAGTTATTTTCCGCCTTCATTCTTCTTTATTAGTATAGCCATGTTTTATGAGTTACATTACATTACATGTCATTTAGCTGACGCTTTTATCCAAAGCGACTTACAATAAGTGCATCCAACCGTAAGTACGAAGTAGGAACAACAAGAATCAAGGCAGAACAATTTCTCAAATAAAGTCAAACTGCTAAGTGCTATCAGTAGGAGCCATGGAAGTGCTGCCTAAGTGCTTCCGTCATTGTGTTTATACAAGGTATAGTCGAAAAAGGTGAGTTTTTATGCGGGCGGCCACCGGTAGCCAGTGCAGGGCGCGGAGGAGTGGAGTAGTGTGAGTGAACTTCGGGAGGTTGAAGATCAGTCGAGCCGCTGCGTTCTGGATGAGTAGTAGAGGTCGAGTTACATTGGCAGGTAGACCTGCCAGGAGGGAGTTGCAGTAGTCGAGGCGAGAGATGATCATGGCCTGGACCAGAACCTGTGCTGCCTTCTGTGTGAGCAGGTTAAGATAGTTTCTATAGTGTTGCATTAATTAATACACGTTAACATATTCATGTTTTATGAGTTAAAATGTCTTCTATAGTATTGCATAAATACGCTTTGGCATATTCCTGTTTCTATAAGGGAAAATGTTTTCTATCACAAGTGCATTGATATGTTATTATACATTTCTGTTTTATATGACAAGTCCAAATGTGGTCATAGTAGATGGATCTCACAGTATACGGAAGACAGGTCTAAATATGGTCATGGCAAGATCTGCTGCAAAGAGGTATTGACCCTGTGACCGAAGTCAGAGCATGTACAACCACAGACACCCATTACTCACACCAATGAAAGGTCTGACGCCTGTAAACTTATCATGACCCCAACAAACAGCATCGGCACGTTTCATCTGCCAACTTTGCGTACAAGGCGCCAGTCTGACTGACACCTGTTCAGACTCCTTTTTTTGCAGCTGCATCTATGTTGGGGAAAAGAACATTATTTACTCTTTTATCTTTAATATTAATCATCGTGGATGTTATAAATGATCAGTGACTTTTCATTGAACTCTCTCTCATGGCAGCGTCTATACACCATCTCCTGATGAAGTCATGGGACTATTGTCTTTGTTAGTCTAAACACATGGGCGCCTGTCTTTCTCTCTAGGTCAAGACGAACCTGATTATCGTATGACTGTGAAGAGACCATAAAACGTCATGTGGGCCTTTTGTGTATTGATAAACATATGTATTTAAGATGATACTGTGGGCCGGGCTCGGCACACAGTTTTGGAGACGCAATTTGCTTGTCACATTGTACTTCTGACTGTCCCTTCTTCGAAGAATAAATGTTCCTGTTTTTAATGATTTTACTCCGAGGCGTCGAGTGAATTTTTCTAACAATCTACAAACGCGCGATGAGCGTGTGACCAAGGACAGATCAGTAAATCACTGTCAACAGTCACCCCTACTGTAAGAACCCCCCCCTCACATTTGCCTATAAATACAGAGATAACGGCGCACTTCCCTAGTTCCTTCCCGGACTCTGTCCCCGGGATTAAACCACTCTATTTGAGCAATCAAATGGAGACTTTCTTACGCTGTGAGTAAACTGAGTCTTTTAATACTGAGGGGCTAACCCTCAAGGAATAAGAGATTTGGGGCACGGTGTTTTGACCTTTGAAACGTACACTGCTTTTTGACTGTCTTTCAACTCTTGAGGGGATAACCTCCAAAGAAAGGAAATTGCAGTAAAAGTACTGTACGTATAATAACTCTTATTGAAATAAATATTATGTGCTCTGGACTAAGAGTCTAGTTCTCTACTTAATAGGGACTCCCGTTAAATGTAAAAATGAATAAATATCTGTGTTCAACTTTCACCACGACGTCCAGCCTCTCTTCTTCCTAAGACCAATGTGATCAGGAATCAATTCACATTTGAACACTAACGTTGTAGCCTTGATTAATATCATTGTAGCGTTGTTAACCTATTCCCAATCAAAATGTTACATTGAAGTGCTTGTATCTTGTACCAACAGTGAGCTGCTGGCTTCACACAATACAAAGTACACAGACATAAAACTAAGTAATTAATAAATGCATGGAGAAATGCCTGTACTTTCGGGTAAATGGTTACGGTTCGCCGTTAACAGGTTACGCTGCAAATGCGCGACTCGCCAATTTTTGGCGTTTTGCCAAAAGCCAATCTCCGTGAAGTCTCAATCAGGTGTCTTTTCTGCTGTTCCGTCCCTCAAAACCAGAAGACCTAATCTCAATATGGAGAGTGAACTGAGAGCGTCCGTATCAAGTCTACAACCCCGTTTTAAAATGATGTGTAGAGGAAAGCGGCTCACTGCAGTCACCAATACTGATACAACCTGATGCTCACATATCTGCAATCGTTCTGTATTGTTTTGCAATTTGCTTTCAGTTTTCCAAAAAGAGCTATTTAGTAGCAACTACATATTATTTATTTGTCATGTCTGTTAATTGTGTATGGACGTGCACTGCTTAGGAAATAGTGATGACAATTTATTTATTTATGCTTTTATGAATTTATCAACCTATCCTTGCGGAATAGTAGAATATTTTTGGTTAATTTCTCATCTTAAATGGATCATTATTGTTGTATTTAACCTTTACATTATTAGTTGGACCATGGCATTAATAAAACAAAATGACAAGATAGTAAGAGCTGAACTGTTGCTTCGTTAATCCAATTTCCACTATGAAAAAAAAAAAAGTGGGCCGGTCTTCAACCAGAAATTCCCCGGCTGAAAAGTGGCCCCACTCTGGCCCTGCAATAAACCCTGGTTCACTGCTAAACTCAGGCAACTTCGTCGGGCTCAAGAGGAGTCTCAAATTGGTAGGGACAGGATTCTGTACAACCACGCCAGGAACACACTGACAAGGCAGATCAGAGTAGCTAACAATAGCTAATCTGAAAAGCTGAAAAAAAAGATTTCAGCTAACGCCCCCTTATCAGTTTGGAGCGAAGCCCCCAGTGAGGACAATCACCGACTGGCCGACGACGTGAATTGGTTCTATTGCAGGTTCAATAAGCCCATTTCCACCCCGCCCAACTACCCCATCATTGAACAATCACCTTCACCACATCCACTCTCTGCCTCCTTACTTCTCTCATGCAAGTCGGCTATTCCTTAAACAGAAGATCAGGAAGGCATATGGCCAAGATGGTGTCCCCCGCTCCTGCCTGACAGT
Organism: Clinocottus analis; assembly: GCF_023055335.1. Lineage (NCBI taxonomy): Eukaryota > Metazoa > Chordata > Actinopteri > Perciformes > Cottidae > Clinocottus > Clinocottus analis. Next base: position 7,724,219 of record NW_027175820.1, read on the forward strand.
CTGTGCTGATAAGCTGCCCACTCTCCTCCCATCTCCACACTGATCCTCAACTGATCACTGAAGCTGTGTGAAGCCCCCTCTTGCTTCAAGCACTCCTCGATCATCCAAGTCCCCAAGAAATCCTCCATCACAGAATTAAATGACAACAGACCCGTCGCCCTGACATCTCTGGTAATGAAATTCCTTTAAGAGCCTGGTGTTCCTGCAGTTTGCCTACCGAGCAAACAGGTCGGTGGATGATGCAATTAATATGGAACTCCAGGAACTGCGTCTGGTGTTACGCTATCGTTTCCGCCATCCACCATAGAAATAACCACTAGTTCTGCTTTATACTTGTGTAAATTCCACATAGTGTGAACATCAAAACTCCATGGTGTCTGGGTTCATAATATTATCCGTTGTCCCACAACAGCATCTTTGCATTGACTTTACATGGAATCTGGTCGCGCGTCAAATTCGCGCCGCGTTCGGTATAAACACAGCATTAAAATGTATTTATATACCATTGTTCGCAGATTTTTTTGACCGGGACATTTTAAAAGTAGCTCAAGAGCCAAAAAAGTGTGGTCTACAGTAAACAGACTTGAATCGAATAGACCAACTCCATCGTCACCGACACACGATCCAGCCATTTGAGTCAGTATCGGCTCAGTGTTGTTGTGCTCCTATTATTCATAAGTTGATGCAGAAAAGGCTGACATTGGTGCACAAAAATTGCGTTGACGCTTCATGCGACCTACACTCCCCCTACCTGTGTCAGGTCATCGGACAGCGTGCTCACATGATTCCAGGACCCTCGCTCGTACAGGTGTACCTTCGTCTCAACAGGAACCGCTAAAAACTGAGCGCGCGTGCGCACACGCACACACACACACACACACACACACACACACACACACACACACACACACACACACACACACACACGTTAATCCCAGCTGTGGATTGCATTGAGGACTCGCTGCAAATGCCGCTTCAGAGAAGGCACATCACAGACCTTCGCCGCCACCGGCTGCCATGCCAGCCGACACAGAGACGCAGCACTGCTGACATCGTTGGTCTTCTGCAGCAGAGGCCAGCTGATCACCTGAGACTGAAGGAACACAAAGCAGATCAGCATCTGACACACTGGACTGATGGCAGTGCACGCATTCAAAATAATAATTAAAAAAAAAAAAAACACACACAGACATACCTGCTCCTCAATATTCCAAACCACCACTGAGCCGTCACAGCTGGCGGACGCCTGAAAGAGAGAGCAGAAGATCTGCATTTGTTGCTATAAAAAAAAGGGGGGACTTTGACTGTAGTTTTTTTTTTTAATGTTGACAAATAAAAATTACTCCGTTCTTTGTTAAAGGTTTGGTTAAATCTCTATCTATACAATAATCATATGCCACGTGTATTCCACATTATGTCCTCCATCTCCTGGAGAACCTCAACTGTCCCTTTGACTTAATCCTAAATTGTGAGAATCATTTCTAACATACAGAGAAGAAGGCATCCCCACCAGGAAGTCATCTTTGGGGTCAAAGTTGACACTGAGGACAGGCGCTTCGTGGCCCCGCAGTGTTTTCTGCAGGCTGCTGTCCGACACCTCCACCACTTTCACCATGAAGTCGCTGGAGGGGAAATGAGAAAGACCAATACCACAATCAGAGGGACATCAGCTGCCAACCGGCACAAGTGCAAATTGTCAAATCAATGAACGAGGGGAAGCGAAATAATCCTTGATTTCCTCCAAACGTCTGCCAGAACGCGGAGGTTAAATTTTCCCTAACAGCCTCAGACGCCTGAAATGTTACGATCAATACCACCCCGGAAGATTCCCAGTGTGAGAATAGAAGCATCAATAAGGCGCCATGCTCTGTGCTGTCATTACTATGATCAACTTGTCTGGGGGTATAGGCAACAAACAAGATGTTTATCTCTGATCCAGACGGAGTCAAAGTGGAGAAACAGCTGGACGTCCTCATGACTAAATGTATATAAAAATGACTTTAATCAACGGTTATGGTTCACTTAGACGATCAGCAAAAGATTGAATAATTGAAACTTTGTGATAATTTTTTTTCGACGTATACACAATTAAATCTTTCTTTAAGTTTAATTAAAGCTTTCATTCATATTTAAGGATTCTGTTATTCTACGTTATTGTTGTTTGTTAACAAAATAAAAAGTGTTTTTCAAAAGGTTTGGTGTGTTTTATGCATGTCCGCTCATTGGAAGGGTTTATGTTTTATTTTTTTAAAGAGCAACATTTAAAGCGACTCAGCACCCCCCTCTTGCCCCTTCATCCCTCCCACCCACCCACCCACCCACCCACACACTACCTGGACCCGGCAGCCACTCTGGAGCCATTGCTGTTGAAGGTGACGTGCGTGGCGTTGGTGGTGAACCGGGTCAGGATGCCGTCCGGGTCGCCGTCAGGAAACGTGTGGATCTGCACCGTGTTGTTGGAGCTCGCCGTCACCAGCTTGCCATTCTGCGGAGGGAGAGGAGTGAGTTCACAAAAAGGAATCGCCCCACCTCAAAAGACCCCTAAACAAAGCCACAAGACGGCCGCGGCCCACCTTGAGCGCCAGCGAGTAAACCTTCTCCCCGACGGTGATGAACTTCGGGTCATCGTCGTCCAGACCCTCCCAGATACGAACGTCTCCATCGTTCCCGCAGGTCACGAGGAACCTGAGGACAGAGCAGAAAAATGTCAAACAATTAATATGTTCTTAAATTGTTTTGTCAGACGTCGGAGAAAAATGTGAACCTCCCTATTTAGAGCCAATAGATACAAACATCTCACGCTAATGCTAGGTTCACACCAAACACGAGGATTTTGACGTGCGACCAGATTACATGCAAAGTCAATGCACAGATGCGACAGGTCGCAAAGATGCAAATTTTCTAACGGGCGGCGGGACAGACGCGCTTGAGGCGACGCAAACATTGCGTTGGACGTGGCACGAATTTGCGCGAGTTGAAATTTTCCAACTCTGGCGACAAAATCGCGTGAGTTGCGTCAGCCAATCAGCGTTGAGATGTTCTGTTCGTCACAAACTTCTGCAGGTCCCCCTAGAAGTAGCGCTGACAGCGGCCGTCATTCAGACACTCTCGTGATACTACGGATAATATTATGAACCCACAGACGATAAACTTTGATGTTCACACGTATGTAGAATTTACACAAATATAAAGCAGAACTTTATTATTTCCATGGTGGACGGTGGACACGGTAACAATAAGCCAGATGCAGTTACTCGAGAAGTCGGTGAATTTCACCGAGCTGTGTGCGGTTACTGCATCATGTTTCCTATTGTGCATGAAGTTTAAAATTGTGCATCATGTTTACTATGAGGATTCAACCTATAGAACATTTATAAATGCAACATTTTTGTTATAGCGATGTCTATGCATCATGAATGAGTTTATTGTGCGCACACAAATACATTGCTTGTACAATCTCATGTTGTGAAATGTAATGTTTTGCTATATTATAAATAATAATGCAATAATGCAAACAATATTTAGAGCTAACGCGAAGTCACTGCCAGAGATCTTGGTAAGATTCCTGAACAAAAAGCAAAAAAAAGGGATTCAAATGAGACGCATTATATTGTTTGGACGTAAATTATGGAACAACGCCAACATAATGTTTGAGGTTTCAAAAGGATTGATTACAAAGCTATTTTAGAGGGTTCCAAGTGTGAATTAAATATACATTTTTGTTTTATATTTAATTTTCTTGATTGATAAGAATAGGATATGCATGCGTCAGCATGATGCTTCTGCCCGTGCCTTTCTTTTGATTCTTAAATACAACACTGGGATTGAGGTCTCTTCCAGTGATTTTTGACACACAAGACTTTACGAGGTTCGTATTGTGTCCAGTATAAAAGGTCAGCAGTAATAGTACAACAGAAGTAGAAGTACACAAAAGATGAGCGGGACATTCTAGTTCTGTATCTTGGCGAGGGAGCTTCAGTTAACTTTTAAATAAATGAATACTTTAGGACATTTGACTGGACTTACTTCCCAGACTCGTCGAAGCAGACCTCGGTGTGTCCCTCCGAGTGCCCATAGCGCATCGGCTTCCTCTCGCAGGGCATTTTCACAAAAAACACCAGACGGTTACGAGCAGAGGAAACTAAACCAAAACACACTATTAAATACGTATAAGTATTTTTTTAAGTATAAGTATAAAATACTACTTCAACACGAGCGCGACCCGAGAGAAGTTAGCGGGACAACGTGCTCACTTGAGATCCAATGCCTTCCGCTTCTCCTGAATCTCCCGCGCTGCGTCACGACTCTCCCGCCAGTTACGTCATGACGCAACTGCCGTGGCCCCGCCCACGTTTGAGGCGCGCAGCTTTAACGCCAATCCCCTTTTTACCAAAGTAAAAGTGGCAAGACTGGTTTTACAAGTACAACCATAGTATATTTACTTAGAGTACCAAAAGTAAAAGTACATATTATGCAGAATGTCCAATTTAGTATTAATGTATATCAAATTAAAGGGTTTTAATTATTGATGCATTAATTCATGTGTATATCAGCGCAAACGTTGGTAAAGGTGGAGCTAGTTTTATTTAATTGGTATACTGCTGGGTGGCTGAACCTTTCATATTACATCATCTTTTATTCCTCAACTTTATTTATACAGCACCTTTCATACAATCAAAGAACCCAAAGTGCTCCACAGAGCAACATAAACTCAAATTGACTAAAAAAATGTAGGATAAGTAGCAATTACCTAACATAAAATAGAAATACATATTGCATAAGTAAGGGAGGAACTGTACAAAAAAAAAGTAAATGTATTTAGTTATGTTCACTGAGATCTCTGCACTTTCTGCACAAGTCTGTAGACACAGAGTCAAAATCCTGCATTCAATAATTGTTTCAGTGTTGTGTGATTTATGGAGCTAGAGTGCAACTTCTGATCTATTAGTGATGTCATCAAGTAAACCTTGCTCTTCTCTTGTTCCTTGTTACAAGAACTTGGTGCTTTGTGTTGTGTATCACAAACAAACAAAAACAACTCAACTTTATGTTTCCAAAAACACAACCAAATAAGAGACTCCTCTTCTCTCCCAGAGCCAGCAGAAAGCAACAGATAAGCACACACACACACACTCATTTATTGACCCCCAATTCTGATTGGTATGTTCACAATTTTCAGGCTGAGTGTGTTCACCTTGAGAAGGGTGTGGTCTCTGAGTTCATGTTATGATAACTGGAGTTCATTATATTAAGAGCATGTGTTTGCTGAATGAACACGTAGTGCAATGAATAATTTATTTGGTCACTTTTGTGTAAGGTTTTGCAGAAAGCGTTTTGAATATTTAGACATGTGTGGACACAGGTGAATTGTGTTTTTGGTTATGGGAAATGTGTGTGTGCTTCTGAAAATGACGAAAACGTTTGGGTGTTTGTGCTACAGGAACCAGGTTTTGTGTTTTAGCAATTGAGAAAAACTGTAGTTGGGAGGAGAACATGGGATCATTTTTTAAGTTCCTATTATCTATTACATTTCATTCAGCTGACGCTTTTATCCAAAGCGACTTTTACATGTTTGCATTTCCACCGTAGACACAGCAACAGGGAGCAATTCAGGGTTAAGTGTCTTGCTCAAGGAATCAACGACAAGAACTAGCAGAGCTGGGCTCGAACCACCGATTGAAAGACTGGAATGCTAACCACTGGGTTCCCAAGGATCAAAGTTTAAGGAGGAACATCATCTCTCATATCCCCCTTTTTCTTTCTTTACCCATTTTTTTCTGTCACATAGCCAAAACGAGAAAGGACCCCAGCTTTGCACTCCCTTGTCACAGCTCCCCTCAAACAGAGAAAATATTCTTAAAGTGCGTTAACTTTAAAACTCCAGTGTCGGTGCATAAGACTAATGTCTCGCCTGTTGCAGCTCAGATCGAGACAGCATTTAAAGAAGATGTAGATAAACAGTGTCCAATCCATAACAAGCCCCACCCTCTGAGGAAATGCTGTGGCTTCAGACTGAAAACCATCGAAAACGGAAAGCCTACCTGATGGAGCAGGGGATCTGCTCATCAATGCTGCTCATCATCTTCACATCTTATTATGTTAATTGTATAGGTACCTCTATATATGTATATATAGATACAAATATGTATTTATTATCTATGACTTATTACTTTTAAGCGCATACCTTTGTGTAATCTGTTAAAATTAAAATTGATACATTTCTATATTTTTATTACAGTAGACCTGTAAGCCATATTTAGATTTATTCTGTATATTATATTTCATCCCTATATTTTAACCACTACACTATGTTTTTATGTCTTATCTTCTTAACAAATTGTACTCTCGTGATTAATTTCTTTATGCATATTGGTCTTATGAGTGCAGTTGAAAAGAGCTTCAAAACTATTATTTCTTAGCTTCAGGTGACAATTAAGAACTTGAATTTGATTCTTAATATCTAAACTGAAAACGTTATATGATATATGGTGAATATGAAAACACATAATAGAGAAGAAGAATAACAGTCCAGCTGACAAAACCCTTAACTTGTGGTGCCTGGAAACCAAATGACCGTGTGATGATTATTTCATGCACTGTTTTGTCGCTTCGGGGGAGATTTTTTTTTTTCTAGTTGAAGGGAGGCTGAATGGCATGAATCGGTTGGAAGAAAAAAATCTGAATCTGAATTCCATCCCACTTATGAAGCGGAAATAGTCTTTTTCATGTCCTTATCTCTGCGTTTGCTCGGCTGAAGCGCTGGCATTTAGAGGTGTCCTTTTGCAGACAGCGGGATGAATTGTTTTCAGAGTGTTACTTCAAAAGCATTATTTTCCGTACCATTAGCCTGTCTGACTGTGACAAAAGCCCACAGCTGTGGCATGAACGGCCACGCATGGATGAGCACGACTGTTAATAGGTGACAAAGGACCTGAGACAGTCACACGACGGAGGCAGTGAAGTAGCATTTATTGTTATTTTGTATGTTAGTGATGGACATACTTTGAAAACACTTGGTCCTAGTGGACTGGACTCCACTCGGTACGGTGAAAGCAATGTATTCTGGGAGTCGTTTGATCTCATGATTCTAATGTAATTTACTGCTTACGCTAACCTATTGTATATTTTGAATACAATAACTTACTGTATTTCAATACAATAGAGATACAGTCAATTGTACGTATGTTGCTGGTGAAAACTGCTTCCGGTAAATTACTGGATTTTTCAGTAAATTGCAGTAAATTGCTCTATTCTTTTAAAGTAGGAGATGTAATTTAAATTGTACTGGCAGAAAAGTTACTGGCAGAATCACTGCCAGTAACTTACTGTTTTTTTCAGTAAAAAGTCACACAGAACACAATGAAATTATTTTTTTTTTTAAACAGTTTAATTAACATAATATAAATAAACTAATGTTGTTTGTTGCATGATTCCGATTGACATGCCAGTAATCAGCAAAACAGTAAAGCTAGATTTACAAGATATCTCACATTTGGGGAAAAATATTCTGGTGCGTGTGACTTGCAGCTTTTTGCAGTCACCATAACTCCAACACGAAAACCGTTTTCTTCGATAACAATACTTTTGAAAGCGAAAGAGACACAACTGATTGTTGAAATATCCATCCAGAGAGGAGCTAAGTCCAGTCAAGCAGGATAAAGTCTTTCCATCAGTGCAGTTGTGCCGCCATCTTGTGGCTGGTAAGATGATGAGTCCCATGGAAGCTTACGTTTGTGTTGGACAGTCTTTTTCTGACACCATGTATTTCTTCCTCCCACCCATATTGGTTGCCAATAGAATTCTTGTTCCCGTTCTGAGTTCCAGATGAAAACAGTCATCTCCACAGTAGGGCTGTTAAAATTGCTCAAAAATGACATTCGAATATTCGCTTTAAAAAAAACACGTATATTCGAATATATTCGAATTTCTGGTTGCGCATGCGCAGTGCGCAATGGGCACATCACTAACAGGGCAAATTAATACAACGAGACATAACTACTTGTATAGGTAATTTAATTAATTTTAAACATATGTAACAACATATTACCTACACAAAAATAAGTAAATTAACTAATGGCCAAGACAGCAGACATTGGCCTCTCGCTCGCACACACACAATTGTTTTCTATCTGACTGACTTTTCTCTCTCTCTCTCTCTCTCTCTCTCTCTCTCTCTCTCTCTCTCTCTCTCTCTCTCTCTCTCTGTCTCTCTCTCTCTCTGCGCATGGCGGTTTGAATGAACGACAACAATAACTTTGTGAAAGCAGACTACGAACTTGTGGCGGACGGCGATAAATACGTATCCCGACGTGTCTGTTCCGCTGAAGTTTCACATGTTATGCCTTGTTCTCTTGGGTGCACATTCTGGATATGTAGCCTCACCGTTGCTTGTCGTTGAACAGTAAGATAACTCTAGCTTACATAGTGAGCAGACGTCCTCTTTTTCCCGACATGTCCTCTTTTCGAGACATAACAAATGCGTCCGGCAGGGATTCCAAAACAAAAATTTTATCTCGTTGGATATTTGTGTTTCTCTGGGTCTTTCACTAACTAGTTATTACGCTCTTACAAGTTTTGAAACGGTATCTTACGTTCCTCTTCTTGCGCGACCTCTAACTGTAGAGAGAACTGTCATTGGTCGACCGATCTCAGGGTTGCCAGATGCACGATAATAATCCTCCAAATACGGCCATATTGAGCCTTTGGTACGATCCTTCTCCATTTCCACTCTGGCAACACTGAGCACCTTGTGGCTGCGGCGGGGGTTGCCAGATTCACGAGAATTATCCTCCAAAATATATATACATACATATATATATATATATATATATATATATATATATATATATATATATATATATATATATATATATATATATATACATACATACATACATACATATATATATATATATATATATATATATATATATATATATATATGATTTTCATATATATATATATTTTACATTCGAATACTAATTTTCATTTTCGAAATTCGGTTTTTAACAACTATTCGAATATATATTGGAATTTAGAATATTCGTTGACAGCCCTACTCCACAGTCAATAGTCGCTTCCACAAGGAGGTGAATGTGGTTCACAGCCTCCGTCTGCACAAAGTCTTTGGGGGGAGTTGTGATTTGAATTATGTGATTAGTTAGGCTTCAACAGCATTTTTATGTCGGCAACAATCACGCTGTGCCCCTTCACCCGGATAACAGTCTTATTGTTGTTGAAATTGATCAATTATGATGTGATATTTGATGCTGTTAAGAGTCCTTGTACCTCAGACAACAGCAGAGCATCTCATCTTATACTTTGGTACATGCATAGAAATAGAAGAGGAGGGGAACGGACAGGGAACTGTTTCCGTGAGCCGACGAGTGCAAAAGAAAATGTTTGATTGTTGTTAGTTGTTAGGATGACAACACACGTCAGTGTTGGCTCGCTAGCTAGCTAGGAATTAGCAAGTTAACTAACTAGCCAGTCGTACACGAGTTAGCTTGTCAAACACTAGTTAGCTTGTCAAATGCTACACTGGTTACAGAAATTTGTGCAGCACAAAGTTGCCACTCATTTTTTAAGCAATGTGCTTTCCTACGTTGTGAGAGCGTGAAGTGGCCCTCAATTACTCCACTAAGGATATTAAGGCAAGTGTTTTGGAGAATGTTTGCTTAATTACAGGTCTCTCAACGTATCTTAACTTGGATTCAAACGTTGTCAAGATAGTCTAAATCCAAGGTTTCAAACCATCCCTTAGCACTGAAAGAAGACACATTACTTCACAGTATATGGATCTGTAGGGAAGACTTTGCAGGTTTGGTTTTTCTACCGCTTGATGCCGCAAGATCAACACACATCTTAAAGAACTCTCCAGTTCTGCAACTATTAGACCTCATAGATCTGCAACAGCGAAGCTACTTGCAATTCAAACTGCCTCCTTGCCAGCGATCCTGTCTTTGTTTGTCTATCTTTGCCCTCCATGGAATGAGGCTTGCGTTTGGACATGTCACAAAGTGCAGGCCCCATCACACTTGATGTGGTACTGTTGGAGGTAGTCCCTGAGCTGAGGAGGCAGCAGCAGGTTGCCTATGCCCTGGTAAGTGGTGCGGCTACAGATCACAGCCCTGCACAGGTGCTGGAGAGTGAAAGGGAAGGACCGCGACAGCGGCCGGGAGAGGAGCGGCTCAAAGAAGAGGCAGGTGGCCGGGTCACTGTAGTGTTTTAGCAGTCCTGTCACACTGGGGTCCCGGTACATGCACGGGTCGCGCACGTCAAAGCTGAAGCGCTTGTCGTTCTGCTCGATGCGTGCGTGTAGGGAGCGGCTGTAGCGACGGAAGCTGACCGAGAAAAGGAACTCATCCTGGGCAGAGTCTCGGAGCAAAAACGTCCCCTCCGGTTTGCCCTCCAGCAGCTCCTCCGCCTCGAAGCGGTTCAACACACCCCAGTAACAGGAGCTATTGTTTATCTGGAGAAGATCCGGGACCAGGATGTAATTGGTGTCGCCACGGCAGCCCTCTGCTCCCCCGTGAGGACGAGCAGGGTCCCAGTCCTCCAGACTGGTGCCTCCAGGCCCGGGAGAGCAGCAGATGTCCTCCCAGGAGACAGGGGTCTGTGGTGGGGCGGTAGAAGAGGATGAGACATTGGGTTTGAGGGGAGCACCGGGGTGCGTGGAGTGATTTTTCACAAGGTGCCAACATCGGGCCAGCTCAGATTTGGGCGAGAAGGGGCACTTGTCCTGCATGAGCTCAGAGACGTGGATCTTGCGTTTGGACCAGAAGAGCACCGAGAAGGGCCGTGAAGTGCCCGCTGAAAGGTGGTGATGATGATGGTGGTGATGATGGTGAGAGCGTAGGGGAAAACACTGGCCCACTGCGTCCTGAAACTTCTGCCTTAGAGAACGCCGGGACAAGGCCTTCCGACACACCACATCAATGTCTGCGGATGTCAATGCATCGCCGAGAGCACCGCAGCTACACTTTCTCTCCCTGCGCCGCCTCGGACAGGAAGTTGACCGCATGCCCAGCTCCTCCGCCGCCTCTGCCTCTAGCCCTCCGGGACTCGACCCGTTGCAAGAGCTCCGGGAGCGTTTCTTCCCCCGCCAAACATAACTGTCGGCACTCCAACTGCGGAAGCCAGATTTGGGTCGTGTGTCCGAGCCTCGTGCCTTCTTCTCTGACATAGCTGCTTCCTCTTTTCACTCTGTAGCACATAAAAAACAGACGCCTGAGTCATAACAGGATTTCAGGACCATGACTCATATCATGAACACAATAGTCAGTTTTTAAAAAAGTTGTAAAATTGTGCATTCTGGAGGAAACAGATACATCGTTCCACTGTTTCAGAAACATAAAGCATAAAAGGACTTTTTTCTTTCTTTTTTTTATTTTTTATTTTTACCTTTTTTACTTTCACACATGAAATATCATTCTAACTGCTTTTTTTTGTGCCAGAAGGGTCCATTTTGTAAAGGTTTCTCTTTAGCAACGCGAGTATGAAAAACCCTGTTATATATAAATTCAGTATTTTTTTAAATATATATATATATATATATATATATATATATATATATATATATATATATATATATATATATATATATATATATATATATATATATATATATATATGTGTGTGTGTGTGTGTGTAAATGTTTCTATCAGACCCATTTTGGTAACTTCCCAACCTAAAAAGTCATCTTTAAAATTGAGTGCAGTCCTGTCATCTGATCATCTGGCACAGAACTAACTGGCTCATGTAGAGATTATTTTATTGTCATTGCAGAGTTCAGAAACAGACTGCAGATTGATTGTTTCCCAAATAAAAAACACAGAAATTGGTTTCACATCTAACCAGGCAGCAGACTTCTCATACTTCATTCACAGAAAAGTACTCACAGAGCTATTGTGTGAACAGTCTGTTATATTAGTGCACAGCAGCAGTTTGCAGAGATGATTACAATACAAGGTAACCGTCAGGAGGTTTGGTCCTCATGCTCTGCTGAGATGAAACCTGAAGATTAATGCTTGAGATTATCTTACCTTCCAAATAGTGTCAGGCATCCACATCCACGTTATGACCAGTTGTTCACTGCACTTTAGCGGACACGTGTGACCCGCCTGCAGCCAGCTCCACCTTTAACAGACGGCAGGCTGTTCCGCTTCCTATATAATTATGATGCCGAATTCCCGAGGGGGCAGCCGTTTCCTCTCCTCCTCTCTGGGTCTGAATGAATAAAGGGAGAGGGGTCGAACCGGGAGAATGGGGGAGGGAGGGGTGAATGAGAAAGGTTTATTCGGGTAATGGCAGGGAGACATCGTCTTCTCTCTCTCATGTCTCCTAACACGTTCATTGACAGATTCCATCTCCAAAACAAAAGAGCACAGATAACCAGAGCAGCCGGAGAGTGCTTTTTCATTCACAAAGTGAGTTATGGTTTCTATTGACTCCTCCAGGAGGATCATGCGATTGGTATCGTCTGTGTGTGAGTGCAGCCGTGATTGAGTGTGCTCCACTTAGTCTGTCCAAGGCTAATCACAAAATTCTGCTGCACCAAACTGCATAAAATTGACTCTGCAGCTCATGTGGCAACGTCTGAGTTGCGCAGATGCACTCAGCTGTGTGTGTTCTGGTAGTTCCGTTAGCGGTTAATAATAATAATAATAATAATAATAATAATAATGATAATAATTAGCACTTTATTTATATTGCATCAAATGAAATTCAACAAAGCCAAAAGCAAGGTGATGAAACAACAAAAAGGTAAGGCCCAACAAAGCAAGACAAACTGAGGGTCAAATTTAAACTCTGATAGAACAGTACATTAGTGAAACAATAAAACCAAGCCATATGATTAGAGCAAACTAAAATAATAAAAGGAGCGGTAAAGCAGTTAAAAGAATAGTTAACCAAACTATCCTTTTCGAACAATTAAAGTGAGAACGCGGTTTTCCCTCCACTGCAGAGTAGCGACTGGGGTCCTAAATATTATCAGAATGAGAGGTAGCCGTATAGATAGGCGATGTCCAGTTATGGCTGTATGCTCAGGGACCTCTGGTGGTTGTGGTAACTTACACTTTGTCTGTTTTATTCTGCCATTGACAGCTCGCTGGCTCCTCATTTTCTACAGCTGAGTGCATCACCGACCCCAGCTTGGTTGAGTTTAATTTGGTTTTTTGGCATGTCTCATATGGCGTTTTCGAGCCGATTGTCTGCATTCCTCTGCGTTTGTTTTGGAGTTTGAATGAAGTGTGCTTTACTGCGCCTTATTGTGCATTGGTGTCTCGATGGGGTGTTAGAGACTTGTGGGTTGTATTCATTCATTTACACATAACAGCAGTGGTTGTTGCGGATACACCTACATGCGGAGTTCAGCACTATGCTGAGAGCACCTTCTGGTTTTCTGCCTGTAATTAGTTTTCTGCACGCTGATTTGAGATGTTTGAATTTCATCACAGGCCATCAGAAACTTCACTAAAAGCATCAAAGAACATTTCAGCGCGTTAGATCAGTTAAAGTCTGCAGAGGATGCCAAACTACAAACAGTTTTACAAGCAGCCTACACACACCGCCCGCTCGGTCAATAGGAGGCTCTGTCTATGGAACAATTCAGCCCAGTAGAGGAAACAACCAAGCTTATTAAAAAGCTTCATTGAATGAGTTTCCCAGTTAAAACTTCTGCCAAGTCCTGCCAAAAGGCTTCATCTTGCAAGGTGATGTCATACACACAGTGTGGATGACATTTTGGGAGATCTATAATTCATGGAACAAATAGACTACAGCTATCAGACAAATAGTATTACTCCCAGTGGTTTTGTGTGTGTGTGTGTGTGTGTGTGTGTGTGTGTGTGTGTGTGTGTGTGTGTGTGTGTGTGTGTGTGTGTATGCGTGTGTGCATGTGTGTGTGTGTGACTTCTCAGCTCCTACAGATAAAGGATAGTCATCAATAAATGCCTGACATCTCAGATAATGTAGTGACACTCAGCTTCCTCTTAACTGAATATTTAATGCTCCTCACATTAACACAGAGCTCAGCAGGATGGTTACTCCACATGATCTGGCAAACAACCAGGTACATTGATCTGACTCCAAAAAAGAGGACAAAAACTGAAACTAAACTGTCTGAATTTTCATTCAACAGCCTCAGAACAAAAAGGTCAGCTCGGTTAACCAAAGCAAATTAAATGTCTTTGTCAATGTCTCAAAATTCATGTAAACCATGCATTTAGATCTACACACTAATGTCAATATGCTAACATGCTCACAGTTAACAATGAGAAAACAACCTTTAAGACCATTTTACACCAGTAGACATAGCATTTCAAATGTGTTTATTTCCTGTCACAGTGTATGTGAAGGACATCAGCTGACAGGAAGTAAACAATGCTATTCAATTACGCAGAAATGCACCCGAAAGTTGTTTAAATGGTAAATGGACCTGTACTCGTATAGCGCTTTTCTAGTCTTCCGACCACTCAAAGCGCTTTTACACTACGAGCCATCATTCACCCATATGGGAGAAGCCACCATGCAAGGTGCCATCAGTATAGTCAACCAGTCTTGCTCAAGGACACATCGACATGGGCTAGCGGAGCTGGGGATCGAACCACCGATCCTCTGATTGAAAGATGACCCCGCTCACCACTGAGCCACAGTCGCCCTTGTGTTTAGCAAAACAAGTAAAGAAACCACGTTTGACCAAAAACAAAAAATTGTAAAATGTTGAATGCCGGTGTTCGGCTCGAAGACGTCGTATAGAAAAAGTCATTACATTTAGCCAAAAAAAAGATATTTAACTGAAGTGGTTTGTGACCGTGTAGCAGTATGTGTACTGATAGTGATGTTGGCTGTACTCAGCTGTGTTTTCACTTGCAACCCCTACATGTTAGGGCCTCCATGAGTCGTGAGTGAGGAATCAACAGGCAGTCGCAATAAAAGGTGTTTTGAGAAAGTCTAAGCCACCACAACCATGAAAGGCCTTTAGCATGCAGCCGTAACCGGACAACAAAAACATCACGCAGTTTTCTGCAGCAGTCGAAAGTTTAGCTCACGACTTACACAGAGGTACACACACATGCGAGCGCGCACACACGCACACAGACCCACGGACACACGCACACAGAGGTAATAGAATCCAACAGGAAGTATTTATATTTGATACCAAGAATAAAGAGGAATTTTGTGGGGGATGAACATCTGTTTGACTTTCATCCACCCAAATCGGTATTTTAAATTACTAAAAAGTGTAATTTAATTTATATGTATTTGACAGACCATGCGTAGTAAACATTAATCTTCAACGAGAAGATGTATTGTTGGGCTGAGCAGAGACATTAATACAACTAATGCAGCTAATAATAATTAGTTCAATACCATCGATACTAAATCAAATCCAAATTAGTTTTGGTTTTGTCAGATCTTGCAAAAGCTATTTGCTGCATCATCAGCTGTAGTTATTATGTAATCTGATTAAATCAAAGGAGGATTACTGTTTCTGTGCAGCACTTTCATCATGTCATTCACAGATTCTCAGAAACTCACCATTTACCGCACACTTCATGAAACATTCAGCCTCTTCATTGAACGACACACAAATTGATTGGGGAGAATAATAGATGGGAGAAAAAAACACACACGGTCAGGTGAACCACAGAGAGGAGGACATGTGATCTGAAAGGGAAACTTCATTCCCCACACGAAATAGAAAGACAAAAATAAATATGTATCAATCTTTGTATTCTCTTCAGCCATAAACTTGTTTTCTGGTATAATATTATACTCTAATACCTTGAGATGCAGTTCATCCAACGACCGATAGACGCAAACTCTGACAAAGTACAGAATGAATTCAAGTATCTGAGAAAACTTCTAAATGCTCACTAGGAATTACTCAGTAACAAAATATAGTGACACAACGTCTCATTTGCTAATTTCTAAAGTTGTTTAACCAACCACAGCCAGCCTTTGCAGTTTCAGCCGTTGTTGAAATTGCCCTGCCACTTTATTTCTGTCGAGAAAAGCTAAACCTGCATTCTCTCTACTGACCACTAGTGGGCGACTCCTCTGGTTGTATAGAAGTCTATGCTTCATGTGTGAAAGCTATATTCTCTCTACTGTCTGCCAGGGGACGACCCCTCTTGTTGTATGGAAGTCGATGCTTCAATTGTTTAAGATGCATTCTGTCTCCTGACCACCACGGGGCGACTCATCTGGTCTATGCTATGCTTCATGTGTTAACCTACATTCTTGCTACTGTCCAGTGGCGGCAGGCCCATAGAGGGCAAAGGGGCTTATCCCCACCCACCTTGAGCCACCAAAAAAATAAAATAAAAAAAGAAATATTAATTATAAAAAATATAATTATATTAATACATTATACAAATTGTCACTATTTGTTTGCAAAAGTCCAAGATGGCAACGGAGAGATCTGTTGTAAAACGGTTAAAATATATGAAATATGTCAAATAAACATAATCAGTAAGACTTTATGCCCCAAAAATCTTTTGTCCTCACTCAGAGAGAGAAGAAAGAGAGACATAGAGAAAGACAAAGGTGAGATGTGATTGGTCAAAGAGCGTTAAGGAGGACGCCTCAAGCTGGCTAGCGAGCTGGCTACAGAAACAGAAAGCAAGGCAGCAGCTGCTCAATGACAATATAAACTAATAGGGAAAAATTCTTATAATTCGGTCAGGGCAGATTAATGTGTTAATTCTACGTTAATCTGGCAATCCTTTAATGGCGTTAACTATTTGATCATGCGTTAACTGCATGTTTTTGGGGTTTTTTGCATTAGGAGGGGTTTATCGCTCTAAATCTCTCCAGACGGCATTATTCAGACCTGGGCGTCTTACGGTTCTCCTAGTCCGGCCCGCGTGAGGTCAATCAAATATGAAAAATAAATAAATAAGATTAACACCGTGAATGCATCACTACGGCACTATTTTTACTTTGAAGGCGCACAAGCTTCCGTAGCCTCACCGACTGACGTGAAAGCATGTATTGTTCTGTAGCTTCTGTTCTCAACAAGCGGCGGTGCAGCAAAGAGCAGCTTCGCAGCTGCAAAAGCAGCAGTGTAGCAGCAACAGCAGCTTCTCCCCACAAAGCGCTCACACAGGGAGGTGTGATTGAAAGTTAATCGCGCAAAGCTCCTGACCCCGCGGTCTGATCCACTGTGGCAGAGCATCACTTCTCTCAAAGAAGAGAACTTTCCACACATCACAAGATGTTCAGTGCACTTGTTCAAGACAGACTGGACTTTTCTCACTGAGAAAGAAAAACTGAATCGGAAAAACATGAAACGCACTTATTGCTTTTGTATGAAGCTAATCAATTGCTGGTCTTTAACATACATCTTTAAGGTAAGCGACACACTGAACATGGACCAAAGAAGGAGTGGTTTGTCCATCAGAGGGACCCTTGCTACTGAACAGTACTTGTTCAGAAAAAAAAGGAAACAGATTTATAAACATGTATGACTTATAAACATGCATGTATTTTAACTTGCTGGTGCTCCAGAGTGCTGTTATATTGTTCTGACAACATTACTTTAAAATAAAAGCCTGCAATCCACTAGTTTTTACTTCATTATTGAATTTGGCGCATAATGTGATTAATCGCAGAAAAATAATGTGATTAATCAGTTAATTTTTTCAACTTTGCCCAGCCCTAATTATAATACATGTAATGTATTTGTGAAATACAATTACAGTATAAAATTGATATATGTTTTAAGTATTTAAAAAATAATAATAAGATTATAAAATAGCTAGAACGGCTCGCCATTGGTGTTTGGTACCAGGACGTTCTCACCCGGACAAACGGGTCTCACTCTCTCTCTCATCCCAACAGATGAAAAGAGTCGCTGGATAAAAACACATCAGGTGAGATAATGTCACATTTGGAACATTGCAAAATTAGCCGGTCGCCAGCTAAGCCAAGCTAACGATCACGTTGCTGACAGACATGCGAGACAAGAGACGTAGTTCACTGATCGGTTTCACACTAAATTGTACTACGGGGGCGACTGTGGTTAGCATGCCCGTCTTTCAATCAGAGGGTCGGTGGTTCAAGTCCCGGCTCTGTTAGTCCATGTCGTTGTGTCCTTGAGCAAGACACTTAACCCCTAATTGCTCCCCGTTGCTGAGTCTATGGTGTATTGAGCAACAATGTAAGTCGCTTTGGACAAAAGCGTCAGCTAAATGACATAAATACTAAGTATGTACTACGACAAACAGGCGTGTAAAAAAAATAATATAATTTAGATTGATAAACTGACAAAATAAATAATTTGTGTGATTAATGTCTCAATTGAAAGGTTGCCATGGGGACACTGGAAGGGGTGGGGCTTCACCTCTTTATTGCCTGGCTCCAGTGATGGAAAACAGCAGATATTATATCTACAGTCTACAATATTAACACCAACTCACTCCATGTAACAAGTGATCTCATAAAGTGTGGGCGGGCCGTGGCACAGAGTTTTATCCAGGAAGTGCCTCCTGTATTGGGCCCATTAACCTGCTGCGACCAGGGGCTCGTACCAGTCCACATTACCGAGGCATCGATCCCAGGAGCTTGGCCGACAGGAGCAGTCGTGAATAATTGATGCTGATCCAATTAAATGGAGACTCTACTCTGCTGCTTGTATTTTTTATATGAAGGCTATTAGAGATTTTTCTTTATTGACATTTAATGCAGTCAGGAGGAATGAAACTACAAAATACATATGTTACAGTTTTAGTTTGTTTGCACTCAGCACTGGATGCATATTAGTTGTATGTTTTATATATATATATATATATATATATATATATATATATATATATATATATATATATATATATATATATATATATATATATATATCTATATATATATCTATATATAGATATAGATATATAGATATAGATATATTAGGGCTGGGCAAAGCTGCAAAAAATTAATTGCGAATAATCACATGATTTTTCTGCGATTAATCGCAATTAATCGCATTATGCGCCAAATTCAACAATAAAGTAAAGAAAATAGTGTATTGCATGTTTTTATTTTAAAGTAATGTTACCAGAACAATATAACAGCACTCTGGAGCAACAACAAGTTAACATACATACATATGTAGTTGATAAATAATTTTTTCTTTTTTTTGTCTGAACAGGTACTTTTCAGCAGTAAGGGTCCCTGTGAGGGACAAACCACGCCTTCTTTTGTCCATGTTCAGTCTGTTGCTTACCTTAAAGATGTTAAAGACCAGAAATTAATTAACTTTATATAAAAGCAATAAGTGCTTTTCATGTTCTGTTCAGTTTTTCTCACTCTGTGAACAAAATCCAGTCTGTGTTGTCTTGAACAAGAGCACTGTCGTCGGGTTGAATGAGGTGGAGACGTGAAGGACAGATGACAGGTAACAGCGGCGGCTTTGCGCATGCGCGATTAATGTTCAATCCGGGGACGTAAAGCTTGCAGCTCGAGCCTGCAGGTAGTCTGACCGCCTTGAGAGGCAACTCGCTCGTGCGGTGCTCGTTAAGGACAGAAACTACAGAACAATACGTGCTTTCACGTCGGGGTTAAGTCGGCAAATAGTCCGGTAATTTAACCATGATCTATCTTTAATTTTAAGCAAGTCTTAAGGTTGCCAAACCCTGACCCTACACAAACCATAACTTATTCGCAACATGTGCAACACTCATAAGAAATATCTTGACCCAAAATAAACCTGGACACACCCCGTCTTTCCAGACCTGATTGAATCCCAGGTCGAGTCACACTACGTCTTGGTATTTTCCTCCATGATTAAATTATGGTTTACTTTCATGTTTACATCTATTTAAGTCATGTGATTTATAATACAGAAATGCTGCTTTTGTTAAACATCCCTCTGTTGTGTGTGTGTGTGTGTGTGTGTGTGTGTGTGTGTGTGTGTGTGTGTGTGTGTGTGTGTGTGTGTGTGTGCGCGCGCGAGAATGAGAGAGGGAGAGAGGGAGAGGCAGTGCTGTACGGTCATATGAATTACAGAGATGGTAAATTGAATCAGCAGGGAGCTCTGGCTCCACTGGTCTCAGTTGTTTCCATTGATCTATATCAGAAGACTCGTCTGACCGCCTCACTGTAGAAACTACAGGGTCTTATTACATCTCACATAAAGAAACATTCCACCATTTTGTGTGTGTCTGTGTGTGTGCAGCAACCTGAGCTGTCGGACATTCGCCTCAAAGCAAAGTGAATTCTTACAAAGACATGAAAAATGTTTTTTATTTGTTAGCCCAGATGTTTTTTGTTAGTCGTGCAGTTTTATTCTTAATAAATTAACGTGTTTTATTTTCGCATGATTGATTCTCTCGCCGCTTATGATCAGATTATTCTAATTATAATTGGATTCTTTCCTGTATTTATTATTTATAATACTTTTAAAAACTTTTTTGTACTGTGTCTCTTGCACTTTCACACATTTTCCTGCTATTACTGTAAATTTACCCACTGCGGGACCATTAAAGGAATATCTTATCTTATTATATTTCCTGTGTCTCCACATTATGTATTTTGATGCATGGAATTACAATTACATTTTCTAAAGACACATTTATCGTATGCATATTGTTTTGTGGCCATTAAGAGGTTGGATATTCATCTGCTGTGGACATGTGAGCCTCCGTATCGACTTTCCTCGTGGGAGATTTATTTATGCCTGCAGCCTCTCTGCTTCCCGCAAGCAAGATATATATATATATATATATATATATATATATATATATATATATATATATATATATATATATATATATATATA
>NW_027175820.1:7750000-7762500 GCF_023055335.1 Clinocottus analis
GAATGGTCAGCTCATTTTTGGTTTTCAAAAGGATTCTTTATGGAACTGTATTTGAGGGTTAGTGTGAATGAAATATATGTATATATTTGTATTTTCTTTCTTCTTTATATCTAATGAATGATCTGATTTAATTGATAAGAATTTAGGATAGGAATATATAAGCCTTATGCTTCTGCCTATGCCTTTTCAGTTGATTTTTGTATATTAGATTGTGGCTTTACTCATTGTATTGTATGTAATGACTGAATAAACACTGACGGGGAACATTTTACTCAACATGTACTTTTATATGAGTACCTGTGTAAATACATCTACTGATGCCTAATCTGGACACATCTTCAGTGATGTTCCTGGAATCATTGGACGTTTCGGGTCTTTCAACATCATACGCCCTCCTCCAGGTGACGCAGCCGGGGCTGATCAGACCCCAGCTTGTGTCCAGATGGCTAGCTAGCTACCATGACTCCATGGCTCCCCTCTTTTGAGCCACAGCCATCTCGAGGCTCTCTCTGCCGCATCGGTGGTACTGCGGATGGCTCTCCTCTTTCTCTCACCCTCAGACACTTAAAGCAGTGGTTCTCATGCTTTTTCTGTAAATAACATCATTTTGTGACTCCATCTGTGCTTTTATAGTGACAGAATAAAGAATCAGACCAATTCATTTTTTAATTGCAATCACTTAGAAGAATGAAAATAATGTTCTTTATGTGCAAAAAAAAAAAAAAAAAAATAGTTTCTACTAAATATGTCATTGTGGAAAAGAATAAGCTAATATTTTTCTGACAAAACAGAATGAGTGCAGATATGTGAGCCATCAGGTTGTATCAGTATTAGTCGCTGCAGTGAGCTATATTTGTAGAGGTAAGCAGTTGCTTTCCTCTACAAATATTTTTTAAACGGGGTTGTAGATTTGATAAGGCTGCTCTCAGTTCAGGCTCCATGTTGAGCTGAGATGTGTTTTCTGTTGCGAGAGACGGAACAGCAGAAAAAACCTAACGGAGACTTCTGGAGATTGACTTTTGGCAAAACACCAAGAATCGGTGAATCGCGCATGCGCAAGTTTCACCTGTTAAAGGTGTAACTAAACATTTACCTGAAAGAACAGGCATTTCTCTATGTATTTATTAATGACTTAGTTTTATGTCCGTGTACTTTGTACTTTTGTAATGTGTGAAGCCAGCAGCTCATTGTTGGTACAAGATACGAGCACTTTGGCTCGTTTCACTTTCAGTTCAGAGAGCTGCTCCGGTGCTCCTTGTAGGAGGGCTACTGATACCATCTTCAACCTGGGAGCGTTTAAAACTCAGATATAGCCAGACTTAGTTGTCTACTTTTCAGGCGACACAATTTTTGACGCTCTCTGTCCGCTGCTGTGCTTGTGCTCAGTACTTACCTGTATGCGCGCAAGTGTCTGTGCGCATAGGGGCGGAACTCGCGCAACCACGTACATACATAAATAACAAGCTGTCGTGGGGATCCGATCAATAAAAATACGGCCGTTTAATTTGTTTAATAATAAAACAAGGTGTAGATATGTTCTATAGGAAAGACAACCGTAAATGACATTTTGTGATCTAGAGCTATAGAGAAAATTACAGGGTGGCGGAGTGGGGAGGGAGGGGGTGAGGGTTTCAGGGGGGCGCCCCGCCCCCCTAATATAATGGGGGGGGGGGGACACTGCCATTAATCTGGATTTGGCGGGCTTGAAACGCACCCGGGCCCACTCCACCAGCTTTTCAAGTCCCTTCAGAATCCACCGGCAGCCTGGGACTGATTCTGTCATGACTGTGAGGTCCTCCATGAATGGGTGGTTGCTGTTGTCCGGAATTCGTGCGGGGCCCTCTGCACTCTGGCTCAGCAGACTCAGTGAGCATGTTCATGGTTAGGGAGAACAATGTCACAGAGATAGTACACCCTGTTATGATACCGATCTCCACCTTCTGCCAACTGGATGTTATTGCTCCTGAAGAGACCCTCATCCTGAAATTGCTGTAATAATCTGTGATGAGGTCTCTACACTTGCTGGGTACATGATGTTTTCTCAAGGTGAGCTGAACCAGCTTGTGTGGAATGGAACCGAATGCATTTGCCAAGTCAAGCCACAACACTGACAGGTTGCCTTTGTTCTCTGTGGCCTCCCAGATGAGCTGTGTCACCACACCAGTATGCTCCACACATCCTGACATTCCGGGAATGCCACCTTTCTGGAGAGATGTATCGATGTAGGTGTTCTTTGCCAGGTAGGTACACAGCCGTTTAGAAACAGCACTGAAGAAAACCTTTGCCTCAACACACAGCAGGGTGATGATGCGGAACTGGTCTAGCTGAGTGGAGTTTTCCTCCTTCAGGATCCATACCCCTTCAGCCACTCTCCATTGTTCAGGGATCCTCCCTCTTCTCCAGAAGACTTGCAGGATTTTCCACAACGCAGCAGGAGTTTGGGACAGTTGTTATACACTTTGTATGAAGTGCCACTCGGTCCTGGTGCAGAACTTGCCCTTGGTTTGCCGAAAACCTCCCTGACTTCCTTTAGCTGCAGCTCCGACATGTCAAACTGCACTTCTGGTTCAGGGGCTTCTATGAGGTTGTTACACTCTCTTAACTCCTGCTCTCTTGCGGGGTCGCTGTACGTCTGCTTCAAATGTTGGTCTATGTCTTCCTGCGAGGAGGCCAGTTTGTCACTGCGCTTGTACACTGCTTGCTCGTAGTCGTTTGTCCTTTGCCTGGGTCTGTTACCATTGTATCTGTCCGACTGGGGTGCTCATCCTCCGCTGGGGGTATTTTCCATTAAGTTCATCGTAGCCTGGTCCTCTCAGAGGATGCAGATTGGTTTGCTGACCCGTTCTGCCCCGGTTGCTGTCTCTCCGGGCTGTCACTGACTCTCCTGTAGTCACCACACTCTTCATGGTTGTCATTCAGTCTTTCCTGGCAGTCACTGATCACTCAGGGTATTTACTGTGTACATACATCCACTGATGCCTAATCTGGACACATCTTCAGTGATGTATTCATTGTACCTAAAGTACAATGAGCTGATAATAAGTAACTTGACTAAGGCTAAATGATCATTTCATCAGTATAGTATTTTTTACTTTTACTGCAGTGACGGATGTGAATAGTTTTTCACACACTAATTACTTGTCGGTGATAGAAGTTTAGCAAACAGTCAATATACAAACAGAGTATTTATTTATAATTCATTCAGATTACCAAAATCCTATTCTTTAGTGTGTGCTTAAACAAACACTTACAGACTATGTTTTCAAAGGCGTAAACAAATAATCGATGGCATTGGATGATTTTCAGACCATCTCCTAAAACCACATGTTGCTAACTTCCTGTTCCTGTTCATAGTGCATGTCAAAATAAAGGCACATTAAAAACACAACCAAAAGGGCCCAGAAGCCCTGGGGGCAGAACATGTTGCTTTTATTTGCTTTGATAAATAATCTTTATGACCAGGGGGGTGTGGGTTACGTTTTTTTGGGGTTCCTGTTTTATTTTTTTGTAGTCTGTGTCTCTGGTGTTCTCTGTGTTCCCCGCACTTCCTGCTCCATTGATTGTCTGAAGGGGTACATCTGAAGTCTCTAAGTTGCATCTCCATTTTCCTCACTTGCGTACCTTCCTTGCATCTTAGTCCCTCCCACTAGGAATGCATGGAGAGACGCAAGGAATGTAATGGGAAAATATAGTATTGTAATGTTCTAAATATGATTTAAATGTTTCTTTGTGATGTTGGAAGCAGATGGTGAGAGGGGAAGTGAATCAAAGGACTGTTTCCTGTGTATGCAGATGAGGAGGGGGGGGTCGTAAACAATTCGTGAACTGATGGGGTGTTGAATTCCCAGGGCGAAGGAGATTGTGACTTCTTTGAAACCAAGGACCAAGAGACAAAAGGTCTCAGATGGGCGGGTACCCAGTGTTCTCTTTGTTCCACGTGGTTTGAAGGTGTGAACCTCATCATGTATAAAAGAGAGCTGTGACTGTTGGTTCATTGAATTCTGTGTCGCAGACTGCTTTGGGTGGCTGTGGCAGACCTTTTCTTCTGGCAAGAATAAACGAACGAAAGACAATTTTGATTCAGAGATTCCATTCCTCCTTAGCAGATTAACTGAAAAAATTACAGGAAACCATGTCACGTGAAGTGACGTCGGTTTCTGATGACTGCTTCTGACTGGCTCACATCTGATCACAGCTGATTAGCTATGTGTTGGCTTTAACAGGTAACAAAGTTTGTGTCTGGTTTTAAAATACTACTTACATTTATAAAGACACAGTTATCAGTGTCAGAGTGGAGATATTTTCTCTGTCGTCTGTTGTTACACCCAGACCTGGGTAGTTAGCCCTCATTGTTTCCACCTGTGTCTCGTTCCCCATGTGTATTTAGCCTGTGTCTACCCTCTGTCTTGTGCCAGTGTGTCGTTAAGTGTGGCTTTAGCAGCATGGGGTCTATGACCCCAGCATGGGGTCATAGCATGGGGTCATAGCATTTTCAGCATGGGGTCTATGACCCCATGCTGAAAATGCATGAGGTCTATGGCCCCACGCAAATGATGAAAATGCACGTTTCTAGTTTTTTTTTCAAACATGTATTATTTAACTGGTATTCATAGACCCCATGCTGCAAGCACACTTCATGTTCTCCTGCGGACATATTTTCTCAAATTTTAAAATTATTCAGCTTTTTATCAAAATAAAAATGGTTTCCAATGAAGAACATCTTCAAATCCGCTTTCAACTCTTCAACTTCAAAAGGTAAAGGCTCTGTCATGCCTTCAGCTAGAGACACCATTCCACCTTTAAAATGTTGACAAAACGTTTAGGTGTTAGTGTATTACTCAGCTTTTTTGATATCTTAGTGTTTTAACTGTCGGCGTTTTCGTTTTATGTTTTTTCCGCACGTTTTCTGCTTTAATCATTAGTGTGTGTTGGGCAGCTCAGAGCAGTGACGTCATACTCAGAGCGAGGGCACTTGGCAATACAGATATTTTAAACTTGCTCTCTATTCCAAACCGTATACTCTTTGGGCATAATTTATAGCTCAAAACGTGGGAAATCTTGTCTTCTGCCGTAAACTGCGGTCGATAGGAATCCAACAGATTAAGACGTGTTGAAGTCCGACTGAATGTGAGGGCAAGTCCGTCCCCTGCAGCAGCCTTTTGGTCTGTGCATCTGCATGAACGTGAACAGCCGCCCACGCGAACGGGTGCACGCGCGCGAACAGGTGCACGCGCGAACGGTCGCGCACGTGAACGGCCGCACACGTGAACGCCCACTAACGTGAAACGGCCGCGCGTGTAAACACTTGCGAACGGGTGCGCCCGCGCCTCAACGGCCGCACGCGTGAACGGCCCCGTTAACGTGTTATTATGGTCGCGTGCACGTTCGTGTGTGCAGGTCACTTTGGTTACAGACGTCAGGATTAACAGCGTCACTGACGTTCACGTTGAGATTTAACAGATGGTTTTGTCGACACTCTGCAACCCAATAATATCAGGTGTCTCACCAACTGCGTCTGTGGATCAATGGTTGCAACTCCACCTTAGAAGCAAAGTATCAGTGGTTCAAACCCCACCTACGGCAGACTTTAACTTAAAAAAAAATTAAAAAAAATACTTTTGTTGGATTTAGATGATGCAGTTTTCTTTTCAACTTTCCCAATTATACATTTAAACGACAAGGATTTTCAACAGTTCAATTAAATGATTTTGAACTGTAACATTTTTCAGCAGGTATTTTGCCTTTTCTATATTTTCAGTAATGATTTGCTATTTATTTTTATATTCCGCTATATTAATATATTCAGCTATTTTTACATATATTCAACTTCTTTCATTTTCAAATATATTTAGCTAATTTAAGCTATATTCCACTATGTTCAGCTATTTCTTTTAAATATTTCAGCTATAAGCTTCAGCTTTTTGCATTCCAATTCATTTTCTGCAGGAAATGCTCTTTCTAGTTATTCTTTTTATAGTCGAACCATTACTGCAGCGTTGCCAGCACATGCATCAAAAATACATCAAAACGTGCGGCTTGCACGGGAATCGTGAGCTATGAAGAGTCGCCCGGCCGTTTTCCTGAAAAATGCAAAAAACGGCGAAAAAAATTGTCCCACGGGTGTGTGTATGGCATGAAATGTTCGTGGCTAGAGTGGAGCACCAATTAACAGAGTGAGAGGAAGCGACTGAAATTGGTTAAAAAAAACAACGTATTTTGTCTTTACTCCCACAATGTTCACTCTTCATACACCATTGTTGGATAGAAACGTTGGAAATCTTGTCTTCTGTCGCAAACTACAGTCGATAGGAATCCAACAGACTCAGACGTGTTCTGATCTGACTAATTGTGAGAGCAAGTCCACCTCACTCTGCCATCCGCCGCCATGTTAAATCTCCCTCCAAAACCACGTCTCCCCTGAAGCTCGTACCTGATTTGTAAATCGCCCGTACAGACATGTTTTATCGTACAGACTCGCCAGTCACAGTATCTGTTAATCAAGTCTTCCTAACGCTCTGTATGCGATATCGAAGCAATAGGAGCTTTTAAAGTATCTTTTTGAGGGATTTTTGGATAGGTGTTCCCCAGCATTACCTCCATTGAAATCTGTGAAACTGAAGACCTTTGAAGTCATCACACAGTGCGTTTACATGATGGCATTAATTCGAATCTTGCTTTAGTCGGACTATGCTCTCTTTCGGGGCAACTGCCGTTATCCGAATATACATGGCAGTGAATAAATCGAATCATTGGCCGAATGCATGTCATATCCGATACGACAGGTGGCGCTGTTTTCATTACATGTAGTGGTGATACAGCCATCTCCGCTTGACCTCTTCACTCTTCATAATGGAGAGAACCCCGCTAGCGTCGGTGGTTGTCGGGGAGCTAGCAGCAGCGCTAGCTGGCTACATCAGGGAGCTAGCGGAGACACCCACCGAAGGTACCTTCGGCTCGTAACCCGACTTTTACGTTTGTTTGTTTCTGCCGGCCGTGACAACTTATCGTCTCTTTCGACTTCCGTGTCATGACTTGGGAGGGAGGGAGGGAGGAGGCGGCGGGATCTTGAGCATGCGCACAAACGCATTGTCCAGTTCCGATCCGATTCAGCGTTTACATGCAGCGTTATTCGAATTATCAATCGAATTATCCAGGGGTGTTAATCGGATCGTAGTCGGACCACAGTTATTCGAATAAAGGTGTTTACATGAACTGGATAATTCGATTTTAGTGGGACTAAGCCAGTTATTCGAATCCATGTAACCGCACTGACTATGGCAACCTTTGGTCTAGCAACCCACAGGTGTTCTCATTAGGGCAGTTTAACAGACACGCTCACACAACACAAATGTCTCACACAGGCTCCACAGGCCAGTCTGCCTCTTATCAGTCTGCTGGCTCTCACTTGGTCACCATGACGAGAGCACACAGGTGCTTCATATCAGCCAATCAGTTCAACACACAAACCAACTCAAGTGTTTTGGAGGAGAGACGGGCATCATAAACAAAAGCTATATATTGTGACGTCTTACGGCAGTAGTAGCCACACTTTCAAAATCTCTTGCGAAATTTTCTAGTTGTTCATGTCGACGTTTTTTGACCCTGACACCGTTCCTCTCAAATGGGACCCTGTACAGTTGCTTCATCGTCATGTTGTGCGTTACCAAGATCTGTCTGATAGTTGTAACGCTTACTCCATTTATGTTGTTGAATACTTGCAGATCTGCAAGTATTTGTTGCTGTAGCTGGTGGAGACAGATTGCATTGTTTGCTCTGACTAGGTTCACTATGGCAAGTTAATGCTGTTGGCTGAACAGGTGTTGGCGTCCACCCCCAGTAGGTCTTCTAGCCATTCTGTAAAAAAATAAATAAAAATGCAACCACAAGTTGTTCTCGTTTGCTTCTTTTTTACAGTACAGTGTATACTGAACTTTACTGTATTTACATCTTAACACGTTATCACGGTGTGTTTCACAAAACTACCACTTTGGTTGAAAAAGGAGCATTAGACACCCTGGAATACAATACATGTGATATGGTAAAGTACTGTAAATACTCTAGACAGTCTGGAGTAGAGTAGAGAGTTGAAGACATACCTGTTTTCCAGTCAGAATGTCCTTATGGTTGAAACTGTGAAGCGGCTTAGATTAGTATGGACTCTCTGCCCAGCTTCCCTCTTAGTCAGGCCATGGTTTATGACATGGTCCACCAAAGTTGCTCTTATGTCATCCAAAATAATGGTCCTTGAGTGGCCTCTTTGACCACGTTCTCCTCTCTCTCTCTGTGCTCCTTCCTTTTTCTCTGCCTCTAGCTCTCTCTGCCTCCATGCTTGCAAAGTTGTCAAAATGGCTTAACTGAGGCCTTTTTGTAGCTGGCTGATTGGTGTTCAGTTTTGTAAGTAAATGTTTTCAGGTGTGTGTCTGTCTTTTCAATTAACCAATGTGTGTTGTATTTTGAATAGATATGTTTTTCCAATGGTACCCTGAGATTTCATTTTTGAAGTGTCTTATGTATGAAATAGTGTGTAGTGTCTAGGAGCAAGTGTGTTGCAGAAAGGAGCAAGTGTGTTACAGAATTGCAACTAAAGTGCAAAGCAGTGCTTTTGTTTAAGGTATGGTTACACTTTGTTTAAGGTATACTAACAACAACTTCAATTTATGTTACTTTGGTTTTAGCATGTGTCTATAGTGTTCAAGCAACGGACAAAAACTGTAATAAACGACGAGTGACAACTTTGTCCGGTTCATTTAGCTGTTTCCACTGTAGCGTTAAAGCATGGTGGAATGCAAAAACTAGCCACCGTTAGCTCATTCCACCATGCTTTATTAATGCCACACCAGTTGCAGAGAACAAGCTGGGCAACATTGACATTTTCTTTTGCACTGGTCCAAAGAGGAGGAAAAACCTGTTCCATGTCCGTCCTACTCTGTTCCTTTTCTGTGGTTCTGAGGTTGACTCTCTGAACTGGGTCAGCTCCGTCTTTAAATTGCAACTGAAGCAATCATCGGTGCGCTCGACTCTCACTGAGGCTGGAAGAGAGAACCCACCGAGGGATCCGACTGTGTCGGAGTACATTATTATCCGAAACAAGGCACACTGCACAGTAATTTCACACTGTAAAAAATAAAATTAGCATATCATTGTCCTGTTAAAAAAAGTGTCACTTTCTACTTTAAATCCTTCCCAGACAGTGTGTGTGTGTGTGTGTGTGTGTGTGTGTGTGTGTGTGTGTGTGTGTGTGTGTGTGTGTGTCACTTACTGTCCCTCAGGTTGTGACACAAGGAGCACAAAGTTGTGTTGTGTTTCCTGCTGTGTTTCCTTCCTTTTAGAGATTGGTCCCTAGTCTCAGAGATTCTCCCATCTCTCTGAAATCAGAGATCTGGGAGCTGAGCCGGTCGAACCACATTTGTTTCTTTTGGTTGCCAAGATTTCTTCTGTTGGCCTTTCTTAATTGCTAATTGGTGGGCACTGAGCTTGTACCTGGTCAGGGTCTATCTCTGCTTCTTATCCCTGATAGAAGAGACATTCTGCCAATATATAATCTCTTTTTTGAGCCAGATAACATTCTAATCTACTTTGACTTGCAGTCACTTTTTTCTAATGTTCCAAACAGGGTTTTTTTGTCAGGGGAACAGAGGAAGGACCTAAAAGCCAAAAACAGTTCAAATAATATTTATTCCAAAAAGGAACAGGGTACTCCAAAAACAGACCAGATTTAAAGTGAAGCCAAAACCAGGAACAGAGACCGGACACGAGACCACACAGGTTACACAGTACGAACCGATAAGGAGGTAAGAGACAAATGGGGTTTAAATACGAGGAGGTAACGTGCAACAGGTGGACACAATGAGGGCAGCACAGGGTCAGGAGATCCACAACCAGGAACCAGATAGACAGACAGACGATCGCCAGGGCAGGAAGTGCAGAGACACACGGGACACAAGACTACAAAATAAAAGAGGAAACAAAACTCAAACAATGACATTCTTTGTCAAAGATACTGGTCTGGCAGGTCCTTCTGTGTGGAGTTTGCATGTTCTCCCCATGTCAGTGTGGGTTCTCTGGTTTCCTCCCACAATCCAAAGACATGCTGCATAGGTTAATTGGACTCTAAATTGCCCATAAGTGTGAATGTGAGTGTAACCAGAATAATTTAATCTGGGATCTTCATTATTATGTTTTGAACTATGTTACTGTCCCCTTAAATTGAATGTTGAACGACGAGTCATTGTAGAGCTGCAGTTTCGCCCAGAGATACTTAGAACTTTGAACATTTGATATCCTGATGAGTTGGTTAACGTTAAACGCTTGTACCGTTGTGTGTTAGCTTCGTTAGCAGGAATGCTCGATGATATGTTGAAGTAAATTGTGTATTCTACTAAAACCAGTCAGGATAAATCTGAACGGGATACAAAAAACATTTATGAAAATGTAATGATTGTAATTGAATGCATTGAGTTATGTATGTTTGCTAATTAGTTGCTATATTGTGTGTGATGTTTATAGCCATGCGGTCGCAGGCCCAGTTGAATGAGTTGTATTAGTAATGAACTATTGTCCTGCACATGTGCATAGGCTGTTTTTTTTGTATAGTTCTTTGTTGGAACCAGAGGTGCCGTCCATCCACCGTCCTGCACGCCATCACTCACCCCATCTTCATTCATCTCACCATTTACCTTCACCTGAAGAAATCTTCATTCATCTCACCATCTACCTTCACCTGAAGAAATCTTTATCTCAACCGGACATCACAGTTCACCTGCAGTCCATTTTGCGGGACATTGTTTGTGCACAGGGGGGCGGTAGGACATTTGAGCTCTCAGGATTTTGATTTGAATGATCAATTGTTGTATTATAGGTTGTCATATTGTTATCTAATTAAACCTGCTGTTGTGCGCGTAATTCGGGGTGGATCTTTCTTGTCTGTACAGCCGTCAGACGAGTGACATATTAACCAATCTCCTCATCGAACCTGAATGAAATTTAGATAATTCCCCTATTTTCTGTCTATTCTGCACTGTCTCTAAAGCGACAGCTGCAGAGGGGTTACATGAGCGTTAATGGATGTCTGGACCGGCGACTTCTCCAGGGTGTTCCCTTTCTTCACCCATTGACAGCTGGTATCGGCTCAAGCGACCCTAAAACAGGATAAGCGCTTCGAATAATACATTGGAATGGATCATTCGGCGGAATTCTATATGTAGACCTTCTGTGGGGTGTTTGTCCCAAGGAGTGTAGCTATGGTGACTGAGTGGCAGAAGTCTGTAATATAGTCTAATGCTAAATTGAATCAAATGCTTTCTTAAAATCCATAAAACAAGCAAATATTTGTCCATTTGTTTGGTGTATATACTTCTGGATGAGCGTGTGAAGGGTATAAACATGATCGGTGGTACGGTGTATTGGAAGGAAGACAATTTTGAGTTTTACAAATGATGTTGTCTTGGTCCAGATAATCTAAGATTTATATTTATGATACTGCCAAATAACCTTCCAAGCTACGATAGTTAATTGGGTCTAAATTATCTCCACTTTTATGAATTAGAGAAATCAGCCCCTCACACCAGATGTCAGAAAGGCAGCCTGAACCCAGAACTATGTTAAACAGCTTGAGTACAGCACCTTGCGTTACAGGAGTGCTGTTTTTAAGCATTTCAATTGTAATGCTATCTGGACCACAAGCATTTTTAGTTTTGATACGTTTTATTTTTTCCATCAATTCTTTCAAAGTGATTTGGAAGTCAAGAGGGTTCTGATTGTTTTACTTTGTCTAATGTACCGGTTCTCAAACTCAATAATGCCACAAACCAATTTGAAATTTGAAAATCTTCTGCGGCCCATTCAGAGCTTTTAATCATAAAAACATTTGAGTGAGATTTTGTCGTCGCCGCCAAACAGCTGACAGCTGACAACCCAACTTAGAGAAGACCGGACACGGCGCGATGGGGACTCTTACCTTCCTGGAACCGGCAGGACGGGGCCCTTACCGTCCCGGACCTGGCGCGTAGAGGGCCGTTACCGGCTTTACCGAAGCACATAGCCAACAACAACACCGATGAGAGACACAGACAGAGCGGCACACATTGGATGCAAGCAGGAACCCTAACAACTGGCCTCACACCTCCCCTTTTCTTTTCTTTTCCTCCGCAAGGTTTAGAAATTCAAATATGCTTAAATTCAGCGGGAAAGCAAGAAAACAATAACACAAGCACACAATTATAAATGTTGGCCAAATACGCCAATTTACAAAGCCACTTCCAAAACCGCCTTTAATTCCGCAGGCATCGTCTTTGTTGCCAGTGTAAGCTATTGTATTGTGTTTCCGGGGCTTTTATTCTAAAGGAGAAAACGGAAGAAGAGGTGTGGAGAAATGTTGGTGGTGAAAAAGAGAAGACGTTAATAAAGAAGTTGCCGGCTTGGCCGACGATTGATCGTGTTATTATTTTTATTACTACCACACAGTATAGGCGCAAAAAGAACCCTCTGTTTCACCAGTAAAG
>NW_027175820.1:7767500-7842500 GCF_023055335.1 Clinocottus analis
GGGGCTGTGAGGGTAAGACCATAGAAGTCTTGGTCTGCTGGGGCTATGAGGGTAGGACCATGGAGGTCTGGGTCTGGTGGGACTGTGAGGGTAGGACCATGGAGGTCTGGGTCTGGGCAGCTGAGCGGGGTAAGGACTCAAGGATAGGAGTGACGTGGTCACTTTTCTTGGACTTTATCACCAGAAAGCGCAGCACGCTTCACTCGGCTTGTCTTTACACTCACATTCGCATAAATTCAGTGGTTAATTACTGAGAACAGAACATTAATTTTCTGCAGCGTAGAGTGGATTTCTGTCACGCTCAGTCAGCAGACATGCAGTATTTTCTGTTTTGATATTGGGTCATATTTACATTGATTACCTCATCTGATTTGGTCACACATAGGTCCATAATGTGTTTCTTTCTGTTGACTATCCAGTAAGGAAGCAGTGTTAAATGGATTGAGGTCTGTGCCAATTCAGCAAACTGGAAACTATTAATAACCTCAAACTGAAGAGTGTTGTTTTTTTTGCCCAGCATTTAAAAGCCCAGATACAAAGCATGTGCAATTGCAAATGTATGGTAACATTTAGTATATTGCTGACCCCATGTTTTCAGGTCCGATGGCTCCAGAGTGACATGCCATGGCTTTAATGATCCCCCCGGTGAAGCTCAAATGGCTGGAGCACCTGAACAGCTCATGGATCACCGAGGACAGCGAGTCGATCGCCACGCGGGAGGGGGTTTCTGTGCTGTACTCCAAGCTGCTGGCCAACAAAGAGGCTGTGTTGCTGCCCCAGCAGGTGCTTTGTCTGAAAGGCCCCCAGCTCCCAGACTTTGAGCGTGAATCCCTCTCCAGCGATGAGCAGGAGCACTATCTGGACGCTCTGCTCAGCAGCCAGTTGGCTTTGGCCAAGATGGTCTGCTCCGACTCTCCCTTTGCTGCTGCCCTGCGCAAACGCGTGCTGGTGCTCCAGCGCATCTTCTACGCACTTTCCAACAAGTACCATGACAAGGGAAAGGTCAAGCAGCAGCAGCACTCTCCGGAGAACAACTCGGGCTCGGCTGACCTGCACTGCGTCAGCGAGCGGCCGCGCTCCAGCACGGACGCTCTCATCGAGATGGGTGTCCGCACGGGCCTCAGCCTCCTTTTTGCTCTGCTGCGCCAGAGCTGGATGATGCCCGCTCCGCCAAGCCCCGGGGGAGGTGCCGGAGGTAACATAAACTTGTGTAACGACGTCATTCACACAGCCATCGACGTGGTCAGCTCCCTGCCACCCCTCTCTCTGGCCAACGAGAGCAAGATCCCGCCAATGGGCCTGGACTGCTTGGCCCAGGTCACCACTTTCCTGAAGGGGGTGACCATGCCAAACTCTGGGGCGGATATTTTAGGGCGGCGGCTCGCCTCAGAGCTGCTGCTGGGGCTGGCCTCCCAGAGGGGCTCCCTGCGCTATCTGCTGGAGTGGATCGAAATGGCCTTGGCTGCATCAGCCGTAGTCAGCGCTATGGAGGAGAATAAGGTGCTACAGAACCAAGAAGGGCTCATTGGCTATGATTGTTTCATGAACATCCTCATGCAGATGAGACGCTCTCTGGTAAGTAAACATGTGTAATACTGGCAGATTGGAAGTATTTTGGTGTGGTTTAAATAACTCAAACCAACTAACTGGTATAACTTCTTCTGAAACCAAAGGCTCAGTAGCCAAGGCAGAGTTTCTTTGCTCAGTCAACCAAATAGTTCTTGGAAAAACACTGTAAACGTAATGCAATAATTCAGCCATCTGTAGGCTTTCTAGTCCAGGCATTATGGTCTCGAGGTGTTACAACTCAAAACAGTTACCTGAACGCATTCAGTAAACGTTACCACCATTCTGTGCCAACCAAATACAGACATGTTAGAAATAAACAATGATGACGTCACCGGATTTTAGACTTATAGAAGTTAGTGTTTCCTTTTTTGGGGGTCTGTGACAAGGGCCCCTTATATTGAATTTAATAATTACAATTGTTTGGAAGTTATGTCTGGTCTGAACATATTAATATGTGTGTGTGTACTTTCTCAGGGCTCCTCAGCAGATCGCAGCCAGTGGAGAGAACCCACACGGACCATCGATGGCTTGTGCTCATTGTATGAGGCGGCACTCTGTCTTTTAGAAGAAGTAAGACATTTCAGTATTTTATGCATGCTTATACTCAATACACCTCAACATGCTTATTTAAGAGACGTAGATAGCCGTTACTAGAGCCATATGAGTCATGATACCATCCAAAAATCTGTTGTGCTTATTGTTACTTTGAGAGACAAAGGAAAAGATGTAATTTTTAAGAAACCCATCAAACACAAATCCCTAAAGAGAGCGAACGAGTCCGGAGCGGTCTGTCAATCACGTCCTTTTCATAAAGGTATGTCGAATGGCGTCGGACTACTCTCGCACCTGTGTCAGCCCAGACAGCATCCAGACCGGCGAAGCCCCCGTGGTGTCTGAGACCTGCGAGGTGTACGTGTGGGGCAGCAACAGCAGCCACCAGCTCGTGGAGGGAACGCAGGAAAAGATCCTGCAGCCCAAGTTGGCCGCGAGCTTCGCCGATGCGCAGACGGTAAGAGGAAACCAGTCATGTGCAACCTCCAGCGCTGTGTGTCGGCACACGCCCTCTGGGGCCGTCCGGGGAATTCAATTTCGTACATTTTAAAGTTAAATGCATCAACCTGGTTCCCTATGGGGGAATTTTGTGCTCTTGTAAATAACGTGGTGGTCTTGTTCTAGCAAGACCACCACTAGAGGTGGAATGTTATGAAATCATCTAATCCTTCTCAAGTACTCTACTTAAGTACAGATTTAAGGTACATGTACTTCACGTGAGTATTTCTGTTTTATGGAGCTTCATACTTCGAGTCCACTACATCTCAGAGGGAAATATTATATTTTTAATTTAATTTGATTTATTCAACAGTAATAGTTACTAGTTGTATTGTATCCACATTCTTAATACAAAATATAAATAAACTTATGAACTACAATGTGTTATTATTAAGGCTGGGCAAGTTAACGCGTTAATATCGAGTTAACTTTTCAATCGATTAATGGCGTTAATTATTTGATCATGCGTAAAATGCATTTTTTGGGGAGGGGTAAGGGGGGGTTTACTTCAAAGGCGATTTATTTAGTTGTTCGCGCGCGCTTCCGTAGCGTCATGATTTGCCGACTTTGAGCCTGACGTGAAAGCACGTATTGTTTTATAGTTTCTTTCCTTAGCTCTCGCAAGTCGCTGAGTCGCCTCACAAAGCTTCACAGGCGGTCAGTCTACTGGCAGGTTCAGCGTCCCCAGATTCAACATTAATTGCGCATGTGCAAAGCTGCCGCTGATACCTGTCAGCTGTCCTTCAGATCTCCACCTCATTCAACCAGACTTCAGTGCACTTGTTCAAGCCAACACAGGCTGGACTTTTCTCAATTAGAAAAAAAAAACTGAACTGAAAACATGAAAAGCACTTATTGCTTTTGTATGAAGTTAATCAATTGCTGGTCTTTAACATACATCTTTAAGATAAACAACATACTGAACATGGACCAAAGAAGGAGTGGTTTGTCCCTCACAGGGACTTTTAGTAATGAACAGTACTTGTTCAGAAAAAAATTATAAACCATATATGTATGTTAACTTGCTGTTGCTCCAGAGTGCCTGTTGTATTGTTCTGATAACATTACTTTAAAATAAAAGCGTACAATACACTAGTTTAGACTTCATTATTGAATTTGGCGCATAGTGCCATTAATTGCAGAAAAATCATGCGATTAATTAGTTTATTTTTTTTTACTTTGCCCAGCCCTAGCTATTATTAATAAAATATACCTAATTATTAAGTGTATAAAGTAGTTTAATGACCTCCAGCTGCAACATTAACATGATGAACAGATTATTGCATCAATGATGTCGTAAATATATTATTTCAAATGGGCCAGTCTGCATATTGAGTGTGCTTTTACTTTTAGTACTTTAAGTATATTTTGATGCTAATAGCTTTGTGTGTTTATGTAACATTTTGAATTCCGGACCTTTACTTGTATTTTTACACTGTGCTCGTAAATAATTTAATGAAACGCATGGGTGGTATAAATATTAATGGTGACGGCAAAGCGTGGTAAATCAGCTGAGGGGGAGGGGCGCGTCACTTCTGGAGAGGAAGATAAGGCGGCGAGGGGCCAAGCAGACCCGCCCGTAAAATCAATTTTGGTTTACTGTAAAACTGTGGCGGTACAAAACAGATCATTCATGCAAAACGTTGTCTTCAATAAAGAATGCGTTTTAAAAGAGAATTCTGGCCCAAACATTTTTGCAAATGAGTTGTTAAGTTTCAAAGGCAAAAATATAGTTTTCTTCAGAGCATGAATTATACTGATCAGCATGATTACAAAAAGAGCATTACATGCACATGGTAACGTAATGCATTCAAACTAAGATGTCACTGGTTCTTCCGTCAGCGTAACTTCAGCTGGGCAACTCAACAATGTTGAAGACATGCTGAGTTAGATAGACGGATCGATAGATAGTAAGAGACTTGTGCTCTTCAAGATGGAGGAGCAGTGAAGGATAATGTCCTCACTGTAAGGAAAAGGAAACTGCCATTTCAAACCTGTTACAAACTGTATAATTTACAATTATCTTATCAACATAATGTGTCTTTATCTATTTTCAATTTCATAAAATGAGCTTGCACAAAATTATTTTCCCTAATGTGCTTTTGTGTCATCTAGTTTCAAATCCTCTTCAGTACAGGATGATGTTAATTTAGTAAATTATGGTCATTTAGAGTCAAACAGACCATAAAGCAGGGGCGGTTTAGGTCGGGCTACAAGGTGATTGACAGGTGGACTCCAGAGACTTATACTGCGTCTCTATGTCACTCCTCCTCAGTCCAGATATAGTCACTTCCTGTTTACTGTTTGCAAAGAAAAGATGGCGATGGCCAAAGTTCTGAGCTGGAGGCTTCAGAACCATAGTCTACAAACCACTACGCAGTCCACAGCTGGAGTATTTCTACCACAACGTTCAAAGGACACTCACCCACTTATTCTCTCTTTTCCTCGTTCCTCTGCAGATTGAGGCTGGTCAGTACTGCACTTTTGTAATCTCGTCTGATGGCTCCGTGCGGGCCTGCGGAAAGGGCAGCTACGGCCGCCTGGGCCTCGGCGACTCCAACAACCAGTCGACGCTCAAGAAGCTGACCTTTGAACCCCACCGAGCCATCAAGAAGGTGTCGTCTTCCAAGGGCTCCGACGGCCACACGCTGGCCTTCACCACGGAGGGTGAGGTGTTCAGCTGGGGCGATGGTGACTACGGCAAACTGGGTCACGGGAACAGCTCGACACAGAAATACCCCAAACTTATCATGGGGCCACTCCAGGGGAAGGTATGGCCTCACACTTGGTATTTTGAAATGGGACACAATTTCATCTTTTTATTCTTTTAAACCCAGCAGTCATTCTGTGAAGTATCATAACTATTGTCACAATTCTGACACCTGTCCTCGTAATAATCATCAGCTGAATCTAAAATTGCCTCCCATGCCGTCTAATATTAAACCAAATTCCCAACCGAAATTGATTAGACGTCTTTTCGCTTGTGCATGATGATGACGTGTGCGTCTCTTGTCAGGTGGTGGTGTGTGTGTCCGCCGGCTACAGACACAGCGCTGCAGTCAGTGAGGATGGAGAGCTGTACACGTGGGGAGAAGGAGATTTTGGAAGATTAGGTAAGTAGCCAAACTTGTTTGTAATGTCCTGCGTGTAAGCGGCCCGATGTTTTGTCTCATTGATTGACGAACACAGGTCACGGTGACAGCAACAGCCGGAACATTCCCACCCTGGTCAAAGACATCAGCAACGTGGGAGAGGTGTCATGCGGCAGCTCGCACACCATTGCGCTGTCAAAGGATGGACGCACCGTGTGGTCCTTCGGAGGAGGGGACAACGGTGAGGAAACCCGGTCGCCGGGACTTTATTGTTAAAACGACACAATTGAGTCTGTGTTAATTTTTAAATCCAAAGAACACGCTCATACACGTCTAAAAGAGAAACCGTGTGTTTTCCGATAGGAAAACTAGGTCACGGTGACACCAACCGAGTCTACAAGCCCAAAGTAGTGGAAGCCCTGCAAGGAATGTTTATCAGGAAAGTGTGTGCAGGAAGCCAGTCGTCTCTCGCCTTAACCTCCACCGGACAGGTAGGACCCCGGCTCTGGGTGTTGTTGAGGGGAGAATGCTGGCACTTTCATACGGCTGCTTCTGCATTCCTGCCGACAGCAGGTTGGACAGTGATATGTTTTAAGGTCAGGACTCGTCCTGTGACAAAGCTCTTGGTTCTCGGGCTTTGTCTTCAAAATATGTTGTTTTGCAGTTTTTCTCCTCAGGACCGAGAAAGCGATTTTGCAACGTGATAGCAGAATACCCTGTCTGGCTGCTGATCCGTGCCTCTTATTCTTCAGGTGTACGCATGGGGCTGCGGCGCCTGTCTGGGCTGTGGGTCCTCCGAGGCCACCGCACTCAGACCCAAACTCATCGAAGAGCTGGCTACCACCCGCGTGGTGGACGTCTCCATCGGGGACAGTCACTGCCTGGCCCTGTCGCACGGTAGATCCCTGTTTGTCTTCTATTCTGTTTTGTAGTTAACCCTCGGCACTTCTCTTTGGTCTTGATTTCAAAATAAAAGCCCTGCACCTCTCTGGAAACAGAACCAACATGACTAGAAGGCGAGAAAACTAGAACATAGTAAAATTAAATTTTTTTGCTTATTTCAACCCAAAAAATTGGAAAATTCTGGAATCTATATATCAATAAAAAGTATGTTCAATGTTGAAAAATAAATAGTACAAATATATATGACTATTTAAAATGTTATAATCTCTAATTCCAGCCTCTGCTGTTCAGCAGCAGTTCAGTCAAAGGTTTACAGAATTCTTTGTCACATGACTGCTGGTTAATCATGGCTTCCTAGTTGTCCTAAGGAGCTCAGATTTAGATGTTTTATTTACAGAATCTGGTTAAAGCAAGGGTTATGCGAGATTTTAACTGAGACTAGAATAAAAAAAACTTCATGAAATATCACAATTTAAAGCTTTATTTGCTTTTTCTGATGTGTTCCACCCACATGATGTCTTCAAGACCCGTTGGAAAGACACAAATCTTATAAAAGCTCTTGTGGAAATTGTTTAAAGGAAACACAATTTTCAGTCCCACCAGCGGGTTTTGGGATTCAGAGCTTTGCTAAATTTGAGCGGTTGGTGCTGCATTAAAGGACATTCACATTACGTCAGGGATCAATGTTTTGTGTTTGTTAAACATGCGACGGGCTGTCACAAGTAGCATGATGTAACAGCCAGTACGTCGACCCTGTTTGTTTGAGCTAATGCCTAACTGGAGCTACACATGAAGAAAGGACACATAGTTCAGCTTAGTGCAGTGCTGGTTCAGCCTCATGGTTGTCTCCTGTGATGTGTACATCTAATCTTGTATTACTTCTCAGACAATGAAGTGTACGCGTGGGGCAACAACTCCATGGGCCAATGTGGCCAGGGCAACTCCACGGGGCCAATCACCAAGCCCAAGAAGGTTGTTGGCCTGGACGGAGTCGCCATTCAGCAGATCTCGGCCGGCACCTCCCACAGCCTGGCGTGGACCGCCCTGCCTAGAGACAGGTGGGTTGTTCATTAGAGGGCAGGCGGTAGCCTTGAGCATCAGCAGAAACACAATGGGGAAGGGGGGAAAGGGTTGTATAATCAAGTCAAAGGTCAGAGACTTCCATCAGTTTGACCGTTAGTGAATCTAATGAGGTTAGAGTTACACAAGCCGTGCAGTTCTTTTTGGATGACAATGGCTGCTGTGTTTTCCTTCTAAAAATACATATATATTATTAGATTATCTGAATTTGACAAAGACAGGGAGCTTGATCCACACTAGGTCTCAGGGTTCTGCTGCTTTCATTTCTGTTTCACGTCGGTCTTCCCTACTTTGTTCCTGTTATTTGACATCAGGTTCCTCTGTGTGGGGGACAGAGGATCCCTGAGCATTCCTTCTCCAACAAGACGTTTGAGATTCATTCTTTCCACTGGAGCCCCATTATTATTAATACTAATAACGTATAATAATATATACATGTCGTCCCTTTGGCTCTGCAGGCAGGTGGTGGCTTGGCACAGGCCCTACTGTGTCGACCTCGAGGAAAGCACCTTCTCCCACCTGCGCTCCTTTCTTGAGCGCTACTGCGACGGCATCAACAGTGAAGTTCCTCCTCTTCCGTTCCCCTCTTCCAGGTGAACAATTTGTGTGGAGAAAAAAAACAAATGATGCTCCCTCTTTCCTGGAGGAAGGGCTGTTATTGTCAGTAGCTTTTTTGGGTCAAATAGTTAGTGAGCTGTTTGTCGCAACAGTTTTTATTTGTAAATTAAATTAAAGCATTTTGGAACAT
Organism: Clinocottus analis; assembly: GCF_023055335.1. Taxonomy (NCBI): domain Eukaryota; kingdom Metazoa; phylum Chordata; class Actinopteri; order Perciformes; family Cottidae; genus Clinocottus; species Clinocottus analis. The sequence goes on from NW_027175820.1 coordinate 7,775,943, forward strand.
TATTTAAAAAGGAGGGAGGCTAATTCATATTTTTCTTTCCCACAAATAGCCGTTTCATTGCATGCAAACAGAGTTTTATATATTGTCATGTTTTTTATTTTTTTAAAGTCTGTGATTTGTATGTGTGACACTTTCATTCGCCATCCTGGCAAAATGAGTTTCAAGATCTCAAGTAGATAAAAATATACTAATATACTGACTAAAATATAATCTATTTGCAGGGAGCATCATAACTTCCTCAAGCTGTGCCTTCGGCTCTTGTCCAATCATCTGGCTCTGGCTCTGGCTGGGGGCGTGGCCACCAGTATCTTAGGCCGGCAGGCCAGACCCCTGAGGAATTTGCTCTTCAGACTGATGGACTCCTCGGTGCCGGATGAGATTCAGGAGGTAAGAACATGATCTGATTCTCTTTGTGCTTTTCAAGTCACATCATTTCTTTTATGAGCACACAGGACATTAAAGGGACAGTTGCGGTGTGTAGGAGTGTGTTCTTACGCGCTTGTTCCTTTACAGGTTTTACTGCAGTGGATGCAGCAAAGTAAAGTTCTGCTATGGATGTATTTTAGACACTAAAATAATCTGCATCACTGAAGTGTATGCTATATTTTCTCCTCTTTACCTCTTTGATGGGAATTGAAGCGTTGTTCTCTACAAACATGCCAGACTCCTTTGACAAAAACCAGTAATTTTACCGCTCAGAACACAGGAGCTGCTAGTCTACTCTGTTATTGTGTTACTGTAACTGTTATGCAATGACACAAATTAACCAGCAGATAGAGCAGCAACTCTGGTGTTCTGTGATGTATAATAAATGTTTTTATCGAAGGAGTCTGGTGTCTTTTGAAAATAGCAAAAAGATAAAGACATCAGTTTCCTGTTCCCTTGTTTATTTTATGTGACGTTAGTGAATCTGAACCAACCAAAGTTGCACAATAACACAAACAAACTGATATTGACATGATTGGGTGGGCATATCTGGCACAGCGTTGGAGTTGTTTTCATCTTACCTCACTAATAGAAGTTTTACTGTCTTTATAGGAGAATTTACGTCAGGACACTCCACTGTCTTGTGGGGTATCGCAGGGCTCGGTCCTGGGGCCCCTGTTATTTTCTTTATATTATTACGTCTGGGACAGATCATTAAAACCTATAATGTAGCTTATCTGTATGCAGATGATATCCAACTCCATGCCTCCTTTAAACCCAGTGAGGCTTTCAGTCTAACAAGCCTGCTAGACTGTGTAAATACTATCAAGGACTGGATGGCAGAAAATGGCTTACCATTCTGCTGTCCACCTAAACCTGCGTAATCTTGGGGTAATCCCTGTCACTTGATCCCCATGTGAAACAGCTGTCTCAATCTTGTTTCTTCCACCTACGAAACATTTCCAAATTGAGATCTATTTTATCTACAGCTGAATTAGAGATGATCATTCACGCTTTTATCTTTAGGCGTATTGATTACTGCAACGCACTTTTCTCCACACTCAGCAAATCTTCAATAAACCGGTTGCAGATAATTCAGAATGCTGCTGCCAAAGTACTGACAAGGACAAATAGACGGTCTCATATCACCCCCATTATCAGGTCTCTTCACTGGCTCCCCGTAGAGGATAGTATCCATTTTAAAATCCTCACCCTCACGTACACGGCAGTACACGGTCAGACTCCTTCATATGTGGCTGAACTACTTTGCCCTTATTCAACAGCCTGCAACTTCAGGTCCAACCAGTCCGTCTGTCCCACACACTCACTTTAAGAACCCGTGGTGACCGTGCTTTAGAGGCAGTAGCTCCTAAGCTTTGGAACACTTTACCTCTACAAATTTGGTTTGCTGATTCGGTGATGTCTTTTAAAAAACAACTAAAGACTTACCTGTTCATGCTGCCGTTTGTTTAAATACCTACGACCTGCTTTTATTTGCTATTACCTGCTTTTATCTGTTTTTATTTGTTTTAATGTGTTTTTTGCTGCTCCGTCTTTTAATGTGTTTTTTACTGTGTTTTTTAATCCGTACAGCACTTTGTGACCTGTTTGTCTGTGAAATATACTCTATAAATAAAAGTATCATTATTATTTTATTGATGTGAAGTGTCGACACAAACACTGACTGTGGAGTCAGTACTTCAGAACATCCAAACAGTCATTTCTTAAAACGTCAACAAGCTCCGGATCGGTTGCCTCATCTGTGTGCGTGTATGTGTGTGTGTGCGCGTGTGCGTGTCCGTTTATCCCATCAGGCGGTGATTGAGACTCTGTCAGTGGGGGCGACCATGCTGCTGCCTCCACTGAGAGAGAGGATGGAGCTCCTTCACTCCTTGCTGCCTCAGGGCCCTGACAGATGGGAGAGTCTCTCCAAAGGACAGGTACCCTCTGCTACCTGACACACACACACAGCCAACCACGCTCTCTCACACACACACACACACACACACACACACACACACACACACACACACACACACACACACACACACACACACACACACACACGCATACACACACATTACATTACATGTCATTTAGCTGACTCTTTTATCCAAAGCGACTGACAATAAGTGCATTCAATTGTTGTTCTGAGTTCGTGAATACGAACTCAGAACAACAAGAATCAAGAGAGTACAATTTCTTCAATAAAGTCAAACTACAAAGTGCTATCAGTAAGAGCCATCTAAGTGGTACTGCTACTGTCTCTCTTCAGGATCCATAGATACGTCCAGGTCACAGCCACCAATTTAAAAGCCACTGACTGTCAAGTCAGTGTCAACTTTTTGTTTAATGTGTAAGTTATTGTGGACTTTAAACTTACGGTTCTGAAGAGCAAAAATTCTGAATGGTTTTGATCAGCTTATTTGAGATTTGTCTTTTTAAACAAATAGTTTTACATTTGGTAAATGTTGCTTTCTTGCATGGTTGCAACTAACAATTATTAATTATAAATATTTTTTTTTTAAAGCATTAATTTGCAACCTTTTATTACAAAAACAGAACTGACAGTTCAAATTCACAGTGCAAAAAATTAACAATAAAGAATTTATACAAATTAAAAAAATACAAATCAGAAAACTTAACAGGATTCGTTTTAACGTCGGAACTTGTTCTCTACACTCATACACACATACTCACAGACACACACACACAGACACACACACATCCACACTCAGAACTCAGAGAACAAAAGATGACAATTCCAGAACTATGTAACCAGTCAGTGTATTAATGGATAACTCACGTACTGGACTTTACCTAAACAAAGGTTATTAATTAGATATAGAAATCCAAGCAACACTTCCTCTGCATGTCATGAAGCCACATTATATCGGACTCTTGAACGCAGGTCGGTGTTCTGCACCTCAAATAAGATATTCACACATTGCTTCTCTTGAAGACGTATCCAACCCAATAGCATGGCTCAAACACGGGGAATGAATGACTAGCTAGCTAGCGAGCTAACGACAACGTAGCAAGTTATTGTACAAGCAACGCGACTATGCAGTGACATACAAGAGGCTACAACGGGCTGCACCAGAACCTCCTGGACCTTCTATTGGCTGCGCCCTGCGCTGTTCTCAACTTTTTTTTTCCAATACTCAAACATCTCTACGACTTAATAAGTGCCATAATAATCACACAACGAATGGATAATATAATTCGTTGCTAACTTTTTTAATAATCGTTTTTTTTATCGATTTTATGGATTTGTTGTTGCAGACCTACTTTCTTGCTTGGATTTGATGAGAAGACCGATACAACTCTCACATCCTTACGGTCCACAAGAAGCTACAGCCTGCAGATGGTTAGCCTAGCTTAGTGTAAAGAGTGAAAAGGCGAGTCTGGCTCGGTCCAAAGATAAATAAATCAGCTTACCTGCACCTCCTGAATAAATCAATTAAACTTTTTTTCTTTCTTTCACATTTTTGTTTAATCTTTAAAATAAAACAAGAAAACATAATTATGTGGTTCTCCTTCTTTGCCACAGAGGATGCAGCTCGACATCATCCTGACGAGCCTGCAGGACCACACCCATGTGGCCTCGCTCCTCGGCTACAGCTCCCCAGCCGACGGGCCCGAGGGGCTTTGCTCCGGGCCGGGCTTCACGGCCGCCCCGGAACCTGCGTACGGTGGCGCCGGACCCCCCGACACACACCTTGCCGAGATCCTCATGAAGACGCTGCTCAGGAACCTGGGTTTCTACACTGTAAGTAGTTGTTTACTGTAGCTTTGTCGGAGTGTGTGTGTGTGTGTGCGTCGCTCGATAACAACAACCTTAGGAGTGAAGACCAAAATGCAAAGTGAGGACATTCAGGCTGGTGTGTGTGTGTGTGTGTGTGTGTGTGTGTGTGTGTGTGTGTGTGTGTGTGTGTGTGTGTGTGTGTCGCTCAATAACAAAGCATCGCTCCTCTTACTGTTGGGAGTGCTGGAGGCGGAGCTAATGCATGTATAATGCTTTGTTATCATCACCTGCTGTGGAGCAGTGGCTTTTTCCTGAGGGTTCGAGGCTGGCAAAGCCCTTAAATCTATTCCTACGTGCATGTTTGGATTCAGCACAGAATAAAGACAACAATAATGCAGTGGCGGGCCGTCAAGGCTAGCTAGGCCTTCTCTGCTGGCCTAAACAAAATCACAAGGTTATAGCTATTTTATAATATAATAAAAATGAAAATATATATATGGATAGATATTTTTTTAAATAATTAAAAGTTATATCTATTTTATAATGTAATGGTTTTTTACAAATACACTACATTTATTGTACTATTTTTTCCCTATTAGCTTATGTTCTCATTGAGCAGCTTCTGTCTCCTGTCTGTCTCCTGCTGCCTTGCTTTCTGTTTTTGTAGCCAGCTCACTGGCCAGCTTGATGCGTGCTCCTTAACGCTCTTTGACCAATCACATCTTACCTTTTTCTTTCTCTATGTCTCTCTTTCTTCTCTCTGTCTTCTCTCTCTTCGCTGGTTAAACAAGGTGATGCCTGCTAGCTGGTTCTGTCCTACTCACTCTGTGTGAATGAGGACAAAAATAACCCGCAAAACTAAAACTTCTTGCTCTCTTTTTGTCCGTTGTTTACCCCTTTCTCCATCCCATGTGGAAACTGCGACACCTCCATAATCGCGGCAAGAGCATATAAATAAATAAATAAATGAAAAGCTGGCGATAGAAAGAAAAAAAGAAATATACGGTTTTATTAATCCCCTTGCGGAAATTCTTTTCTGCATTTGACCCATCCTTGATTCAGGAGCAGTGGGCTGCCCTGTGAGGCGCCCGGGGAACAACGAGGGGTTAAGTGTTGTGCTCAGAGACACTGCGACGTGAGGCACTGTGGTGGGACTTGGGATCGAACTGGCTACCTTGTGGTAACGGGACGACCACACATCCCCCTGAGCTACAGCCGCCCCAAAAGGAAAGGGCTCCTCCTCTTCCGCTACGTAGCCACGATGGCGCCCGTTCAGAACGAGTAGTGTCCATCGGTTTACACTGCATTTTTGGACCGTTTGCGGTGCACCATCCGGGTACTTCCAGTGCACTGAATTCTGCTGGTTTTGTCAGTATGGTGCCCTAAGCACTGAAAGTCAGTGCTCAAAGTGCTCAAGTGTCCGGTAGTAGACACAGCCTGTATCTGGAGAGTATTCCCTGTGGACTTTGTTACACTTACTGGCGGCATCTCACCCTGCTTGTGAGACAAGCGTGATGGAAACTGGAAAGTTCACCCAGACACGCTTTCTGTTTCTTCGCAAGTTCTCGCATGGAATAACCTTCATTTTAATGAACAAAAATAAACTGGCGAGTTTCGCGTGAAAGTTGTCTTTTTCTGGCCATTTTGGGAGTATAACGGAACCCACAAATGTGATGCTCCAGATACTCAACTAGCTAAAAGGAAGGACAGTTTTAAAGCTTCTCTCACCAGCAGAACTGTTTTCAGCTATGCTAACATTGTTGCACAAGGGTTTTTAAAGGTTTTCTAATCATCCATTTGTCTTCTAAGGCGATTAGCAAACACAATGTACTATTAGAACACAAGAGTGATAGTTGCTGAAAATGGGCCTCTATACACCTATGTACATATTTCATTAAAAACCAGATGTTTCCTACTAGAATAGTCATTTATCACATTAACAATGTATAGAGTGTATTTCTCTGAATGTGTTGTTGACGTGTTGATTGTGTGGTGCAGGATCAGGCCTTCGGCGAACTGGAGAAGAACAGCGACAAGCTGCAGCAGGGCACCTCATCCTCCGACAGCAACCAGCCAGCTCACCTGCACCAGCTGCTGTGCTCCCTGCAGAAGCAGCTGCTGGCCTACTGCCACATCAACGCCGTCACAGAGGTACTGCTCAGACACGCCCCCTTCTCTCTACCTCAGAGAAACGTTACGTTACGTTGGAGAACACGTCTCGGCGTCGGTGTTATAAGCTCTCGGTCAATAGCCAATCGGATGTATTTTTAGGCCGTCATGTGCTGTGATAACGTGACGTTGATCAACAGCCTTAAAGCCACATATTTTACTTTAGATTAATGTTTTTTGTTAAAAAGGCGAGCCTTCAACATTCTGAGTTCCTGGTGTTTCTCCTGCAGAACTCCAGCAGCGTGGCGTTGCTCCACAAGCACCTGCAACTGTTGCTGCCGCACGCCACCGACATCTTCACCCGCTCGGCCACGCTCATCAAAGAAAGCTCCTGGAATGGCAGCATCCGGGAGAAGCTACAAGGTGGAGAGTGTCTGTCTGTCTGTCTGTCTGTCTGTCTGTCTGTCTGTCTGTCTGTCTGTCTGTCTGTCTGTCTGTCTGTCTGTCTGTCTGTCTGTCTGTCTGTCTGTCTGTCTGTCTGTCTGTCTGTCTGTCTGTCTGTCTGTCTGTCTGTCTGTCTGTCTGTCTGTCTGTCTGTCTGTCTGTCTGTCTGTCTGTCTGTCTGTCACGCAGCGGCTGTTCAGGTTAAACATTAACATAAAACATAAAACATCATATATTTGATATTAAAAGAAATACTAATCATATCAGTAATCATTATTACTGATACAATATTACTTTGTTACTTTAAACTGTAGCTTCCCTTTGGAACTGGTGTTATTATTACTTAGTAGTACTTCTTATACATGTTAGAAATTTTCCTAATACTTATTACTCTATTGTTTGTTTATGTTTATATTCTTACTCTATTGTTTTTTTCTTATTCGTCTGTTGTAATCTTTGATCAAACTCTTGCACAATAATTTCATTTTGGGATTTGTTATCTTTATTGCCCTTTTGTCCCCAATATTCCTTTAGTTTCTCATGTGTTTTTAAACTATATGTCTCCATCCAGATGTGATCTACGTGTCGGCGGCTGGCAGCATGCTGTGCCAGATCGTCAACTCCTTGCTGCTGCTGCCGGTGGCGGTGGCGAGGCCTCTGCTGAGCCACTTGCTGGACCTGCTGCCTCCTCTGGACCGCCTTAACAGGTTGCTGCCCGCCGCTGCCCCTCTGGAGGACCAGGAGCTGCAGTGGCCTCTTCATGGTGAGCAGGAAGCGGAGGAAACCCCTCGCATGCATCAGGTCATGGGAGCATGTTTTAAATGAAAGATATTTTTCTCCCAAGCTTTCCAGTTTGCTTTGTGATCTACATTGTATTTATTTAATGAGCAATGCATGTGCTTCGCCATCACGGCGTCATCTCTTAGCATTTTTGTTGACTCATTGGGTAAAAAAATGCATGTTGTCCAAGTCTATCAACAAAACTGCCACACTGACCCTGCACAGTGCAGACAAGACATTGCAGCACAGCTGCGCCAGCAGAGGCCGCGGGTAGAAGCACCAGCACCACCAGGTGCAGCAGTAACCACAGCGCTGTGGCTAGTTTATGATTAAATATGACTGCAAATATATATTTAAAAAAAAAACAGTGACATAATCAGCATTTCACTCACCAGACGCATATAAACCTCTGTGGGAAACGGCTCATCAGTAAGTCCTGAGTTTCTAGCTTCTAGGATTAGACAGGCTGGAATTGGTCAAATGACGTTAATGAGCGCTCTTCAAGCTGGCCAGCGACGTGCCTACAGACAGGAGCTGCTCAATGAAAATAAGCCAATAGGGAAAAGTAATTATAATGTATGTATTGTATTTGTGAAAAGCAAGTATATTATAAAATAGATATAACTTTGTGATTCTGTTTAGGCCAGCAGAGAAGGCCTAGCTGGCCCTGACGGCCCGCCACTGCATTATTGTTGTCGGTCTTTATTCTGTGCTGAATCCAAACATGCATGTAGGAACAGATTTAAGGGCCTTGCCAGCCTCGAACCCACTCATTTTGATGGTGACAAAGCAGTCGTGTCTTTAGGGTGCTGTTTACATTGCACTGGCTGTATTCAAAGAGTTAGCACCTCAAGCTTAACATTTGCTCATTTTGTCCTTAAGACCTGGCCCAGGGTGGGTAATCGGGAGAGTTCCCGGTGGGCCGCTTCACTTCTGGGCCAGTCGAGTATTTTATTTGTTGACATTTGTCACGTTAGTCGATCTTCTCTTAAAGTGAGCTACACACGTTCCGCATTCTGACACCGCAACCTCTGCATGGGTTGTATCACCAAAAATATGGGTACTCTCACAGTACAACCTCCTCACAAATGCTTATCCTGTCATTGGATTAGCATATAAGTTCATGTTGTCCGTCACACAGGTTGCATGTGAGAGAAGCTTCTCAAACTTACAATTTGTGAAGAATAGGCTAGGAAGCTCATTGAGGCAACACAACTTGGAGGTGTTCATGTTAATGTGCACAAAGAAGGAAATCCTCATGTCTATAAGCAACGACACAGTTATAGATACAGTGGCTGAAACCAGTGCACTGCTTAGGCGGTTAATTATTTCTGCTTTTGTTAATTTATCAACGTATCCTTGTGGACTAGTGGAATATTTTGTGTTAACTTCTCATCTTATGTGGATTACTATTGTTGTATTTGTTGGACCCTAGTATTAATAAAAAAAACAACAACTACAGGATAGTAAGAGCTGAACTGTTGCTTCATTTATTTAATTTCCACTACCATGGAAAAAGTGGGCCCCCACTCCGGCCCTGCTTGAGATCTTACTGTCCCTGAAACTCTTCTTGGTACCCTTCATATGTCCGGGCAGAAGAATTCACACTGTCCTTCTTCCTCTGCACAACCTTCTCTGTCCAGGTACGTCAGACTTGGCTGAGCCGGCCTCGGGGACGTGCCTGCCACAGCCGGCGTTCTCCTGGGTGTGGCTCGTGGACCTGGAGAGGACGGTTGCTCTCCTTGTGGGCCGCTGCCTTGGTGGGATGCTGCAGGGGGCGCCGACCTCGCCAGAGGAGCAGGACACCGGCTACTGGCTCAAAACACCCCTCTTTAGCAACGGCTTAGAGATGGACATGCCACAGCTTGGTAGGGAGAGGACGGCTCTTTCTCCTTTTGTTTTTTCCTCTGTGACTGTTTGAGACGATAAATGTTTGTCCATTTGTCTCCTCAAGACTCCTGTATGAGCTCATTACTGGAGGCTGCGCTATCCGGTAATGAAGAGCAGAAGCCCTTCGACTCCACACTGCGTCCCGACTTAAGTGTCTTGGTGGACTTAGCGCTGTGTTCCTCTAAAGAACCTGCCAACAGCCTCTGGATCAACATGCAGGACTACGGCATGAGCAAAGGTACCCCGTTTTTTAGACTTGGCACTTCATGAAGTCCCTTGTCTCTGGGCCAGAGGCGTTAGTCTGGGAAACAGGCTGACTGTACTGTGTGTTCTGTTGCAGACTGGGACAATGCGTCTCTCAGTAATGAATCCCTGTTGGACACTGTGTCCAGGTTTGTGTTGGCAGCTTTATTGAAGCACACAGGGCTGCTGAACCAGGCCTGTGGAGAGGGCAGGTACCGTAACATGATATTCACGATGTGTTAAAAGGTCTCTGCATTGTCTCACAGTGCCAGAATATATCAAACATCACATGGCAAAAGTGTATTTTTATTTTCCCGTCAGGTACCAACCATCTAAGACCCTAGCGGAGGTCTATCGCAGTGTTTATAAGGTGCGGAACCGCCTGCTGGCCTGTAAGAATATGGACTTTATCCAGACGAGATCCTCTTCACGTGAAAGGAGGGTGAGTGTGCATTTAAACTCTCACCAACTGATTTTCCTCAATATTTTCCTTTTTCTAATTAGAAGATCAAACCAGTTTTCTCATACAAATAGTTGCATGTTATGAAAAATACCACTCTCAGTAGTGGTGTTATCGGCCGTGGTTGATCCGTACGGACAACGCTGCATTGTGTTTAAATCAGCAGGAGGAGAGCTAGTTATGTTAGCAGCAAAGGTACTGGCTAACGAACAGATTTTCCCTTTAGTTGCATCATGACGTTATGATGTCTTTAAATGTATGATGTGTTGAAATGTAATCTTGTAATCTCCCATATGCAGTTGTAGTTGCAAGAGTGTATATCGCCCTTTACACACTGTAACGCAACATAACGTACCACACCGTAATACACTGTAATGCACTGTTAAGTAATGTACCGCACCGCACCACCCGGTAACGTACCGTAACTTACCGTATTGTAACTTACCGTATTGTAACTTACCGTACTGTAACGTATGAAAAGCCTCCTTTTTTGATATGTTCATGAAACAGAAACCTTTCAAACACACTCATGAAAATTGTTTTGTAATATTTCTGTCAGATATCAGACAATCAGGATTCTCTGGACACGGACCCTCAGGAGCACTCACTCACGCGCACAATTGACGAAGAGGCAGAGCTGGAGGAGCGAGCCGACCGCGAGAGAGAGGAGGGCCATCAGGAACAAGACGATGAAGAGGAGGACCGGGAACACGAAGTAATGACGGCTGGAAGTGAGTACATCGTTAATAAACTGGTAAAACTGCTAAACGATTATGCTGAGTTCACACCAAAGGCGGCGCGAATTTTTGCACACAGCTTGGTGAATTTCACCGACTCCAGGAACTGCGTCTGGCTTATTGTTAAGTTACCATTTGCACTATCCACCATGAAAATAACCACTAGTTCTGCTTTATACTAGTTGTGTAAATTCCACATACGTGGGAACAGCAAACTCCATCATTTCTGTGTTCATAACATTATCTGTAGTCCCACAATAGCGTCTGAATGACGGCTGCTATCAGCGCTACTTTAGGGGGACCGGCAGAAGTTTGATTTAGCAACGGCAGGACGGCGGTGATGACTGGCAAAGTTTCACAACGCTTATTGGCTGACGCAAACTTTGCGTAACGCAATTTTTTTGCCAGTTAGGATATTTCCACTCACACAAATTTGCCCCGCGTCCAACGCTCTGTTCGCCATGCGACAAACTTGCTGTCTGTACTTTGCATGTAATCTGGTCTCACGTCAAATTCGCCCCGCGTTTGGTGTGAACATGGCGTTAGTTTTTGCTGAATTAGCTTGTTACTGTATGGTGTTGATGTTTTGTGTTTTGGGTGAAATTCAAGTTTTCCAATCACATGCTGTCATGCAGGTGCAGGAATTCTGGTGGTTGAATATTTATTTAATGATACACATTTTGCGTACTGGAGACGAGTTTTTACACACAGGAAAGTTTCAAGGTGTACAAAAGTCTGCAGGCTTATGCCAAATTCACACCAAAAGCGTAACGCTTGTTTCCCTGATTTTACTCGCTCGACACGTTATGTGGTTAACTCGTTTTCCGCTTTTTCGCAACCAGTTGCGGCGGAAAGCCAGCGCGGCTTGAGTCCTGTTACCCCTAATTACTATCATCACATAGCCCGGTCACGTTCCTGTAAAACAGTTTTCATTTCCGCTATCAACCCTGGGACATTAACAACTATTTCTGCGTTATGCTTGTTGTGTAAATACCACAAATAAAACAAATGTCGGAACATTAAGCGCCCCGTGTCTGGGTTCATACTATTCTTTGTAGTCGCACACAGCTGTCTCCGGCTCCAGGACGAGTGTCTGGATGAAGCCGCTTCCAGTGCTTATTCAGGGGGACCAGCAGTGACTGTTTGACTGGCCATGCTGAGCGCTGTTCCCATGTAGCCAGTGTTTTATTTTACCTTGAAATGAATCACAGAGTAAAGGCAGACATCGCCCGACGCAGTTGCCATGTTCATTGCTTTCTCTCAAGTTTCCATCCACAGTTCCCTTTGCACAAGTGAAAGACATTGATTTTCGCTCGGCGAAAAAGCTAAAGGAGATTATTGAGAATGTGTCAATGGAAACGTGCACACAACCTGATGTATGAACAGAAACACATGAGAACAGTCCTAACGCTTATACTCCGAGTGAAACCGAAGTAAGTTAGATGCATTATTTGAGAAGCTGAACAAGTTGAAGTACAAGCCTGTATTGTTGAGCTAATAAACCCATATTCTGAATCATTAGTCCCACATCCAACAATAAGGCACAGTACAATAATCACAAGACACGTCGTTTTGAACTGAAATTGTGTCTCCTTCAGGATATAATGGTCATTTCTTAAGAAGAGCGGCATAAAACACAGCAAAAAAATGCTGCCCAACATGGCCGCCAAAGCTTGTTGTGGTCACGTGGGTGAATACGCTCTATGGAAGTGTCACAACAAGAAATTAATGTAAAAAAAAAGAGAGAAAATATTTCAACAATGTCAAAAAGCCATAAAATAACCTGAGTAAAATATTAAAGTATTAGAAGATTTTCATTTAAATAAATATATGTTAAGTCATTATCGATCACTAAAGGAGGTAACACTTGATTGATTGAGCCACTTGTCCCATGGATAAAAATGTATTGCAATATTTATAAAATTGCAATATTTATACGTATTTATATATTTGCAGTGTCACAACCTGGGTGTCTGTGGTATACAAAAAAAGCTGTACTACAGTTATTCTCAGTTTCATGCACACAATCATTTTTTTGGGTGAAATATGCCATACTCCACTAGGATTGGTGCTTTAAATAAATTTGAGTATCCTCTCATAGGCTGTGGTGTGTGTGTGTATGTGTGTGCATGTGTGTGTGTTTGTGTGTGTGTATGAAGCTTTGATCCGCCGCTGCCGCCGTTTTAAATAGTGGAAGCAATAAAGAGTTTGCCTTCTCCACAAGTGTTACCAATGTTGTGAAAAAAAATGGAGGCTCCAATTACTATAAATATGGAACTATTTAGATTTTTCTTCTTCTCAATTCTGGGCTCAGCAGCAGTTCAGTCGTAGTTCTATGGGGTTCTTGTCACGTGACTGTTGGTCTGTGGGGATCCAATCATAGCTTCCTTGTTGCTGAAGAGCACAGAATTTAATGTTTGTTTGTTTTTTGCACAGTTTATTTGTAGCGAGATTTTAAATGAGACATAATAAGAATATCAGAAATGTAAGCTTCATTTGGGCTGCTTTTTTCTCTGACTGAAGCGTTTGTCACACACAATGTGTTCCGTTAAAAAGATGAAACTTTGACGAGTAAGATCGTTTTTATAGCTTCTGGCTGTGGTAAATGGTGTAGTTATGATTGTTAAAAGAAAACATGCTTTTTCATCTCGCCAGCAGCGATGTGCTCTGCATTGGCATGGGCTTTGGTTATGATCTTTGCTGCTAGTAAACATTGAGTTTATTGTGCGGTGGCTGCTGCTGCTGCTGCTGCTGCTGCTGCTGCTTGTCCTCTAACCCAGCATCTTGTGTGTGTGTGTGTTTTATTTGTGTATGTGCATCTTGCACCACACAGAAATCTTTCAATGTTTCCTCTCAGCGCGGGAGGTGGCTCGCAGTCGGGACAGAGAACGGGCCAGCAGCAGCACGGGGCTCGGTTCCGGCTCCGGCTCCAGGAGTGGAGGAGGGGGAGGAGGAGGAGGAGGAGGAGTAGGAGAGGAAGACACCATCCTGCCTCAGGAGGGGAGAAGGGGCAGCACCAGTCTCCCAGAGGGCCAGGACCTGTACACCGCCGCCTGTAACTCTGTGATCCACCGCTGTGCCCTGCTGCTGCTGGGGGTCAGCCCTGTGCTGGGGGAGCTGACCAAGCAGAACCAGGAGGAGGACCAGACCCAGTCCACCACCGGAACACAGGAGGGTCTGAGCTTCATGACCAGGTGTGAGCCCACATGGATCCAGTCAGGAGAGGAGGGGCTAAAATCCCCCCTCGACTGTCACATCAGGTTAATGTGACCGCAAAAGTATTTAAGGATAGTTTTGCACGTTAATAAAAAGGAATATATATATTTATAGAATATATTTAACAATGATGTGATGTTTGTGCTTTTTAACATTCAAATATTACTTTAAAAAAGGATTCAAATGTACCATTTAAAAGATATGGCTTTGTAAAAATAGCAGGTATGTTTATGTTTTGGACCAGGTGACAGGAGACTGATATGAACATGATGAAGTTAAATATGTGTTTTATAGGTTTTTGAATAGTGTTAAATACACCGCCTGGCCAAAAAAAATTGGCTCAAATTGTGAAAGAGTGGTTCAGGGAGCATGAGGCATCATTTTCACACATGGAGTCCAGACCTTAACCCCATTGAGAATCTTTGGGATGTGCTAGAGAAGGCTTTGCACAGCGGTCAGACTCTTCCATCGTTAATACAAGATCTTGGTGAGAAATTAATGCAACACTAGATGTAAATACATTTTGTGACATTGTAGAAGCTTATCGAAACAATGCCACAGCGAATGCGTGCTGTAATCAAAGCTAAAGGCGGTCCAACCAAATATTAGTATGCAACTTTTTTTTTGGTGGGGATTTTTTTTTTGGCCAGGCAGTATATGTGCATTGTATGTCTTTTAATCAGTTTAAATATGTGTTTTATAGGTTTTTTTAATAGGGTTAAATGTGTGTGTTTTTTTACTTTGCCCAGCCCTCTATAAAATACAATAATTTATATTTGTTTTAGTGGACAGTTGTACAGTAATTGCAAAATACAGGAATGTATTAAATGTTTATGCGTAAGAAGAAGTAATGCATCTATCATGTACACACACGTAGTAAAAAGTAGTTATATACAACGGTGAGTCATCTGTGGGGTTCAGTTGGTTGTCGTGTTTAGTTTGACGTAAGTTCAATCAAATGGCATGCCATGTTTAGTTGTGTGTGACGAAGGTGACCAGCTGGTTTCCGTCTGCAGGAGTGAGAGTCTGAGTGCTGAGAGCCGGTCGGTGCAGAACAGCCCGAGTTACAGACTCATGAAATCCAGGAGCGAGTCGGACCTCTCTCAGCCCGAGTCTGACGAGGAGGGTTACACACTGGTAGGAGACACACACACACACACACTCTCACACACATTCACACACACACATACACACAAACATACACACACTCACACACACACACACACACACACACACACACACACACTCTCACACACATTCACACACACACATACACACAAACATACACACACTCACACACACACACACACACACACACACACACACACACACACACACATAACCTCACACGCACACACACACACACTCTCTCACACACATACCCACACATTCTCACACACACACACACTTGGGCTGGGCAAAGTTAAAAAAATGTAACTGATTAATCGCATGATTTTTCTACGTTATGCGCCAAATTCAATAATGAAGTAAAAACTAGTGTATTGCCCGCTTTTATTTTAAAGTAATGTTATCAGAACAATATGGAACAACAGGAAGCACTCAACAGCAAGATTCAAGCGTTAATGAGCGTATTCACAATAACTACCAACCTTGTTCAGTTGTAACACGTAAAAAACACATTCTGATAGCGCTAAATCAAATGTTAGCGTATTCACAAAAATTACAAAAAAATACAATACACGACATATATATACATATACACACATATGTATCTATATATATATATATATATATATATATATATATATATATATATATGTATATATGTATATATATATATCTATCTATATCTATATATATATATATATATATATATATATATATATATATATGTGTATATATATGTATATTTAAAATGGATAAATACCATCATACAGCAATCAGAAGAGGCAAAATAAAAGAACACAAGGCAGCTCCGCATATATATATATATATATATATATATATATATATATATATATATATATATATATATATATACTCTTTCAGTTTATTCCTTGTCCACAAATTCTTCATCTTCAGTGTCCGAGTTTAACAGTTGGGCAATTACAGCATCCAACATGCCTGAATCCCTCTCGTCATTATCCGAGTCAGTGTCGTTGCTGCCACGATGCATTGGCATATAGTGGCGTAAGTCGCCCAGCGCTGTCTTCCTGTCTGGGTGAATGTGTGTTCGCCTTCTGTCATCCACTGCTCCCACGCAGCTTGCAGTTTAACTTTGAACGCCCTGTTGACACCAATATATAGCGGCTGGAGTTCTTTAGTTAATCCACCCAAATGATGACAAGTTCCGAATTAGTTTGCTTCACTTGTTATTTTACAGCGTCGGTGAGATGGGCACGCATGGAGTCGCAGATCAATAGGGACGGAGATTTGTGAAAAAAAGCCATCCGGTCTTCTGACGTCAATTTCTCTTATACACACACACTGTAATATTATGAAAAAGCACAGTATGTATTACGGTACTCTGCGACATCCTGGCTATGGTAGCCGTAATGCTGCAAACGTTGCGGTTTAGTTTACCAAAGTTGTACTGAAACATTTTGCCATAGCGCCGTGAGCGCCTTGTACCACATAAAATTGCTTTGAGGTTAGTCAGAAAACCAGAATTAATCCATATATACGGCGCTTCGGATTATACGGCACAATTTTTTGGGGGGGAGAAAATTAAGGCTTTTGACTGCGCCCTATAGTGCAAAAAATACGGTACATACATATGTAGTTTATAAATCTTTTTTTTTTTTTTTTCTGAACAGGTACCAAAAGAAATTTTTTTTTAAATTAGGGAACAACATAAACAGTGTGTTCAGTAGTAAGGATCCCTGTTAGATCCCTGTTGTTTTGTGAGGCGAGTGTCTCGTGGCAGCACTGCTGCTCGCTGAGATTAGAAACTACATAACAATACGTGCATTCACCTCAGGCTCAAGTCGCAAGTCGTCAACACCGCCTGTCAGTGAGGCTACGTAAGCGCGCAAACGTACATAAATTGCCTTCAAAGTAAAATCAGTGTCGTTGTATTGCATTTATGGCATGCATCTTATTTATTTATTTTTTAATTTTTTAATGACCTCATGCAGGCCAGACTGGGAGAGCCGTAAAACGTCCAGGTCTGAACTACGCCGTCTGGGAGAGATTTGAAGTGCAGAACCTTTTTTTACGGCCGTGATAGGCCCCTTCCAATGCAAAAAAAAAATGCAGTTAACGCATCATCAAATAATTAACGACGTTAAAGGATTGAGAAGTTAATGCTGCATTAACGCATTATTTTGCCCAGCCCTAATATATATAGACCAACACCTTGTGTCTGTTTCTCTTTCAGAGTGGAAGGAGGAACGTGGACCCGGACTTGGCGTTCTCCCACAAAAAGAGAGGTAACAATCACTTGAGGCCGGATGTGTCTGATGATGACGACGAGTGAAGAGGGTGACAGGTCATCAATCACACGTTGCTCTTGTTTCTCTGTCTCTTGGCTCCTGTTTGGATAGTTTATTTGATTCTTTTGGGGCAGTTGAGCCCCAAAGACAAGAGGACCTCCAAGCAAGTACACGATGGCATGTTTCTTCTTCTTGTTAGCCCATTCCTCCATGACCCCCCCATTCACCTCTCACGAGGAGAGCTTTGTCTTGAACTTCACTCCCAGACTCTGTCATCGTTGACACAGCAATAGAAATACAAAAAAGGTCATGCAGATGTTGCCTATTGTTCAAATAACAGTTAATTCTTCTTTGAATGTGTGTTACTTGGCACAATGAGGGCTCGTTCCTCGTGAAGATTGTGATTTGTGAGCTTTTTTAATGGAATTACGGTCATCAGTACCAATACTGATACTGAGACAGTGCTTCCAAGGGACAGTTTAGATCAGTGGTTCTGAACTGGTCTGGCTCCGGGACCCACCATCATCATTAATGACAAGCCGCGACCTAAATCAAGGAACATTTTCAACTTCTCAAATGTATTTAATGAAAAGATGGTGCATGCTAGGTGTGTGATTGTGTATGTGTAACTAACTCTGCTGGCCAACGTGCATAATAGTCACATGGGAATAAAAAACAATATCAGTATACTCCTTTAAAAGATTTACGTTTTGATGCCATGCTGTTGAATCACGCTCAAAAACAGCTTTGTGACGCAACGTCCCCTTGGTATCGGCCACACAGAAAGAATGAAAAAAACAACAACAAAATCCCCTATGGCCAGTCCGTCCCTGGTTTGACCCAACCTGGCACAGTCGACAAAAAAAAAAAACACTGCGCTGCATAAAAAAATCCCTTCAAAATAAAATCACAGGATGAAATTTTTTTTTATAATAAGTTAATCCTATTTACTTTTTTTTGCCCATGGGCAAAGGCTAAAAACAGGTGACCCACCAGTTGAGAACCACTGGTTTAGATGAAATGAAGTGTGTTTGTATAAACCTCTCCTACTCAGTCAGACTTTACTGTGGTAGATAGAGCAAAGTAATGTTCAGCAGTGGGCGTATTTTAGACACTAAAAGAATCTATATCAGTTTAAATGAACACTTTATTTGGAGTACTTTCACCTCTTTACTTTTTGACGTGGAACTAAAGCCTTTATCTTTATTTTCTCTTCAAGACTCCGTTGACAGAAACAGTAGTTTAACCTCTCAGAAAACAGGAGCTGCAGGTCTACTGCTTAATCCACCTGTTAGTTAGGTTTATTGTGTGACTTTGGTGAATCAGTTACGCAATGACCCAAACTAACCAACAGATTGATGGTGTCTTTGAGGAGAGCATCACTAACGGCTTCCGTCCCCATCAGAAGGTTCTGTCTGACATCAAGATAAGATAAGATGATGCTCTATGTATAGACTCCACTTAAACTGATATAGATAATTTATTTATTTAAAAAAAAAAATGTCCTCAGCAGAACACTACTTTGCTCCATCTACTGCAGTAAAACTTGTAGAAGAGGCGGCTTGTAAAAACACACTCATAAAGTCGCGACTGTCCCTTTAAAAGAAATCATCGGCGCTGATACTTTGACTATGGTGTTTCAGTCGGAATATGGAAACATTGCTCCGGTTGCCATTTCACATCTCAACTGCAGCATTTATTTATTTTCTATCTCGGTGGGTGTTAGGAAACTCTGCGTGCCCATTCTAGAAGAATCCATAATGGCTGATGAAGACTTGTGCCCGCATGAAGATTCAGCATTTCTCCATTCGATGAGCTCTCACAGAGTAATAATGCATTGCCCCGCGGAACTCCTAAGTGCTTTAAACGCATCGATAAGAGATCTGCTGTGTGCATCGATGCATCTGAAAGGCTCCCCTGTCTCTCTTCTTGTCTGCAGGCTTACTCCACAGCTCCCCTGACTCCTTGGCCGATTCCTGGTTCCGGGCCAAATTGAGTCGCCAGCGGAGCTATGGCTCCGCCCTCTTCTTCGAGGAGGCAGACCTGGACCTGAGCCGGTCGCTCGGCGTCCACGCCCTCATCGACAACATGTTCAGCTTCATCAGCGGCGATGTAGGCCTCGCTCCAGCCTTCAAGGAGCCCGAGGAGAGCATGTCCACCGGCCCCCAGGCCACCATCCTGGCCATGGAGCAGCAGCAGAGCAGGGCGGAGGTGAGCCCTCTCTCACTGTTATCGCCACAAAACCAATGGACAGTCATCATTTATGGTTGTGTTTACGTCACATGAGGAACTGTATGCTTCAGCAGAGGATTTCTAAAGCCCTTTTGTCGTTTTTATTCTGGTGTATTCTGTATTTTTATTATCTTCCTGTCAACAAGTCCTATGTCTCGCTGTACAGTTGCCGCGACGGTCACAAATAGTTCACTGATTAATAACATTATTTATATGTTCAGGGATGATTCACCTTTAAATGCTTTAAAGAAAGGAAGTCTTAATAACCTACTTTGGAGTAAATATTTAGCAGCCAAATCTAATATTTTTCAGAATATTCAACCTTAGTTTCTTCATCATAAATTTAATACTTTAACACTTCTTTCTTTAAAGGTAAAAAAGTAGTTTATTCGTATGAGGGCAGGGCCAGCTCCAGACAACCGCAGTCCATCGTAGCATGCAGGACCGGTTCCAGACAGACACGATCCATGACCGGGGGCGGGACCAGCTCCAGACAGCCACGGTCCGTGGACACTTGAGGCGAGGAAGCACAGAGGCTCCCGGAAAGGAGTAGTGTTAGTAATGTACATCGAAGAGACTATAATTCATCCAGAAGGAGAGAAAGAAGAGGTGAAAGGAGAAGTGAGATAAAAGAAAGAAGAAGAGAAGAGGAGAGTAGGAGCTCAGTGTATCCTAAGATGTCCCCCAGATGTCTAGGCCTATGGCATCATATCTAGGGGCTGGACCAGGGCTAACATGAGCCAGCCCTAACTATAAACTTGAGCCAGCCCTATCTGTAAACCTAAGCCAGCCCTAACTGTAAACCTGAGCCAGCCCTAACTATAAACCTGAGCCAGCCCTAACTGTAAACTTAAGTCAGCCCTAACTATGAACCTGAGTCAGCCCTAACTATGAACCTGAGTCAGCCCTAACTATGAACCTGAGTCAGCCCTAACTATAAACCTAAGCCAGCCCTTACTATAAACCTGAGCCAGCCCTAACTATAAACCTGAGACAGCCCTAACTATAGGTGCTGTCAAAGAGGAAAGTCTTAAGTCTACTCTTAAATGAGGTAATTGTGTCTGCCTGGACTGGGTGACTGTGGCTCAGTGGTGAGCAGGATCGTCTGTCAATCAGAGAATCGGCGGTTCGATCCCCGTCGCTGCTAGCCCATGTCGGTGTGTCCTTGAGCAAGACACTTAACCCTAAATTGCTCCTGTAGCTGCGCCTATGGAGTATGAATGGTTGATAATACTGATGTGGCACCTTGCATGGTGGCTCCTCCCATCAGTGTGTGAATGGGTGTGATTGGGTAAATGATGTCATTTAGTGTGAAAGCGCTTTGAGTGGTCGTAAGACTAGAAAGGCGCGATACAAGTACAGGTCTATTTACTGAAAGTAGGAGCTTATTCCACAGAAGAGGAGCTTGATAACTGAAGGCTCTAGCCCCCAACCTATTTTTTCAAACTCTGGGAACCACAAGATTCCAGGCAGTTTTTTTTCTTTGTCTATAGTTTGTTTGTTGACAAGTTATATACAACTATAAATAAAGAGTATGAAAAAAAAATCACCCACTGGTGGACTGGTTAGGAGAATGATGCAGCTCATAGCACAGGGTATAAACCCCTCTGTTCATGCTCGTGCTACAGTTCCAAGCATTTATTCCTTTTTCTACTTTCCTATCGGTCGGTGGATGTCAGCTCCAAGCCCACTTCTTCCTGCTGAAGACTCAAATCTTTAAAAAGGGTTACAAATATATACAGATGGTGTATATATAAACACTGCATGCGTTCAGGACTCTGCTTTTTATCATTCCTCTGTTTTGTTGCCTCCTTTTAATTACTAAGATGTAGGGAGTAGGATGCATGGAAGGGAATTAAGATGTACAAATTGTGTGTTCATGGTAATGAATGAGTCTACACGTCATCGATGTGTTTTATTTTTGTCAAGTGGAGAAAGAGCTATCAAGCTTCAATACGCACACAATACTTGTTATTGGATACAATCATTGTTGAGTTTTTAAATCTTTTTATGGAATTTTTCTGTAATAATATGATCAAATATCACCAGATTCATCCTTAAAAATATGTAGTGTCAAACAATCGAGATAGATTAACATATTATTGATATTAGTGCAGCAAAATATTTGTATAAAACATGCGTGACGTTCGTTTCATCTCCAGCTGCGGTTGGAGGCGCTGCACCAGATCGTGGTGTTGATCTCTGGCATGGAGGAGAAGGGCAACCAGCCCGGGAACACGGACCACTCCGGCGGCGCTTTCCAGTCCTCCTCCCTGCTCACCTCTGTGCGGCTGCAGTTCCTGGCTGGTTGCTTTGGCCTCGGCACCGTGGGCGCCGGAGGGCTGAAGAGGGAGAGTGTGCAGCTGCATCACTACCAGGTACGCGAGAGCTTCCAGTTTGATTTGTTTGTCGTCGCTATATTGGATTTTTTTGCAGCCAAAAAATGGAAGATGTTAGCATAGTTAAAATGTGGAGGAGTGACATAGTAGCCCCGCCCGAAAGCGTCCCCTGCTTCATGGTCTGTTTAACTCTAAATGAACATAATTTACTAAATGAACATCATGCTGTATTGAAGGAGACTTGAATCTAGGGATCGAGACATGAACTCATGTGTACAATATTTACTAAGGTAATAAATCAAGTAGAGTCATTTATATAGACTAGATAGACTTTAGACTTTATATAGACTTTAGTATAGACTTATATAGTCAGGAGAGAGAATGCCCCCCCCCTGGTGGTTAGGGAAGAGAATGTTTAACACATAAGGGATCGTCTTCAATCTTCAGAACCGGAGGCTGCCGCCTGGTATTTAGTCGTGTCGTGCAGTCCGTAAAAGCCTTAACACATTAACTGTGTTTACATCTTTCTCGTTTTCAGGATGGTGTAAAAGCAGCAAAGAGGAGCCTTCAGATAGAAATCCAGACAGCTGTTCATAAGATCTACCAGCAACTGTCCGTCACCCTGGAGAGAGCACTACAGGCAAACAAGCACCACATAGGTAACAACTGTCCTCTTTAGTCTCTTTAGTAAAAGAAGCGTGAGTATTCTCCTGCTGACAGACACTGTCTGTGAAACAGATACTGAAACACACCCATAAATCTTTGATCCACGTCGTTCACAACTGGACGTATAATGGTATATTTAATTTGTCTGTAGCCAAAAGGCCAACAGAGAAGTAAAAAGTAACAAGCACAAACAAATAAACCATTTATCTACGTAGATAAGTTACTCTGCTAAGCAAAATGTTTCGAAACTGAAATGTAAATAACGAATAACGAAATTTTTTTTTTTCCAGAAATATAAAGTTGTTTTTAATTTATTTATCCTTGGTTTAAAGCATAATATTTTGCTTTGCCATCATCCTGTCCGATGCTTTTGTCTCCTTGTCTCCTTCCCTCGGTCCCTTCTCCGCCCCAGAAGCCCAGCAGCGCCTCCTGCTGGTCACCGTCTTCGCGCTGAGCGTCCGCTACCAGCCGGTGGACGTGTCGCTGGCCATCTCCAGCGGGCTGCTCAGTGTGCTGTCGCAGCTCTGTGGGACGGAGACGATGCTGGGCCAGCCGCTCCAGCTGCTGCAGAAACCCGGAGTGTCTCAGCTCAGCACCGCCCTCAAGGTGGCCTCCACCCGCCTGCTGCAGATATTGGCCATCAGCACCGGGTGAGAGCTTCAGGAGGGTTAAAAACAAACAAAAACAGAAGAATGAAATGGATGCTTTGTAAACCCAACGGTCAACAAACTGTGTGTTGTCCTTGGATTTGCAGGACGTACGCAGATAAGTTGAGTCCCAAGGTGGTCCAGTCGCTGCTGGACCTGCTCTGCAGTCAGCTAAAGAACCTGCTGTCTCAGGCCGGAGTCAATCTGCTCGCTTCCGGGAAAGACCACGAAGACAGCAAACAGGAGGATGGAGCCGACGCCGAGAAGAAGGACTTCAGAGGTGATGATGGTGTGGTCCTGGTACTTTTTCATGGGACGGAAATGTTTCAGGGACCTGAATAGTACACATATAGTACATGGGTAGTACTTAGTACATAGGTACATGGGTAGTACATGGATAGTATGGGTAGTACACGGATAGTACATGGCTAGTACACATGTAGTACATTGGTAGTACACAGGTAAGTACCTGGTTAGTACATGGCTAGTACACAGATACTACATGGATAGTACGGGTAGTACACAGATAATAGTACGGGTAGTACCCATCCCTTTAGGAGCAGTAGTTACTGGGCCTTCACTAAGGGAGTGTTAGTTTCCCATGAAATGTAATAACGATATGTGATGGTGTTCTCATCCTCCAGCATTGGTCCGTAAGCAGCACACAGCTGAGCTTCACCTCGGGGACTTCCTCGTCTTCCTCCGGAGAGTTGTGTCCTCCAAGGCCATCCAGTCCAAGATGGCCTCTCCTAAATGGACCGAAGTGCTACTCAACATCGCCGCTCAGAAATGCTGCTCAGGTACCAGCAGTTGTAACTCTGCGTGCGTGCGTGCGTGCGTGTGTGCGTGCGTGCGTCCAGCCCGCCATGTAACGAAGCTGAGGTATTAATTAACCCTTGCTGGCTGCTTTGGCTCTAGGGGTCCCCCTGGTGGGGAACCTGAGGACTCGGCTCCTGGCTCTTCATGTGCTGGAGGCCGTCCTGCCCGCCTGTGAGGCCAACATGGAGGATGACCAGATGACACAGGTATGCCGCTTTCCTTTCTTTTTCATGTGCTCCAGTCCTCGACAACGGCCAGTGAGCTGATGGAGTGTGTTCTCCTCCAGGTCGTCGAGCGGCTCTTCGCTCTTTTGTCCGACTGCATGTGGGAAGCTCCTATCGCTCAAGCCAAACACTTGATCCAGATCAAAGAACGAGTTCAGGAACTCAAACTACAGGTGTCGTAATTGTTCTCCTTCCTCTCGTACTCATGGGTCTTATCATTACGATCATTATTATTATTATTATTATTATTTGTTCAAGTGGCTGACTGGTTTCTCCTATCCGCAGGGCGATGCAGAGGAGGAGGACGAGAACCTTCCCATCCAGGAAGTGTCCTTTGACCCGGAGAAGGCTCAGTGCTGTGTGGTGGAAAACGGCCAGGGTCTGACGCACGGCAGCGGGGGCAAAGGCTACGGCCTGGCCTCCACGGGCGTGTCTTCTGGATGCTACCAGTGGAAGGTACTGCGTTACCATAGATCCCCACGGATGCCGTCGCACCCCTAGGCGTGGAAGTTGTTCTAACAACTTATTCCTCAAAAGACACTATATTATAAAAATATTGGTTCACCTGATCCATTAGTTAGAATGATAATATCCGCCTTATCATCAGCATTACTTTTGTACATTTTGGGAACATTTCAAGAGATACATCAAACGTATAAACTCAATTTGAATCTCATTTTGTTGTTGTTGTTTTCCCGTTTTGTGTCCTCTACAGTTTTACATCGTGAAGGAGAACCGAGGAAACGAGGGCACGTGCGTGGGTGTCTCACGATGGCCCGTTCACGACTTCAACCACCGCACCACGTCGGACATGTGGTTGTACCGGGCGTACAGCGGAAACCTCTACCACAACGGAGAGCAGACGCTGACCCTGAGCAGCTTTACACAGGGAGACTTCATCACCTGCGTGCTGGACATGGAGGCCAGAACCATCTCCTTCGGCAAGAACGGAGAGGTGAGAGGCGCTTTGGATGTTTTATTTTGAAGTTCTTCAAAAGTATCACAGACCGTCTCGATCATTGATAGACCCTCTTCCAATAGCCCACTGACTATAGACTGTTAAGGTCCTCCTCGGTGTTCCGTGTTCGTCCCTAACCGCTGACTTGTAATTCAACAGGAGCCAAAGTTGGCCTTTGAGGACGTTGATGCCACAGAGCTCTACCCCTGTGTGATGTTCTACAGTAGTAACCCAGGAGAGAAGGTAGCATACACACATCTCCGCCATCTGCTCCACCTGAGGGAGTTATTTCATCTGCTTACAGTGACGTGAGAGTCCACATCTTTGAGCTCCCTGTTATGATCTCTGCGGGGCGAGTTACAGAGGGATCACTTGGCTTTTGCAGCTGCTAAACCTGCACAAATAAAACAAAACCCTGTGTGTTCCTTAAAGCAACTAATAAGACCCTCCTTCTGTGTCATTTGCGCATATTTAAATTAGTTTGTATGCAGAAATGTGGCCCTCTTGATGTTAATGAGCCTTGTTGCAAAATCAGCGCACAGTTCCAATGGCGTAAGGCTTTGTGGCATTAATATATGTATATTCTGCTTCTTGTTTCCAGGTTAAGATCTGTGAGATGCAGATGAGGGGTACGCCTCGAGACCTCCTGCCTGGCGACCCGGTCTGCAGCCCCATGGCCACCGTGCTGGCCGAGGCCACCACGCAGCTGATCCGCATCCTGCATCGGACAGAGCACTGGACCCAGGGCATCAACAAGACCATGACCGAGCGGCTTCACAAGATTAAGCCTTGCTTCAGAGAGTCCGGCGGTGGGTCCGGCGGTGCGTCCGGCAGTGGGTCCGGCGGTGGGTCCGGCGGCAGCGGTCAGAGGCTGAAAAAGAGTCGCTCGGTGCAGAGCCGCGAGGAGCACGACGCCCAGAAGGAAAGCCAGGAGACGCCCACAAGGACGGAGGAGGAGCGAGGACGCCACGGGCGGCAGCACGGCCTGGCGGAGCTGTCGGAGCACCACCTGAGGACGCTCTGCACGGAAGTATGGCCGGTCCTGTCGGTGATCGGTGGGGCGGACGCCGGCCTGCGCGTTGGCGGCCGATGCGTGCACAAGCAGACCGGGAGGCACGCCACGCTGCTGGGTGTGGTGAAGGAAGGCAGCACCTCGGCCAAGGTGCAGTGGGACGAGGCCGAGATCACCATCAGGTACGGGGGGGACCTGTGGCACCTTCGTGTGTCGCCTTTTTTTCACATTTTGATACGTTGCTGTGTTTTATATTTACTGGAATTTTGTACAGATATACCAAATCATAAGCCAATATATTATGCTTTAACCCAAGGATAAATAAATTAAAAAGACAATATCAGCTTTGAGAAGATTTTGACCATTACTGCACACTCCAAAAATTTGTCAGGGGGGGCTAATCCGTGATATGATTGAATGGTGTTCTGGTTGTTTAGCAATGACAACTCTTCTTCTTGGCCAAGTCTGATCTGCCGATTACAATTTTTTTTTCTTCTAAGAACGGTAATTTACAGAACATAATTTGTAAATTTACATTTCAAAGGAAATATAGTCAACTATTTATCATTTGTCTAAAATACTTTTTCTATTTAGACAAAACGACGCATAAGTCTGTAAAAGTAAAAGTGTTTAAAGCGTGTTATTAACTGCAATGGGCTGTAATGGGCTTACAATCTTCCGTATCTGAAGCCGATCTCTCTTTGTCATGTGACTTGAGCACTGGGGTCAAAGGTCCTGGCCATCGGCAGGTTGACCTCGCGGCTGATAAATGTATAGATATATTTTAAAGCTTCCTTCCCCGCCTTTGTTCACATCCCTCTGACACTCTGCATTAGCCTCTTCATTGTTAGTTTTCTTCCATTTTCCCATTTTGCTCTAATTCTGTTTCCATGTTTGCGTTGTTCACTCTTCATCGATCCACAACTCTTGTGCACGAATCACCAAGCAGCATGTTTTGTTTGTGCCGTCCCCACACAGTCCATTTCTTTATTTGTCTTGCATGCCGTGCTCTTTCTCTCCTGCCCTCTCCCTCACTTTGTGTTTCCTTCCCTTGTCTCCTTTCCTTCTCCACTCCCTTCTATTAAAGCTTCCCAACTTTCTGGTCGCCTAGTGACACTCCGCTTTACAACCTGGAACCCTGCGAGCCGTTGCCCTTTGACGTGGCACGTTTCCGCGGCCTCACCGCCTCGCTGCTGCTGGACCTTACCTACCTCACCAGCATCCACGAGGAGAGCGCGGCCAAGTTTGGCGCGCGGCGCCACGACAAAAAGCATCGCTGTGCGGCCTCGACCGGCCCTGAGCCGGCCGGGAACGAGGACAAGGCGGATAGCGAGATGCACAACCACCACGAGCAGAGAGACGACGACGCAGCGCCGGCGAACTCCGTGATCTCCGACCTGCGCGTGTCCCACAGCCTGGACGAGGTGAAGGCGCACGCGGCGCCCAACTCCAAGTCGGAGAGCGAGATCTCCTCTGTGGTAGGCGGGAACGAGACCCTCTTCGCCGCGGCGCCGCACGCTCCAGCCGAGGGGAACCGGAAGAAAGGCCATGAGCACGTCTCCCGCGGTCACGAGCCCTCGCCGTCCTTAGTTGCCACGCAGTCGGAGATCCACGCCGTGCAGATGTCCTACCTCTACCTTGGAGCCATGAAGACCCTCAGCGCCCTGCTGAGCTGCAGCAAGTACGCAGAGCTGCTGCTCATCCCAAAGGTACCGTACGCCAGATTAATCCCACACATCAATACGCTTTTGTTGTGTTGTTCTTTAACATAACTAAGAAAACACAAGTGTAACAAAGAGGTTTATTCTGCATTGTATAAAATCATTTGAGAACCTTTATATTCAACGGAAGTATATGAGAATACTAATGACATTATTAGTGCATTCAATAAAAACATGGAAAACTATTCTTTTATTGTTTTTTACCTACCCTCCCTGTTTTTACAGATATATTTTCCTTTTTTATAACGACAATATTCAATTAGGATCAAATCTACATAATCTATCTGACTCGTACCAATCTGTTCTCTCCTCTCGACATCAAGGTGATACCAGAGGCGGCGCCCAGCGGCCACAATGCCGATCTGAACGCCGGCACCGGCGGGACCACGGCCGCCACCTCGCCAGTATGCCAGGAGGAGGTGGAGATGCGGGCCGCTCTGCAGTTCCTCATGCGCCATATGGTGAAGCGGGCGGTGATGCGCTCCCCCATCAAGCGGGCCTTGGGCCTGGCCGACCTGGAGAGGGCACAGGCCATGGTCTACAAGCTCGTGGTGAACGGGCTGCTGGAGGAGCCCAGTGGGGGAAAGACCAAGTCTGGTGAGAATACCGTAGCCATGTATGTGACGGATTTTTGAATATATACATTTATATCAGGTCTGGGCAAGTTAACGCACTAAAAACGCATTAACTGCTCAATCCTTTAACGCCGTTAACTATTTAATCATGCGTTAACTGCATTTTTTTTTGTTGCATTGGTAGGGGCTTATCACTACTGTACACAGGTGCTGCACTTTAAGTCTACGGCATAGTTCAGACCTGGTTCAGACCTTTATTTTAATGTGTGTGTGTGTGTGTGTGTGTATATATATGTGTGTGTGTGTGTGTGTGTGTGTATATATATATATATATATATATATATATATATATATATATATATATATATATATATATATATATATTAGGGCTGTGAAATGATTAAAAATTTTAATCAGATTAATCACAGGTTTCTGTGGATTAATCATGATTAATCACATATTACCGATATTCTCGGTATATTCTTGTAAAAGCAGAAAGATTTATGATAAAAGACGGATATATACATTGTCCTTTATACATTGGGCTGCTGTTGTAAACAATGCAACTACAGACCGTAAGGTGAACCCTGTTATCGTTTTATTCCACTTCACAGTCGTGCATCTACGCGATCTTTAGCTCATAAAAAAGTTGTGCTAAACTACAAAAAAAAAATTTTGTCGCTGAACTTCCAGTTGATTATTGATGCGGCGATGTTTTATGCCGAACTAGTTTCTTTAGAGCATAACAGGATATTCGTCGTGAGTGGAGGTGACAAGGTGCTCAGTGTTGCCAGATTGATGATGGCGTAGTATCGTACCAAAGGCTCAAAATGGTTGTATTTGGAGGATAATTATCGTGCATCTGGCAACCCTGAGATCGGTCGACCAATGACAGTTCTCTCTACCGTCAGAGCTCGCCAAGAAGATGAACATAAGATACCGTTTCCACAACTTGTAAGGGCGTAATAACTAGTTTGTGAAAGACCCAGAGAGACACAAATATTCAACGAGGTAAAATCACGGACGTTAAGGAATCCCTGCCGGACGCAATTTTTAGGTCTCAAAAAGAGGACATGTCCGGGAAAAAGAGGACGTCTGGTCACCCATGTAATTCTCATTACTCACAAAAGTCCAGTGATCCCCTGTCAGCGCCACATGATCCGTAGCAGCCAAGTCATTTTCCGTTTTGTTCTTTCCAGCTTTAAACAGCGCATGGATTTGTGTCATGATTGTGCGTCTTTGCGGTGCTTTGATGCTCGGGTCCCCTGTTGCCACTCGCAAAACTTTGGTGAACCCCTCATCCTCAACAATATTAATTCTGCAACTGTGCTACTCAGCTTGTCACAGGCAGACTTAGTGAGGTGTCTACGTTGTTCAGTGAGGCTTGTTTGACGCATTCCACTTGAACGCCCCTCGCCGACCAACGCATGCTGCGCGTTGGAATGGTACTTAAGCTGGTTGTGCTGGTGAAATGTCAACGTTTTCCCGAGTGAACATCTGACATCTACAATTAGACAAAAATGTAAAACATTATTGTTTGTTATTGTTATCTATAGTGGTTTGCATGAAAACACAATTTAAATGATTAAAAAAGAAAATGATTCTTTTTTGATTCTTTTTTACATTTTTGGTTGCATTACTATATTTACTTCACATTTACTTCACGATAGTGTCAACATAGACTGTAGATTGTAATTTACCTTTTTTTTCATTTATTTTTTTACGGTTTGGAGCTTCAAAGCATTAATGGCAATATCCTGATAGTATATTTTTATTAAATATCCTTTTCAATAATAAAGATCACGTTTGACCGAAACACACAAAGTTGAATTAACGTCGGCCATCTTTTCGTCCCCTTTAGGGGTGAGAAGTGAACCGGATGGCGAGGGGGAAAGCGCAGAGGGCGAGCAGTTGGCTCAGACCCCAATCACAACCAGCCCCTCTGCCTCCAGTACCACCTCCTTCATGAGCTCCTCGCTGGAGGACACTACCACGGCCACCACGCCCGTCACCGACACTGAGGCCGCCCCGGCCTCGGAGTCTCCGGGGGTCATGCCGCTTAGCCTCCTCAGGTCAGGACAGGTGGCCGCGGACGTTTCTCCTTATTTATTTCATTGATGCAATTATTCTGACGCTCCCTCTGTGACCCCACAGGCAAATGTTTTCTAGTTACCCAACCACCACCCTGGTTCCGACCAGGCGAGCTCAGACTCCTCCGGTGTCGTCGCTGCCGACCTCGCCCTCGGAGGAGGTTGGCCGCCGGCAGAGTCTCACCTCCCCTGACTCCCAACCCTCTAGACCTCAAAACCGAACAGGCACCTGTAAGTATGCCATGGCTTATGCATGTCAACATCCAATACCAATAGATGGCTGTTTTTATTGATTTCAATGTGGCAAGATATGCAGCAAACAAAGCAGGTTCATGAGGGAAAGGATGGATTCAACACCTTTTTTTAGAGATTTCTTTGAGAAACAAATTCAGTTTTATTTGTCACTTCTTTTCTCTGTGCAAATATACAGAAGACTTGAAATTGTGTTTCTCTTCTGTTTGGCAAGAAGTGAATGTAATGTCATCAAGTAATCAAGTGCAAAAAAACAGTTAAAAAGTAGAAATGGAACAACATATAAACAACATAAATTAAACAACATAAATTAGGAAACTATAAGTATGTGTAGCAGTAGAGGAGTATAAGAGTATAAGTCTATATGGGGAGAAAGTTCAGCTTCCTGACTGGTGAATGAAGCTGTTGGACAACCTTGAAACTAGAGATTGAGACATGAACTCATGTTTACAATGTTTACCGAGGGAATAAATCAAGAGAGAAGTAGAGTCATTTACATAGACTTCTATACAACCACCCCCGTGGTGTGGTTGTCAGGAGAGAGAATGCAGCTTCAACACATGAAGCATAGACTTCACTGTTCAGACCATAACTTTTGCTAAAAAAAACTTCAGAGGGCACCTTTTAATTATTAGATGATGATGATTTAAATAGTGGGCCTTTCTGTGTAAATTAATGCCTTTGCTTGTTTTCACCGAAGCTTAATATTTTCCTCACGATGTCTTCTGACACGTCTTCACTATGACACACTGGAAAATCCTGCAACATTTACATACAATTTTAATTATTATCTCAGTCTGAAGTATTCCATTTTTCCCACATGGGACAGATGAGGGTGCCAGAAGTGTCACTAATTGTGTTATTGTTGTTCTCAGCGCTGTCAGACCCCAGCAGCAGGTTGTCCACGTCGCCCCCCCCTCCTGCCATCGCCGTCCCTCTGTTGGAGATGGGCTTCTCTCTGCGCCAGATCACCAAAGCTCTGGATGCCACTGGTCAGCCTCCAGTTTGATATCTGCATCTCAGCTTCAAACAAACAATCGTTTTCCTCTTTGATTTATCTATTAGTTGTTGTTTTTTTGTCTATAAAATAATATCTAGAAAAATACTGAAAATTTCCCAAATCTCAAGTTGTCCTCCTTCACCTCTTTTAAAAAACTTTGCTCCGATCTTCGGCAACAACATTCTATGATGATATTATTTTCTATTATTATATTATTTAGGTCTTTTAAACTTCAGTCGTGTTCATTACTACCAACTATTCATTCATTTTTGGATATTTTAACCCTGAAAATGCCATTTCTCTTTACTAAAAGGAAGATTTTTATTCTTTTCACAGCATGCAATATGTCAATGATTTGTAACAACATTGATATTCATGCAGGAAACCCGAAAATATAGATTACAGTACAGGACGAACTCGACGCAACCAAATAATAGAACACTTTAAAAGCCAAACGTGTCCTTCGTGAAGGAATAAGGGTAAAATGTTTAGCTTGACCAATAAAACCCAAAACTTTCGGTTTATTGTTTTTAAAACACAGCAAACATCCAAATGGTTTGTGTTCACAGTGCAAAACCACCTGTATTTATGGTGTTACATGACTGTGGCATTGCATTTTAAATAAGTATGTTTCATAAACGCCTTGTTATGCCTCTTGAATATTGTGGTCTGTTGTCTCAGGCGCTCGAGGGGAAGCGGACGCTCAGAACATCACGGTGCTCGCCATGTGGATGATCGAGCATCCGGGCACGGAGGACGAGACCGATGAGCCTCACGACGATGGCAGTGGGGGCGGGTCCGACCCGTCCTGTCCGGGTGCGACAGCCTCTTCTGGGGGCAAGTCTCTGGATAGGGGCCCGTACCTGAGCTCTCCCGGAGAGATTGCCAGCGCAGATGCCTCAGAGATGGAGGAGGGCTTCAGCGAGAGGTGATGATGGAGCTTTTATATAACGGAGGTCTTCGAAGACTCATTTGTATAAAAACAGACAGAATATAAAACATTGTAATGTCTGCTATCGCAAAGCTCAGCATATCGCCAAATGTTTACAATAGCATTGGGGACCTATACGGGATGACAGCAAGAAAAAGAAGAGCAAACAAGAGACATAGGAATCAAGATCAAAACAAGTATTATAAATAAGATAATATAATACAAAAAACAGTAAGAATCCAGAGTAACTAATGTGATGATATATATATATATATATATATATATATATATATATATATATATATATATATATATATATATATATATATATATATATATATATATATAAACACACACATACATACATACATACATACATACATACATACATACATACATACATACATACATACATACAGGCAGAATAACTTATTGCACAATGTATTTAAATTGCACAAGTTTTAAGTGTTGTGGTCTAGTGGGAGCCGAGCTGGTTGTGCCGGATGACCAGACCGCAGAGGAAGCATGAGGTCATGTTGACTCTCTTACAGTTACTCAATGTCACTGAGGATTGTACGTGTGTAAAAGTCTTTACAGTATTTCTAAGTCTCTCTGTGTGCTTGTAGTCCTGAGGCTCTGGACCAGGACAACGCAGCGGCCTCCAGCAGCGGGACTCTCAGAGGACGCTCCGCTGTCGGCAGGAAGCACCGCTTTGACCTGGCTGCTCGCACACTGCTGGCCAGGGCTGGTAAGGACAGGGCGCTTAAACTCTCTCTCTGTCTATCTCTCTCTGTCCTCTGTCTCTCTGTCTCCTTACTTCTCCATCGTCCTCTCTTCACCCTTCTCCCTCTCCCTCTCAGCCGGTCTGTACCGGTCGGTGCAGGCTCACCACAGCCAGTCTCGGCGTGAGGTGTCGTCCCTGCAGCAGCAGCAGGACCCGGGCGCCCTGTACGACTTCAACTTGGACGAGGAGCTGGAGATGGACCTGGACGAGGAGACCATGGAGGCCATGTTCGGCCAGGACCTCGCCACCGACACCGACATTCTGGGAATGTGGATCCCGGAGGTACTGGACTGGCCAACATGGGTGTGTGTGACTTTAAGCTATGTCCAGAGGGGGAGGGGAGCGCCACCACCGCTCTGTTCTATAACCTGTTCTATAACCTGCGCTGCATCGCTTCACCCGGTCCACCCTCTTAACCCCTCCATCAGGTTTATATTAGGGGCAGGTTTCTTGCTCTCTGTAGTCCTTGATTGTCACTTCAAAATAAAAGTCCTGCTCCTCTGTAGAAACGAAGGCATCATGACTAGAAGTAGAGAACTAGAACACGTCTTTAGTACAGAATAACGCAAAAAAATCTCAAACATTTATTCCAATAGTCCATATTTAACTATTTACTTTTTTATAGCCTGTCCAGCTTGAACATAATCCAGTTTCACAGAATGAATGTCACACGACTATCACGGCTTCATAGTTTTCTTTGAGCAAACCGTTTACCTGGTGCCAGGAGTTTAAATACAACGATGAGAACAAATAGTTTCTGATGAAATATCACAATTTTAAGCTTTGTTTTGACTTCTTATTCTGACCGCAGTGTTTGTCACACATGATGAGTTAAAGGACTGTAGGAAAGATGAAAATTTGACAATCACATTTTTTTGGATGGACTGAAAATCCCACATGCGGGTTTTTTGGGGTTCAGAGGGTTAACTCTGAACCCCTCTGAACCGTGTGTGTTTGATGCATGCTGACACGCTGGCTTTATGAGACACTTTCTGGTTTAAGAACACTCTCCCCTGAAACCTCTCTGAAAGCCCCTCATAACCTCCACTCTAACTGGCATGGAATGAAAGACTAAACTCTTTTTTTATTAACAAAACGATTCATTGGCTGTCGCTTGCAACTCATCGATGTGAAGCTATTGTTGGTTTGTGTCTCCAACATGTCACATTTTGCGTGGAGGCTCTTCTGAACATCTTTGTCTTGTGTGTGTCTTGTCTACGTGTGTGTGTGTGTGTGTGTGTGTGTGTGTGTGTGTGTGTGTGTCACGTGATTGTACCTCGACCCTCACAGCACGTGTGCGAGACAGATGACCGGGACGAGGTGGTGGTGTGCGAGCTGTGCGAGGCCAACGTGGCAAACTTCAACCAGCACATGAAGAAGAGCCACCCGGGCTGCGGCCGCAGCGCCAACCGCCAGGGTTACCGCAGCAACGGCTCCTACGTGGATGGATGGTTCGGGGGGGAGTGCGGCAGCGGCAACCCGTACTACCTGCTGTGTGGAGGCTGCCGGGAGAAGTACCTGGCCATCAAGAGCAAGGCCAAGGTCCCCGTTGTGGAGAGGTAGGCTCACACCTGAGACCGGCCGAGAGAACAAGGAAGCATGTGCATTTCCTTTCGTCGTGTATCAGCATTGTGTATGAATTAATTAATCATGAACCCGTACAAGCTGCTCGTCATGGAGCGACCGACTCACTGAGTGAACGCACCAGTCGCTTCCTGTTTCACATCACAACAACCGCCTGTAACCCAGACTCACGATTAAATTTGCCTTTTTTTATCAGTAAAAATAATCATATTGTATCAAGTCTATGCGATATGATTATTTGGTATTGACGGCATGCATCCACAATTAAAGTATTGGTTTGTCAGTTCGCAGTGTATTTCTGTTTGCTCAACTAAAATACAATTATAAGTCTTATATCATTCTACTAAATTTGCGTGTATGAAATAGTGAAACATTATTTTTCTAAATGAAAACTGTTTGTTTGTTTTCAACATATTTCCTTCAGGTTCTTTATGATTTGTTAAAAATCAAGAGACTTTTAAAGGTGCCTGAAAAGAAATGCATGAAAAGTCCCAATCTACCTGGACTCCATGAACTTTGACTTAAATAACTTTATAGAGCGTTTATGTTGGAGTCATCAGGCGTCATGTTTGATTTTGTTTTACTTATTTAAAGGAAGTGAACGTGATCCTTGTCATTGTTTTATTATTGTTTAGGTACAAGGGACAAGCTCCGGACCTCCTGGGGAAGCAGGACAGCGTCTATGAAGGTAATATAGTGTATATATAGTGTTCCATTTAAAATGAAACCAGATTTATTTTTATTTTAGAAGATATGATTTACATTCTGTTTAGATGTATTGTCATTATCTTCCAGAGATCTTTCTCACTAGCGGTTTTTGATTGATTTTATATCAAGGAGTTAAAAAAAGTCTTACATAAATAAAAACAAATTGAAACACACAAAGTTTAGGGTTCATCAATTCAATTGTAAATTGTTAAAATAAATGTTTCTTTGCGTCAATCCGTCTTGCTGCAGAGGACTGGGACATGCTGGACGTCGACGAAGACGAGAAGCTGACGGGAGAGGAAGAGTTCGAGCTCCTGGCCGGACCGCTGGGCCTCGGCGAGCGCAGGACCGTCCCCGAGGCCGTCCAGTTCCCTGACAGCGACCCGCTGGGGGCCTCTGTGGCCATGGTGACGGCAAGCAACAGCATGGAGGAGACACTGCTGCAGATCGGTGAGGACCAGAGCCGGTCAGACGACACCGCCGGCTTTAACGGTATCAGACTGACCGTGTGTGTGTGTGTCCGTGTGTGTTCAGGCTGTCAGACCTCGGTGGATAAGAGCTCGTCGGGCAGGGTGACCCTCGGCGAGCAGGCGGCCGCCCTCCAGAACCCCCACGATCGGGTGATGGCGCTCAGGAGGGTGACGGCCGCCGCCCAGGTGCTGCTGGCCCGGACCATGGTGATGAGAGCCCTGTCCCTGCTGTCTGTCAGGTAACCTGCACCTTCACGGGTTGAAGCTCTTTGTAATGTCGCAGCAAATCAAAACCAGGCAAGAGAAGGCCTTTACCGCCTGAATTCCTGATGTGGTTGGAATCGAAACCAGTGGTTATGAATTACGATGTATTTTGCCCCTCCTCATCCAACAGCAAGAGCTCGATGTCTGCACTACAACTGCTCACTACAACCCCTAAAAGGTCCTCGTCGGTTTACCTGCGGCAGCTTTTCATGACCTCTCTCCCTTTCCACCCTCGCAGCGGCTCGAGCTGCAGTCTGGCTGCCGGTCTGGAGTCTCTGGGTCTAACCGACATCCGAACTCTGGTTCGGCTGATGTGTCTGGCAGCCGCTGGTCGAGCCGGTCTTTCTCCCAGCCCCACGTCGGGCGCCGGTCACGGTGAGAGGCCCCGCGGGGCCTCTAAGGCCAGCAAGCCCATCTCCTGCTTAGCATACCTCAGCACAGCGGTGGGCTGCCTGGCCTCCAACAGCCCCAACGCCGCCAAGCTGCTTGTGCAGCTCTGCACGCAGGTACTCGTGGAGCTCTTTCAATCTTATGTTATGCATTTTATGTATGTATTATTGAAAAAAAAATTCCAAAGCAATTTTTTGATGAAGCATGTTTAATGTTCCATCTTTCTCCCTGTTTTTAGGTGTAAAACACTTTGAGTCTGCATATTTTGTATGAAAGGTGCTAAACAAAGTATAATTATTATAAATAATAATATTGTTATTATTGTTATTATTATTATTATTGATAATAATAATAATCATAATCATATTTCACTCTCACAAGCAAAGTAGAGCAGAAAGAAGCATTTTTCTTTTTTTCATAATCAATTAGGTGATTTAGATTCTATAAATGTTGCTAATAAATGACTGTATTTCCTTAAACTGAAATTAAAACCAGGTGAGGCTTTTATTTTTATTTTTGTCACGTATTTGTTTTCTGCCTTACAGTTTTCTGTTAGAAAATGAAAGCTACAATAAATAATCTTTATATATATTTACATTTCCTGTCCTCTCCAGAACTTGATCTCTGCAGCAACCGGCATGAACCTGACGACTGTGGACGACCCCATCCAAAGGAAGTTTCTGCCCAGCTTCCTGCGCGGCGTGGCCGAAGAGAACAAGCTCGTCACCTCACCCAACTTCGTAGTCACTCAGGCTCTGGTGGCCCTGCTAGCAGACAAAGGGGCCCGACTCAGACCCGCGTACGACAAGGCCGACATGGAGAAAAGAGGTTTGTAGACCCGGAGCAGCTGCAGGCTGAAACAAGGAGCTCGTGCTCCGTGTCGTTCGGTCAATCATGGTTCATATTTGTCTTATTTAACCCTAACCATAACACATTGTATTCATTATTTAAGCCAAATCATGTACTTGTATCCTTAAAAAATGTGTCAAAATAACTTTTTTTTTATATTGTAAATGATCCCAAACAGGACAGTTCACTCCAAAATCAAAAACAGATGTTTTTTCTATTCCTTTTCCCTCTTTTGATTTTTTACCTTTTTTATTTTATCAATCTAAATAGTTCAGTCGAAAGAAAATAGTTCCTGCATGAAACTTATTTCTGAAAAGAGATATTGCAGTTTAGCAAATTAGTTTATTAGTTTAGTGAATGTATTTTTGGGGGGCTTTTTGCCTCACAAGCCGACGGCCACAGAGTCCCGTTATATCAACAATAATTTACACCAAAACAATCAAACTGATAAACGACAGAGGACAAATATTTTTGATTTTTGGGTGAGCTGTTCCTACAGACTGCGTCATTATATTCTTGCTTCTGTCCCATTGTGTTTGATGTTAATGAAATGTTTTTTTTTTGTTTTTTTTTGAATCATCGATTGTTTGATACATCAGTGATCTCTGTTTCAGCTTCTCTGCACACATGACTCATGTCTTGTTTCTCTCTGGGGTCACTCCTGGGTTGTTTTCTGTTTTGTCGTTTC
Source organism: Clinocottus analis (assembly GCF_023055335.1). Lineage (NCBI taxonomy): Eukaryota > Metazoa > Chordata > Actinopteri > Perciformes > Cottidae > Clinocottus > Clinocottus analis. The sequence goes on from NW_027175820.1 coordinate 7,814,594, forward strand.
TGTTCTCTCACTCACCCGGTCCACCCTGTCACCCTCTGTTCCGTGTCGAGCAGGTCTAATTGCGCATTTGTATGCCCACCCTTCCCATAATCCCTCCGCTGTAGGGCCTCTGGAGCTGGCCAACGCTCTGGCGGCCTGTTGCCTGTCCTCCCGGCTGTCCTCCCAGCACCGGCAGTGGGCCGCCCAGCAGCTTGTCCGTACGCTGGCCGCCCACGACCGCGACAACAACCACAGTCGGCCACAGACCTTCGCAGACATGGCGGGGGACCTGCGGAAGTGCTCCTTCATCAAGCTGGAGGCTCACCAGAGCAGAGTGAGGCCCCTCATCACACTTCCCTGAGCTGCAGAACGCTGCACACTGACCTGTGACCTCCTCCTCCTCCGTCTCCTCTTCCTCTTCATCTTCCTCATTCTCCTCTCCTCTTCCTCCTCCTCTTTTTCCTCCGTCTCTTCATCTTCCTTCTCCTCCTCCTCTTCCTCCTCCTCCTTCTCCTCCTCCTCTTCTTCCTCCTCCTTCTCCTCCTCTATCTCCGTCTTCTCATCCTTCTCCTCCCTCTCTTACTCATCCTCCGTCTCCATTCCTCCTCGTCCTTCTCCACCTCCGTCTCCTCTTCCTCCTCCTCCTTCTCCTCATCTTCCTCCTCCTCCTTTTCCTCCTCTTTCTCCTTTGTCTCCTCTTCCTCCTACTTCTCTTTCTCCTCCTACTCCGTCTCCTCTTCCTCCCCCCCTCCTCTTCTTCCTGCTCTTCCTCCTTCTCTTTCCACCCTACCCCAATGTTTTAATATATAACGTGTTGGGTGTAAAAGTATGTCTGCTTCACTCAGGTCATCACGTGCGGGTGGTGCAGTAAGAAAGGCCTGCTGGCTACAAGTGGCAATGATGGGACGGTGAGGATGTGGAACGTCACCAAGAACCAGTACACCCTCCAGCAGACGTGCATCTTCAACAAGGAGTAAGGCTCCAACCCCACAGTCCACCTGCACTGACCTCTGTGTGGTCATTACACCAGACACCAGAAACCTTTAACCAGACCAGTGTTCCCTCTAAGCTGTGTGCGTTCGCGGCCGCGCAGGTCAGTCGAAGTGGCCGCGCAATACATTTTTCAGACCGCACAAACAATTTTTTTTCAGCAGTTCAAAATCTTTTTTGAACCGCCAAAAAAATCTTTGATGTGACGTGTTGAGTCTTCTTGGCCAATCAGCTTCCCGTTTTTCGACACACGCTCTCTGTACATCCGCTTGCACTCTGTACCTCTGCTAGCGCTCTGCCTCCGTTAGCACCCCCCAACCCGCTGTCCTCCTCCGGGCGCCAGGAGTAAGCTCGCCGAGAGCGCCACATGAGCTCAGGCCGTTGCTGTTTAGGCTACTCTTGGCGGGCCCTGCTCCAGCAGTTATAAGAAAGGCAGAGCAGGTGCCCCAGAAAAATGTCTGCCTAACGTTCAAACATGAGTGGCTAGATGAAATAGTCCAAACTGACACAGGTAGGATGAAACTTTCAGACATATATTACATGTTTTGTAGCCTAGTTTGTTGCAAACCACTCCAGTTATTAAATTGTTTAGATAGGTTAAGCTTACGAAAAATGACACTGTCAATTTAATAAGCCTATAATTATTGTTAAGCACTGCATTATTATTTTTCTTTCAATGAATTTCCACTTAAATGTTGTACCCGTTGAAAAATGACTAAACACCTTTGATACTTATATATATATATATATAAAGAGAGAGAGAGAGAGAAAGAGAGAGAGAGAGAGAGAGAGAGAGAGAGATAATTATAGAAAAGAAAATAATTGCTAAAATTAGAGGAAACGTTGCACCATAAACTAGACACCAGTAACCAGACACGAGAGACCAGTAACCAGACACGAGAGACCAGTAATCAGACACCAGATATCAGAAACCAGTTATCAGACACCAGACATCAAAAACCAGACACCAGACATCAGAAACCAGACACCAGTCACCATATAAAGTATAAAGTATGCAGTTAACGCATGATCAAATAATTAACGTTGTTAATTGATTGAAAAGTTAACGCGTTAACTTGCGCAGCCCTAATCTATATATAAGATGAATGGTCATTTCTCAACATATTCGACTCCATATCAAGTAACACGACTTAAACTATTAATTATAAAAATGTGTATATCTTTTGGGCCGGTCAAAGTGGAAAAAATTGAACTGATTAATTGCATAATGCGCCAATATCAATAATGAAGTCAAAACTAGTGTACTGCCGGTAGACTGACCGCGTGTAAGAGCTTTGTAAGGCGCAGCGGCTTGCGGTAGCACCGCTGCACTGCTGCACTTTGAGAACAAAAACTACATAACAATACGTGCTTTCACGTCAGGCTCAAGTCTGCAAGTCGTCAACACTGGCTGTCGGTGAGTCTATGGAAGTGCGCACGTACATAAATCTCCTTCAAAATAAAAGCAGTAATGTTATATTGCATTCATGGCATACATCTTAATTATTTAATTTTCATTTTTGATTGACCTTACGCGGGCCGGACTAGGAGAGCCGTAAGACGATTTAAAGTTCAGCACCTGATAATACCCTCCCAATGCAATTTTTTTTAAAAAATGCAGTTAACGCATAATGTATGTCGTTAAAACATTCAAAAGTTAACGCTGCAGTAATTTGCGCCGCCCTGAAATGTAATATATGCATAAGAAAGAAATGTAAAAGAATGCATTTTGGCACAATTAAACGGGGAACAATCATGGTGGAGAAATCAAAACTGAAATTTGACAGTCTCTAACAACTACTGTTGTTGAGTCACAAAATGTAATTTTAAGATGTTTTCTGGCAAGAAGTCAGGTGTTTAAGTTTCGAATCTGTGGTCGGTATGTCAAAAATCAGCCGACTAAAGAGTTACCGACGGTTTTAAGTCCTGCTCGCGGGAGCGATGAGCCGGGCAGCGGGCACGTCACCGCCCTCTGCTGCCGGCTGAAAGAGACCTGAACGCGGCAGGATTTTTTTTAATGATTCGCTGGCTCCGAGCTCTCCGTAGAGGTTATGAGGATCTAACGAGCGATCTTTATTAGTTTATTATTTATTCACAGTAACGTTACGTCAGTTTGACGGAGGGAAAGGTTAAGATTTATGACTTAAGAATTTAATTCAACTTTTGAGCCACAGGCCGTTTACTCAATACCAATACGGTAATATGTACTGTTGTGTGCGCGCTATAACCAGCATGCAATTCGACTTTGTAATTTTATAAATGTACAACTATTAGTGTTACACACGGTTTGTGTCACAAAGTGGTGTGTTGTTTAACCCTGTTAAAGAGTGTTAGTTGTGGGTTATAAATAGTTGTCATAAAGTTAAATATACAACTAAAATTTGAACCATGACTGGAGTTAGAACCCTGACAGATAAGTATCCCGCTGCGCTTTCAACTTTAATCTGTAAATTGTTAAAGATGTGACCTTTACTTATTGCAGTCTATCACTGCTAGTTGACCACACAGTTGTGTAGCTGGCTGGCTGTGAAACTGTCAGAATATTACAAAATACTGTGATATGAATTTTGGGCCACACCGCCCAGCACTATTTCACCAGTGTATAGATAATCAGGTGTCTATATTCATGTATTGGTGTCTACATTTATGTTGTGTAACATTGTGCGGTTGTGTAAGTGGGAAAAAATTTTATAACATGTTTCCCAGAACAACTTTATACGGTCCCAACGCATCAAATGTTTTTTGACTTTAGCTTCCAAGTGACCAGTTAAGAGCGTTCAGTATTCTGTGTCTTCAGTAATGGATCCTCAGAAGACGGCATGTCGGGTCTGGGCTCTCCCAGCGACCCGTGCATGTCCCCTCTGGCATGGAGCGTCACTGGGAGGTACTTGGCGTCCGCCATGGAGAAAATGGTCAACATCTGGCAGGTTAATGGTAAGTGTATTCTTTATTGATTTAACTAGCTCCTCTGGGCTGTTCTTCTGTTTCATTGTATTATATGTTAATGATAAGCTCCATTTGTCTATTTACTGTTACTTATGTAACAGTAAATAGAAACACTGACTATGAAGGGTGGAGCTTGAGGCCGTCTTCAGTACATTTAGTACATCCATCATCCATCCATTTTCCACTGCTTATCCGGGGTCGGGTCGCGGTGGCAGCACACCCAGCATTTAGTACATTTTAAAGTTAAATGCATCAATCTGGTTCCTTTTAAAGCTGAATGAAGAAAAACTTTGTAAACAACATGGTGCTTCACAAGTACTCTACTTAAGTACAGATATAAGGTACTTGTACTTTACTTGAGTATTTCCATTTTATGCAGCTATATACTTTTAGTCCATTACATCTCAGAGGGAAATATTATACTTTTAATTTCATTACATTTATTGGACAGTAGTCCTTACTAGTTGGGTTATTTTGCAGATTCACATTCTTAATACAAATTATGAATTAACTAATGAACTCTGTGTTATTGAGTAATATATGCCTAAATATTTAGTGTTTAAAGTATTTAACGTTTTTGTGATTCCCACCATCTGTGCTTTTCAAATAATAGAATCAAGAAAATTGAAATCCCTTGAAATTGAAAAACAGGATTGCTCTATCAGACAGAAACTAATACGATGTGCAATCACTTTGTTAGAACAATGCTAATGAAGTTCTATCTGTGCAAAAAATAACTAACATTTGGCAAAAAAAATGCTCATTGTGGCTTCAAATAACCTGTTTTGCACTGAATAGATTTTCAAGATAAAAACAATAATGTTCAACCTCTGCAAAACAGAATGAGTGCAGATGTGTGCGAATCACATATCAGTTTTAGTGGCTGCAGTGAGCTGCTTTACTTTATAAATGGGGTTGTAGACTTGATACGGTCGCTCTCAATTCATGCTCAATGTCCTCCTCTTCCTCCTCCTCTGTCTCCTCTTCTTCATCCTCCTCTTCCCTCTCTTCTTTATCCATTTTTTTCTCTTCTTCTTCTTCTTCTTCTTCTTGTACTCCTCCTCTTCCTCCTCTTCCTGCTCTTCCTCTTCCTGCTCTTCCTTCTCTGTCTCCTCCTCCTTTTTGTCCTCCTCCTCTTCATCCTCCTCTGAAGGTGGTAAAGGTCTCCTGGACGTGCAGCCCCATTGGGTGTCGGCGCTGGCTTGGCCTGAAGAGGAGGTTGAGTCCTTGTGGTGCGGGGAACCCAAAGACCTGCTGCTGGTGGGCCGGATGGACGGCTCTCTGGGCCTCATCGAGGTGCTGGACTCCTCCAGCATGCAGCGCACTGAGCTGGAGCACTGCTACCGGAAGGACGGTACGTAAACTTGTGTTATTTTGAGGTGAGCGGTTTGCACATGTTGGATGAAGGTGATGATGATGTGTTCTCCCTCCTCTCTCAGTGGCTGTGATGCACATCGCCTGGTACAGTGAGAACCGGCCGTTTGCGGTGGGCTACGCGGACGGAAAGCTGCTTATCGGGTCCAAGGAGCCCTTAGAGAAAGGAGCCATCGTGGTCATCGATGCCCACAAGGTGAACGGCTTCCACTCGTTCTACTTTTTTGCAACTCTTCTCTGTAGAGATTACGTTGAAGAGATGAAACTTACAGTTCCTAATGATCTGCATCGGTTTCTTGTAAGAACAGTAGCATGGCATTGTTATTTTTAAGAACTATGTTAAGTAGTCTATTTTAAATAGTTTTTTTGTCATCATAAATCAGTTTTGAGTTCTCTGGACTGAATCTCTCTTTGCGTGTCATAAAGGACTCGATCACCAGCATGAAGTGGAGTCCCAACGGTCAGATCCTGCTGACCTGTGCCAAAGAGGAGATGGTGAAGCTATGGGCCAGTCCGGACTCTCACTCCGGCTCCGGCTGGCGCTGCCTGCAGAGTCTCAGACACCCGTCCCCGGTTAACGGCGTGGCGTGGTGCGGCCTGCTGGGACGCGGCCCGAAGCCGCTCAGCATGTTAGCCATGTAGGTCGTTCTCAAGCGCCCGGACCTGATTATACTCACTGTGTTTGTGTTTATGAGGCGTTCACCGGCGCACTCACGTTGCCTTCATCCTTTTTAAACTCGGCATGCATACAATTTCTTGTGGCTCGGTCGGTGTTCATGTGTTTTTTTGTTTGCAGATGCTGCCAGAACGGCCATGTCTCCGTCTGGACTGTTCCTCAGAACATCTCCAACTTCCCAGATTGCTCTGAGTCCGAGGGATGGTGGGAGAATGAATCCAAACATAAATACACGGTACTTCTGAGATATTGATCCTATAACGTAGACGAGGTCACGGTTTATTTCCAATTCCTGGATATTTGGGGAATGTTGAAGGGTTTGTTCTTCTTTTAGCGTCTAAACATTTCTGACCCAAAACCTGCAGATTAATACCAACTGATGACCCTGTTTTATTCTCACCTGTTCCGCGTACCTGCTGCCTTTGTGTTGCTGTCGCCTCAGCGGTCGGGCCAAGGAGCAACGTGTGTGTTCCAGCTGAAGGGCCACATCACCCCGGTGAGAACGCTGGCCTTCAGCCCCGACGGTCTGGCCCTGGCCTCTGGAGGCGTGGGGGGCCTCATGAACATCTGGTCCCTGCGGGTAAGAAACTCACACAGGAGACCTGTAAATACTGCAGGTAGGAGTAACACAGATGTGTAACTGTGTGTGTGTGTGCGTGTAACAGGACGGGTCGGTGCTCCAGACAGTGGTAGCCGGTTCAGGTGCGATCCAGAATATTGTCTGGATCCCAGATGTTGGCGTTGCTGTGTGCTCCAACAGGTCCAAGGTACCACATCTTTAAACCCCCTATTATGTTTTCCGCTGCATCACTACAATAAGATGGATATTTATTTACTCTCTGCTCCCCTGTTTTTCCAGGACGTTCTGGTTGTTAACTGCTCCAAAGAGTTCATGGCATCCAACCATGTGCTTGCAACTTGCCGTACGGCCCTGAAGAAGCAGGGAGTGGTCGGCCTCAACATGGCGCCCTGCATGAGGGCCTTCCTGGAGAGACTTCCCGTCATGCTGCAGGAGCAGTACGCCTACGAGAAGGTACGCGCATATACAGTGCTTTTTCAACATTTTGTTATGTTTCAGCCTTATTCAAAAATTCATTAAATTATTTTTTCTTCCTCAACATTCTACAAACAACACCCCATATTGACAAAGTGAAAAATGTTTTTTGCTAATTTTTGCAAATCTATTAAAAATAAAGAATGAAAATATAACATGTACATAAGTACTCACTGCCTTTGCCATGATGCTCAAAATTGAGTTCAGGTGCATCCTGTTTCCACTGTTCATCCTTGAGATGTTCCTACAACTTGATTGGAGTCCACTTGTGCTAAATCTAGTTGATTGGACATGATTTAGAAATGCACACACTTGTCTATATAAGGCCCCACAGTTGACAGTGCATGTCAGAGCACAAACCAAGCCATGAAGTTCAAGGAATTATCTGTCGACCTCAGAGTCAGAATTATATCGAGGCACAGATTCGATGAAGGGTACAGAAACATTTCTGCAGCATTGAAGGCCCTAATGAGCACAGTGGCCCTCATCATATGGAAATGGAAGACGTTTGGAACCACAAGTACTCTTCCTAGAGTTCTCTGCCCAGCCAAACTAAGCGATCGGGAGATAAGGGCTCTAGTCAGGGAAGTGACCAGGAACCCTATGGTCACTCTGACATCTCCAACGTTATTCCCTGGTGAGAGGGGTACCTTCCAGAAGGACAACCATCTCTCCAGCACTCCACCAAGCAGGCATGTTTGATAGTGGCCATACGGAAGCCACTCCTTGATAAAAAAGGACATGACAGCCTGCCTAGAGTTTGCAAAAAGGCACCTGAAGGGCTCTCAGAGCATGATAAACAAAATTATTTGGTGTGATGAAACAAAGATTGAACTCTTTGGTTTGAATGCCAAGCGTCATGTCTGGAGGAAACCAGGCACTGCTCATCACAATGCCAATACCATCCCTACAGTGAAGCATGGTGGTGGCAGCATCATGCTGCGGGGATGTTTTTCATCAGGAGGAACTGTGAGTCAAGTCAGAATTGAGGAAAAGATGAATGCAGAAATGTACAGAGACATCCTCGAAAACCTGCTCCAGAGCACTCTGGACCTCAGTTTGGGGCGACAGTTAATCTTCCAACAGGACAACAACCCGAAGCACACAGCCAAGACAACAAAGGAGTGGTTTCAGAAGAACTCTGTGAATGTCCTTGAGTGGCCCAGACAGAGCCCTGGCTTGACCCCGAGTGAACATCTTTGCAAAGAAGAATGGGAGAAACTGCCCACAAATAGGTGTGCCAAGCTTGTAGCATCATACTAAAGAATGCTTGAGGCTGTAATTGCTGCCAAAGATGCTTTAAAAAAGTAGTGAGCAAAGGCTGTGAGTACAAGTTTTATTTAATAAATTTGGAAAAAATTTGATTAGGCATGGAGTCATGGGGTGTTGTGTGTAGAGTATTGATGAAAAAAATGAATTTAATGAATTTTGAAATGAGGCTGAAACATAACAAAATGTGGAAAAAAAATGAAGCACTGTGAATACTTTCCAAATAATATTTTGATATTGCAAAAACAAAATGACATATACATTTTTTTTTTATTTGGTTGGACCGTCTTTAGCTTTGATTACGGCACTCATTTGCTGTGGCATTGTTTCGATAAGCTTCTGCAATGTTACAAGATTTATTTCCATCCAGTGTTACATTCATTTTTCACCAAGATCTTCTATTGATGATGGTAGAGTCTGACCGCTGCGCAAAGCCTTGTCTAGCACATCCCAAAGAATCTCAATCGGGTTAAGGTCTGAACTCCATGTGTGAAAATTATGTGTCATGCTCCCTGAACCACTCTTTCACAATTTGAGCCCGATGAATCCTGGCATTGTCATCTTGGAATATGCCTGTGCCATCAGGGAAGAAAACATCAATTGATGTAATAACCTGGTCGTTGCTGAACTGACCAACTGCAGCAACCCCAGATATCACTGCCCCCACAGGCTTGTCCAGTAGGCAGTAGTAGTTAAATCCAGGTGGCGACTTTTTTTTTGGCCAGGCAGTGTATGTATGTATGTATGAATGATATGAATTTACATATATTTCAGACATTTTTATAGATTTCCATATTGTTTAGAATATGTTTAGCACATTTTTCGGGCAGTTTAAAAAAAAAAAAATTTGGATATTTAAAATGAAAATAATTCAGACCGGTTTGACCCATTTTATTTCACATATTTTACTTGATATTGAGATTAGTGAGATTACGCTACATCATTGCCAGCTGTTAATGATGTTTCCTTTGGCTCCGCCCTCTCCAGCCACACGTGGTGTGCGGCGAGCAGCTGGTCCACAGCCCTTACATGCAGTGCCTGGCCTCGCTAGCTGTGGGGCTCCACCTGGACCAGCTCCTGTGCCGGCCCCCTGTGCCACCCAGCCTCCGGCACTGCCCGCCAGAGTCTGGCCTGGCCGTCTGGTGCGCCGGGGAGTGGGCTTGGCTAGACTGCTTCTCTACCACTGTGAAGGCGGCGGAAGCCCTTGCTCGAGGCGCCACGTTCTCCGAGTCGTTCTCCGTTCCCGACCTGGAGCCCGTGCCCAGAGATGAGATGGCTCTGCTCATGGTGAGGGAGCTGCTGCTGTTAATTACCTAATGATAATACATATAATAACAAGTGTGCTCTCTGTTCTCCCAGGACAACAGTAAATGGGCGTCTGGTCTGGATGAACAGATCATGTCCTGGGCCACCTCCAGACCGGAGGTAATTCAGATCCACACCAAATCAGCTTCATTATCTGTGTTCATGCTCAGACGATACGTGTGTGTGTGTGTGTGTGTGTGTGTGTGTGTGTGTGTGTGTGTGTGTGTATATATGTGTATATAAATATATATATATATATATATATATATATATATATATATATATATATATATATATGTGTGTATATATATATATATATATATATATATATATATATATATATGTATATATATATATATATATATATATATATATATATATTTATGTGTGTGCCTGTGTGTGTGTGTTTGCAGGACTGGCACCTCGGGGGGAAGTGTGATGTGTACCTGTGGGGTGCGGGGCGACATGGCCAGCTGGCGGAGGCCGGCAGGAACATCCTTATTCCCATGACCGCGCCATCCTTCTCTCAGGCACAACAGGTATGCAGACGCGTTATGTGTGTGTTCACGGTGTGTGATCACGGTGTGTTCACGGTGTTCACGGTGTGTTCACGGTGTTCACAGTGTGTGTTCCCAGTGTATGTGTGTGTTTACAGTGTGTGTTTGCGGTACATGTAAAAACTATAAGAGTTGTGTGATTACTCGTGATTGCAGCTTTGTTGTGAGCTGTCACATGTGGAAACATTTTAAACTAAGTTTTGCTCGCATTCATTTATTTGTATTTATTTATTTAGTTTAATTTTTTATCGATTAACGCGTTTACTTCACAAAAATAGATGCTTTCATCTGGTTTCCTGAGGCGGAATTCATGAGAGTTCAAATAAAATTAATTTTCTCTTAATAACAACAATAAAAACAAATTTGTGCGAAAAAACAAACTGCAGTCAAAGCCTTTGTCAGATTAATTCAAAAATAATATCTGCTCTCTTCCTTCGTTCCTTCCTTCCTTCCTTCCAGGTGGTGTGCGGTCAAAACTGCACTTTTGTGATCCAGCCCAACGGGACCGTATTGGCATGTGGGGAAGGCAGCTACGGCCGCCTGGGGCAGGGCAACTCTGACGACCTGCACGTCCTCACCGTCGTCTCGGCTCTTCAAGGTGGAGCCCAAATATCGCACACACACACACACATACACACACACACACACACACACACACACACACACACACACACACACACACACACTGTGAACAGAATGGATATGCTATAATAACTGATTCACTCATGTGTTTGAGAGACAGACTCACCTGTGTGTCCTCTTAACACAGAGCTGGAGTTTATTTATTATTTTACGACTTAAATCCTATCACAATCTTTTTATTTCATGGAAATTGTAACTTTTCGGCCTTCTTAAAAAACGTCTAATTCAGCGTTGTGTCGTACTTTAGCTCCTCCCTCTCGTGTCACTTCTGGTTGCACGTCTAAAATGCCCAACTGGAGCCTTCTCTCTGTCCTTCAGGTTTTGTGGTGACACAGCTAGTGACGTCGTGCGGCAGCGACGGCCACTCCATGGCGCTGACGGAGAGCGGCGAGGTCTTCAGCTGGGGCGACGGCGACTACGGCAAGCTGGGCCACGGCAACAGCGACCGGCAGCGCCGCCCGAGGCAGATCGAGGCGCTACAGGGGGAGGAGGTGGTGCAGGTCAGTCTCTCTTCAGGGGGGCTGGGCAGTGACGTCTGCTGGTGGTCATGTTCTGCTTCATTTTGCTCTCTGTGTTTTTGTTTTGAAGATGTCCTGTGGGTTCAAACACTCGGCCGTGGTGACGGCGGACGGGAAGCTTTTCACGTTCGGGAACGGTGATTACGGCCGACTGGGTTTGGGCAACACCTCAAACAAGAAGCTCCCGGAGAAGGTCACGGCTCTGGAGGGGTACCAAGTCGGACAGGTAGAGCAGAACGTAGTAGAACGTAGTAGAGAAGCCACGGGTCAGAAACCAGATCAGATCGGCACCAAAGAAAAATCAAGTTTTTTTTTTTCCCCACTGATGCTTATCATTGATTATTTATGATCTTTGTTGTTTGATTGCATCAGCTGGTCTAAGGATCCATCGTTCCTAAAATCACATAAATACTCAGAAGTCATGAAAGTCTAAATACTAAATGTTATTACTGTTACTTTGTCATAGTAATTAATCTATTTTATTTCTTAAAACACATTTTATATTCATTTTTATTGATAATTCATCTCTAATATCTATTTTATGTTCATGTGAACACCTGGCCCTGGCTCTGCTTCTCAGGTGGCATGTGGTTTGAATCACACTTTGGTTGTTTCCGCTGACGGGATGATGGTTTGGGCTTTCGGTGATGGAGACTACGGAAAACTGGGACTCGGTAACTCCACGGCCAAGTCGTCCCCTCAGGTAGGAGCTTAAAAGCTTGAAGCCCTGGCATGATCCGAGTTTGAGTATCAGATACAAAGGTGAAGGTTCACTGAGAGCTCTTGGTTCCTCAGAAGGTGGACGTGTTGTGTGGAATCTGCATCAGCAAAGTGGCGTGTGGAACCCAGTTCTCCGTGGCATTAACCAAAGACGGCAAAGTGTTCACATTCGGCCAAGGTACTGGTCACTCATATATCATAATAATATTATAAATGAATTCACCATCATCAGGAAATTAGTCAACAGTAGTTTTCAAAATCAAATAATAAATTCCTTAAGAAAATCAGCTCAGCTTTACGTCTAATGTTTGGCTACGTAGCATTTATTTTTTACTTTCGTCAGATGTTTTATATAAAAATAAATTGAATGAATTGAGAAAATCCCAAGCAGATGAATCAAACTAAAGTAGTTGTAGGTTATATAATGATAAATACTGTGTGCGTAGTTTTATTAAAGTAATTATAAACAACTTTTTTCAGTATACAAGACACAACTGCAGTATTTTCACAATAATGTTCATATTCAGATCATTTGCATTGTTTTTTCTGTCTTTTACATATAATTTGAATCTAATTTGTGAAGACCGCCTGATTGGCTTACCAGAGGGCCGGGCCAGGAACCACAACCGGCCTCAGCAGGTGCCGGCCCTGTCGGGGGTCCACATTCAGGATGTTGCCGTCGGAGCCGAACACACGCTGGTGCTCTCCACCACGGGAGACGTTTACACCTGGGGCAGCAACTCAGAGGGCCAAGTGAGCTGCTGGACACACTGCCAGCTATTGTGATGTGAAAAATATATGGCATTGACGCTTTTTCGGCCCTGAAGGTTACATGGTCTTACCATCAAAGGGTGAAATAAAGCCCCCCTCACAGTTTAGCGTTATTCACTGCAGAGTAAATAAGGTTGTCTTCATTTGTTTAATAAGACAATAAACTCAGCAAATGTTGTGCTCCGATTCATAAGTTGAAACAATCGGCATGGTGAATTGTTGTGATTTTGAATTTCTCGTTGTGCAGCTCGGACTCGGCCACACGAACCACGTCAGAGAGCCGGCGGCGGCCTCAGCGCTGCAGGGAAAGAACATCTACCAGATCTCTGCCGGACGCTGCCACAGCGCCGCCTGGTCGGCTCCCTCTGTGCCACCTCGCGCTCCAGGTGAGACGCACATGGACACACACACACACACACACACACACACACACACACACACACACACACACACACACACACACACACTGGCATGATGTCTTAGTGGGCTGTTTCGTGGAGTGAACAGCACGTCCTTCTCCTCATCCTCCTCGTCCTCGTCCTCCTCCTCCTCCTCATCATCATCATCATCATCATCATCCTCCTTGTCCTCCTCATACTTGTCCTCCTGCTCATTATCCTACTGTCCAAAGTCCGGCCCACGGCCGGATTTTATACGGCCCACAGCTTCAATTTTAAAATGTATTATTTATGGCCCGCCAGCTCTGTCAGAATAAATAAATCCAAAAAAACGTTAAATATATAATTCCTTCTTTCACCACACGGTGGCCGCACCATTCTAATGTCATCTGGCTCTGTGTCTGTGCCGCAAACCCTTCTCAACCGCAAAACAAAAGAGAAAAGTTGGCGGTGAGGGCCGCCGCCTTCAGGAGCGGTGGGAATTACAATACTTAAATGAAAATCAAGGCAATATTGTTTGTCTGATTGGTAAAGAGACGGTTGCCTTGTTAACGGATTCCAACGTAGAATCACTACGAGTCTAAACATGCTACAACGTACGACAAGCTAACAGGGAGTGAGTGCGCTGAAAAAGTGAAGCAACTCGAAGCTGCCTGGCAGCGCAAAAGCGATTCCTCACGAGAGCCAGTGAGTCAAATGAAAACATCACCAAAGCCAGCTACGAACTGGCCATGCTAATTGTTAAACATGGCAAACCTTTTAATGAAGTTATGTTTATTAAAAACTGTGTCATGATAATGGTGGAGAACGTTTGTCCCGAGAAGAAGCTAGAATTTATGACTGTGCCTGGAACGCAACACCGTAGAGAGGTGAGGACACAGCGTCAGATATTGAAGAGCAATATCTGACGCGGGAGCGGCTTTTGATTATTTCTCATTAGCCTGCGATGAAAGCACGATGCACCGGACACTGCACAACTACTGATTTTTTTAAGAGGAGTTGATGACAACATGAACGTGACAGAGGAGCTGCTTTACCTAAAAAAAAAACATTAAAGCGCAAACCAGAGGAACAGATGTATTCGTTTCTGTTTGTGAAGCTGTTGATGACATGAAACTGCTGTAACATCCGCAGTAATAACGACATTGGTCTCCTTAACTCGCAGGTTTATTACAGCAATGTTCACATTCACGTAACGGAGCTCTTTGCTAACCGTAGCTCAATGCGGAACAGCTAATCCCCCACACTCATGTACAACAACACACGGCACTTCCTCCAAAGCCACCCGCCTCTCCCCCCCCCCCGCCTCTCCCCCCCCCCGCCCCCCTGCTCCACCAATCACAGGCCACAACCCTACGAACGAGCACGCTGCTTCCCTGTGATTCCCCCCTCCCCCTTTCTCTCTCTCCGAAAAGAGCTTGTAAAAGACACGGGCAAAGTTCACTTGTTTTAAAGTTTATTGAAAACAGACCACTTCGCATTACTTTGAACTCCTGTTTAAAATGTTCACGAGGCAACGTTATTTAACTCATAGAAATGTAAGGTATTCTATACAGTTTGTTCATTGTTATCTGACTGAATGAAAGGCAGAATTGGTTACAATATATTATATTTTGTTACATTGTCATTTAAAAAATAAAGATAATTGTGAAAGTGTGTATTTTCATGTAACATTTGTGGTTTAAAAAAATGTCAGAAGAAACTATTGGCCCCCAGGCATCTTTACTTTATGAAATTTGGCCCTCTTTACAAAAAGTTTGGACACCCCTGTCTTACTCCTTCTTTTCCTTAGGCTCGTCGGTTCCTCTCCAGCTGGGTCTCCCACAGGTGGTTCCTCCTCAGTACAGCGGGCTGAGGGAGGTGAGCATGGAGGCGGTGAGGGCTCGCCTGCGCCTCCTCTACCACTTCTCTGACCTCATGTACTCTTCGTGGAGACTCCTCAACCTCAGCCCCAACAACCAGGTGAGCCAAGAAACCAGCAACACCTGGTGGGAGGGGCCACCTGCACTTGTATGTGCTTGCTGAGGGATCTGAGCTCTTAACGTCCTCTCACCTGTTTCTGTGCAGAGCTGCACGTCCCACTACAACGCCGGCACTTGGGGGCTCGTTCAGGGCCAGCTGAGGCCCCTGTTGGCCCCCAGAGTCTACACGCTGCCCATGGTTCGCTCCATAGGCAAGACCATGGTTCAGGGCAAGAACTATGGCCCCCAGATCACCGTCAAGCGGATCTCCACACGGTCAGTGACTTCCTCCTTGTTCGTGTTTGTGTGTTTCACAGAAGTATGGAATCAAACCTCTGGGACGACAGCGTGCGTTGTTCTCTGTGACCACAGGGACTCTCTCATTAACATGTGTTTTTATACACGGAAGTGGTATTTTCATTAAGGTATTAACAACAAATAAATGTTGTTGGTTTTTAATGTTTTTTACAAAATATGGAAACCATTAGAATCTTTACATTCAACATTTCTGTGTCCACAAGTTTTACCGAAGTTGTAAAGAAATGGCTCCATGTTATATGAATATCAAACTATTTACATTTGAACATCTGACAATGATGTGCTTTTTTTTCTTTCTTTTTTTTTTTTTTTACTCATGTCTGATAACGCTGGTGTTTTGATGATGGTTAAAGACAATGGCAGGTTTTGGGGTTAAGAGGTTTAAAAATTAAGAAAAGAAAAGAAAGAATATTGGGTAGAAACACATCAGATAAAAACTAAGATAATGCAAGAAGACCTGATCGTGAAAATACGTGCTTTAACTCTCCGCAGGGGGCGGAAGTGCAAACCGATCTTCTTGCAGATAGCCCGTCAAGTGGTGAAGCTCAACGCCTCCGACCTCCGCTTGCCGTCGAGGGCCTGGAAGGTCAAGTTGGTGGGGGAGGGCGCCGACGACGCCGGGGGTGTGTTCGACGACACCATCACAGAGATGTGCCAGGTACGCACCAATCCCTTTCAGTGATTCCTCTGTGAGCTGGCTTACAGGCTGCGTCGTGACCTCCTATTTTGTGCACGTGTGTTTGAAGGAGCTGGAGACGGGCGTGGTCGACCTTCTCATCCCCTCCCCCAATGCCACGGCCGAAGTGGGCTACAACCGAGACAGGTGAGGGTCTGTCTTGATCCCCACGCTCACTCTTAAAGATCCCATCGCTATTCATGCATCTATATGTTTAATATCAGAGCAAGATTTAAATTCCCATGTAAAACATGTCCATCATGCCACAGAAATATCACTTTTTAAAGATATTATTGTTCATTTCAGTTGGTTCTTTGATGCATCCTGACACTCAAATGCAGATAAAAGAAACAGAAGATAACTTATTGTTATTATTTATTTTTATATACTTATTGTTAGTTATAATTATTTGATAAAGACAGTGCACATTAACATAATGTCTTTGTATTAGTTCTGTAGTCTCTGGACAGATGTTACAATATCACCCTTGATAAGAAATGAATATAAGATTACAAAGTTGTTTATTATTTGGAGGACGCAGCAACAAGAATATAAGCAGAAACATCTGTCACCACTGTGAAAAGTACTATGAAGACACATGAGGGATGATTATGTCAATAGAAACATGGATGTGTTGCATTACATTTGTTCTTTCTTTCTGACTGTTTATTGAACTATTAATATTTTCGATGTATTCTTGAAGCCTCAAGGCGCCTGCCACGTTCTCGCGCGTTCATTTCCCTTGTGTCTTTAAGTCTTTAACCCTAAAACACGAGTCAAAAAAATGTAAACTCTGTCCTCACTTCTAAAAACTTCAATGAGTTTTAAAAATGAAAGAACTTAGCTGTTGTATGAAGTTGAACACACTGGGCTGTCCTGGATGAAAGCCAGACTTTATATATGTATTATTTAGAACTCTCTTCTGAAATGGTTTCATATTAGAGGTTAACAAGACAGTTCGGATGTGCGTCTCCTTTCCTCGGCTCAGGTTCCTCTTCAACCCGTCTTCCTGCCTGGACGAGCACATGCTCCAGTTTAGGTTCCTGGGCATCCTGATGGGCGTGGCCATCCGCACCAAGAAGCCCCTGGACCTCCACCTGGCCCCACTAGTGTGGAAACAGCTGTGCTGCATTCCGCTGATGCTGGAGGACCTGGAGGAGGTGGACCTCCTCTACGTACAGACACTTAAGAGCATTCTTCACATTGAAGACAGCGGCATCACCGAGGAGAACTTTCATGAGGTGAAGAACATGGGTTCTGGTTTTGATAGTAGATGTATATATACACATGTATACAGCAGGTAAGATAAGATATAGCCCAAAATCACAAATACAAGATTTGCCTCGGAGGGCTTTACAATCTGTACACATAACATCCCTGTCCCAGGACCTTCGTTGAGAACAGAAGCTACATAACGATACGTGCTTTCACGTCAGGCTCAATTTGTCACCACTGCCTGTCGGTGAGGCTACGGAAGCGCATGCGCACCTACATAAATTGCCTTCAACGTAAAAGCAGTGTCGCCGTATTTCATTCATTGCATCTTATTTATGAATTTTTAAGGTTTGATTGACCTCACGCGGGCTGGACTGGGAGAGCCGTAAGATGTCTGAACTACACCGTCTGGGAAAGATTTAAAGCGATAAGCCCCTCCCAATGCAAAAAAACAAACAAACATGCAGTTAACACATGATCAAATAGTTAATGCTGTTAAAGGATTGCCGGATTAATTTTGTGTAATGAACATTGTTCGGCCCCACCGCCCCAACAACATTGTAACAAAATGGTCCAACTTTTTTTGACTTCATCTGTGCTTTTTCAAATAATAGAATTAAGAAAATGTAAATCCTGTTTCAGTAAACCAGATTGTTCCATCAGACAGATGGCAATAACCTCTTTTACACTGAATATATTTTCAAGATAATAGCAATAACGTTCAACCTGTGCAAAACAGAACGAGTGCAGATGTGTGAGCATCACGTTGCATCCGTATTAGTGGCCGCAGTGAGCTGCTTTCCTCTACACATATTTTATGAACAGGGTTTTGGACTTTATAAGGCCTCTCTCAATTCAGGCTCAATGTTGAGCTGAGATCTATTTTCTCTTTTGAGACGCAACAGCAGACAAGACCTCTTGGAGATCTCACGGAGGCTTTTAGCAAAACTATGTGAAGTTCTCATGTAGCTCACGGGGGGAGAGTGAAACCTCACCCATAGTTACCACAAGGTAGCAGTTCATCCCTGTTCTGCATAGTTTACATGTTGAATTGTCCTTGCGCAAGACCCTGAAGCCTCGGGGATTTACTTATGAATTTTCCCACACCCTATTTGTAATACCTCTGCGCCCCACAATTTTAGAATCACTGCACAAACTGCAATTGGAAGTAGACCCAAGAGGTCTGGATGCTCCATAATGTAAATGATGGATACAATAACATGTATAAGTCCTTAAGAAAATATATAGCTTGAGATTCTTGATGCCATCGGTTCAATGAAAAGGCTCACATGCATCATCGTGTGGTGTTCTGTTCTCCGTGTTCCAGATGATTCCTCTGGATTCCTTCGTTGGGCAGAGTGCAGATGGAAAGATGGTGCCCATCATCCCTGGAGGAAACAGCATCCCTCTCTCGTTCTCCAACAGGAAGGAGTATGTGGAACGAGCCATTGAGTACCGGCTGCATGAGATCGATCGACAGGTACTAAAACCCTACAGGGAGAGTACTCCTGTTGTTAGTGTAGAAATACTCAGAATTTACTTCAGTACAAAAGTATTAGTACTCATTGTGCTCTGAATAATAAATATGAAGTATGAACCAGCTAGCCGTGCGCGGCTAGCTGGTTAGCCGGTTATCTCGTTAGCTAGTTAAAAAAAAAATTTAAACCAAAATTCTGTCCAGATTTGACACCTTATTAAACATTTAAAGAGTTGTTTCTTCAGAAAGAACGTGCTGCTTCAACACCTTTGTTTCTTCAGGGACGGTCTGTTCTGTAAAACAATTAGTGGATTCATTTCTGATAATTTTAATAAGTAACGCTTGTGAAATATTGTTTAAATGTGTAATACCACTGTATATGTTACAAAGAGAAGAAATGATGGCACACAGCACAAATTGAAAGCAAAATCCCAAGGTGACTCAAAAAGTGCTTTAAGCTCCCGAAACTAATCTGTTTTCACCTCCGTTGTAAAAAGATAAAGAAGGACGTCTGGATCTTCAATGAACACCTAAACTAAAGAAACTGTCATTTGGTTAAAACAAGCAATATCGTAAATTAAAATACTTACCTTGAAAACACAAAGCAAAAATATTTATTTATGCAATAAATACAACAGGGGCTAAATTCATTGCTGTCTCTTGTAAATTAGTGCTTAAGTACTTTTATTTAAATGCATTCATTAAAAAAAAAATTAGGTGGTGAAAAAAAAAGTTCTACATTTATTTTGAATATAAACGATACTGTTTGGTTTATAATAGGGTTCAACAAGCCTCTGTGGAGTTAACGGTTTTAAGAATATGTGTGTTTTGATCATTTGATGCCCCGTCTCCCCGTCAGGTGGCGGCGGTGCGTGAGGGCATGTCGTGGATCGTGCCGGTGCCTCTGCTCTCGCTGCTGACGGCCAGGCAGCTGGAGCAGATGGTGTGCGGCATGCCGGAGATCTGCTGCGACGTGCTGAAGAAGGTGGTGCGTTACAGGGAGGTGGACGAGCAGCACCCCCTGGTGCAGTGGTTCTGGCAGACGCTGGAGGAGTTCTCCAACGAGGAGCGGGTCCTTTTCATGCGCTTCGTCTCCGGGCGCTCCCGGCTGCCCGCCAACACGGCTGACATCTCCCAGAGGTTTCAGATCATGAAGGTGGACCGGGTGAGTCACACTGCTGCTGTACCTTCTTTAGGTTTGGTTACTTTATTAGTACCAGTAGGTAGACTTATTTTGCAATAGAAAACAAGGCATCCATCTCGACATACATGGTACAAGTATTCAAAGCTCCACAGTGTGCTGTTAGAATTATTATTTGTTGACCTGCGTATTCATTTATACATATATAAATGTATGTATGTATGTGTGTGTGTGTATATATATATATATATAAAATATCTAGTATTATATATATATATATAAACATATTTATAGGAGTTTTGATTGGATATGACAGTAAAGAACAGACAGGAAACCATTGAGCGATCACGGCGGTTGACAACCAGTTTCTCCGTCCTTTATTTATCGAACACCCCTCTGGCTTCACGTTGAGTAAACAAACAAAAAAGTGCAGCCACACCTCCCTTTTTTGTGAGTGGTACATGTTTGTACAGTGTCTGCAATGTGGAGAACATCATGAAAGCCGCTGCATGCCGTGCTGTTTGTAACAGTTATTTAGCGCTTAAGAAACTTATGGACGTGTTGAGAGCACTCATAATTATATGATTGTGTTATTAGTACACCATACATATCATTAGTGTATAACATGATGACGGAGGACTCAAGATAAGAATACTAATCGCTACGCTTTGAATGTGAACTATTAGATTTTGCCATGATTATGGACTTGAATCCATCATATGTAGTCATGATCATCTTCTGCTCGCCAGCAGAGAAAAGAGATGCTCTTTCTCTGAGTTTATTTGCTATTTTAAAAAGAGAACGTCATGAATTTGGCGTTTGATTTTTCTCCCTTCTGAAGAGGAGCGGGCACGCGCAATTATTCTGAGGACGGCCGTCTGGTTAGAATGAACGAGACCGTTTGAGGGCGCCTATGTGGAACCGACATATCCTATCGTCAGTCATCCTGTTCGGTTAAGCAGGACAATAGAGCATTTGATCGACTTTGTTGAACCACGTACGTGTAACAGGGCCCAGCTCTGTTTGTAAGAGTGTTATAGATTAACTCCGGTGTCAAATATATAATACATATTAGGTAAACCATTACTGGTTGAGTTTGTTTATTTGTCTTTGTCCTGTGCAGCCGTACGACAGCCTGCCGACTTCTCAGACCTGCTTCTTCCAGCTGCGTCTGCCTCCGTACTCCAGCCAGGCCGTCATGGCCGAGCGGCTGCGCTACGCCATCAACAACTGCCGCTCCATCGACATGGACAACTACATGCTGTCCAGGAACGTGGACAACGCTGACGGCTCGGACACGGACTACTGACGCACCAGCTACACAACCCCACACAGGAACTCCCGAGCAGACGCGCCACTTTTAAAAAAACCCATGTTATGTACTTTCAAAACAGCACAGAGTTTCATTACTCCTGGTGTTTTATTAGCAGTTTTTAAAATGACACAACAATCCACACGAGAAGTGCATTTAGTTGATTGTTTTTTTTGCACATTACTCCACATCCCATTTTCAGGGTTTCTGCATGGAGGTATGTTTATTTGTTTGGAAATGTGTATAAAATATTCAAGCAGGCGGTTGGAGGGAGAAAAAGAATATTGTACATTGTGTAAAATGCTTCGTTAGGAAAATGTTTTGCATAATATCCATATTTATTGTTTTCATTGCCTATGCCGAGTTTCTCCAAAGCATTAAAACAACAATAAATGCTGCTTAACTGAGTCGGTGTTTGGTTTGTTTGTGAAAGAAAGATGAACGTTTCATCTCAGAAAGCAGACGTCACATTTATTTTAGAAGTACAAAATATCACAAAGGCCGTATTTTACAAAGAGCACACGATACACACAAAGAAAAAGCTTCACTCGTCTGAAGTCATGTGTTCGAACCCTCTGCTCTCGAGGTTCGATGTTATCTTCATACAAAACTCCCTTGTCACGTGCTTTGAAAGACTTGGCGAGTGATTCATTTACGTGTTTTGTCATTAACTTTTACACAGCACGCAGCAGGAAAAAATATAATCTTTTGTTACCGGAACAAGATCGACTTTCTGATCTTTAGTGTAGCGAATAAAAGTAAATAAATCCCATTGAGTTGCTCATGTTTATTAAATAAAGCAGATTAGAGCCACACTTCTCTGTTCTTACCTTTCACAATAAAAGCCCCAGCAGATGATATTCACAGTGCTTTGCAGTCAATTGTGTTCAAGATTTTTTATTTGGCACCAACAAGAACATTTTTATATCCAAAGAACGTTGCTTAAAACCAGATTAATAGCAATAACATCGTGATCTGAAGATATCCAAACAAAATATGATGACGTGACCCATATTTAAATTTGGAATATTGGTGCGCAGTGACGACTTCGTCAGTCTGTCCAGTCAGGAGGCGTTCAGGGACATGAACAGTCGCTGGAGTCATGAATGTAGAAGAGACTTGAAGTGAAGAAGACAATGTGAGTATTGTATTCAAATTGTAACTGAAAAATGAAACCAGGTAACAGTCAAAGTGGTCATTCTTGTTTCCAGAACATTGTTTTTTTAAGGCCTTGTAGTTTCTTCTGTGGGACATCTGGGTCTCACTGGGGTCTGACCCGAGATCAGCTCACCACACATCGTCCCCCTCCGTCCTGGGTGCAATAATGCTCTCCTTTGACTGAAGGAGTCTCTCCAGAACCGGCGAGCGGAGACTGCGCGTCCCCAAGCGTGGGTCGGTGCTGGAGGAGACGGTGCTGTCCTGGGTCACTTCCTGGGTGCAGTGGGCTGGCGGCGTGGAGAACGACACTGCAGAGGATGGAGGAGGAGAGGCGGCACCGCTGTGATGCTGCAAGAGAGAAGGATTACGTCATCATCACAGACGAGTTAAAAGGGCCATCGTGACACAATATTTAATGTTTAATCACCCGAAAACTAAGAATCAGTGTGATTTCTGTAGCTCAACATGTTGCACCGCCATGTTTCTACTGGAGCCCAGAACGGACAAACCTAACACCGGCTCCAGAGAGAGTTTCATGTTTTGATCTCCCCTAAAGGCATCCATAGTTTTCTACACACTTGTGAAACTACAGTAACGTGAGTTTGAAATCGTGGTTTCTAAAGTAGTGTTATTATGTTATGGACGACCTCTAAACGAGGTGAAAGGCGTTGCCACGGAAATGAAGGGAGTGAATCCTACATACTGTTCCTTTAAATCAACAGCGAGCCAAAAAAATGCTTCAAAGTTAAGATATGTAGCAACAAGACTGGCAATAAAACACAAGCAGGCAAAAATAAATTTACACACAATAAATATTAAATGATATTTAAAAACAGTTTTAAATTGATTTATTATTATTGAACCTGTATCCAACCATTGAGATTCCAAAAACATATTTTCCAAGAGAGTATGAAAATAATTAAAGAACTTACACACAAACTCTAAAAACAAAACAGTATTGACCACATAATATATGATATTATATTATATGGAAGACAGCCAGGAGAAAACTCGAATTGAAGTTACTTACTTATTAAACCTTGTTTATTTTTTTAAATTAATAAATGGGGGGAAAAACAGATCAACCCATAATTTACATGAATGCAGTTTGTTTTTCTATAATTGCTGGAAAATTAACAATTACTGAGAAAACACCAAATAATCAATGTTGCAAAGCTTTCCTACGATCAATAATAAGACAAACATATGACTTTATCAATAAAGAAAATTATTCTGAATTTCTGGTCATTTTGAGCCAAAACAGTGAAACCGACAGCAGCAGAAACTGGACTCTTTGAAACCTTCAAAATCATCGAGTTGATTTGTTTTGATAATTTCCAAATGTGGGTCTATTCAACGCATCCTTGAGAGGCCGCTCTGGTTTCCTCTCGTCATGTGACGTCTTCTCTTCTTATGAAACTATGATGTTGTTGCCAGTGAAAATACATCCGTACTCGTTCAGGACTTTTACATACTTCAGTGTGCAAGATTTATATCTTAGTTGTGTTTATGTATTCTTATTTTATGGCTGCCTCTAAAAAGGTTGTTATATTATTATTAATTTATAAAAAATATCTCAGTGACACTTTCAAGAGTTCAAAACTCAGAGATCAATTTTATTTTCATCAAAATCTTTTTTCACATTTAAGAAGCTGGGATTTATATTTGTTGTTTTTCATGGCCCCCTGCCATGGATCATGGCTGTGTCTGGAACTTAGCGTTCTGATCGTTCATCAATATTATTTTATTCTATGTGTCTCATTTTAAATCTTGCCAAAAACTGTTTACTTTAAAAGGGATTCTGTAAAAAAACTATAAATTCTGAGCTTCTTGGTGAAAGACGCCATAATTGATTCACCGAAGACCAACAATCACGTGACCACACATCAAGTAAAGTAAGGAAACTAACAAAGAAATTCAACTTCTGTTTTTATCTTTTTAATGATTTGTCTCATAATAACTGTGTTATTCTACACTAAAGGTCATGTTGTAGTTCTAGTCCTGATGGTTCTGTTTCCACAGAGTAGGACTTTAAATTTGTAGATAAAAACAAGAACACAGTAAAATGTGACGGGAGCCAAAGAAAATGCCCCAAAGCGGCACTGAGGTTCAGAGGGTGGAGCGCTGCTGAAATGAGTCTCAAACCGCCGGTTTGATTGATTCTGAACATTTTACCTTTTGCTTTTTTGCCGGAATGCCACTGACCCGACATGACGCAGACGGACCGCAGCCCGTCTGTGTCGGGTCAGGTCGGATGTGAGGGAACCAACTCTGGAGCATTGCTTCTATTTTCAGGATGATGCTGAGGAAGTGTCCGCTGGAGGAAGAGAGGGGGGAAACAGGGCTTGAGGAAAGGACTTAAGGACTGAGTGCTGCTAATAGAGCCCTGTTCATATGGGAAAGTAGAAATACAAGTAAAAAGTCCTGCAATCAAAAGATTCATCAAAGGAAAACTTCATCCACTACTGTAAACGACCAATTGTTTGTCAATGAATTGTCTTTTGAAAACTTGACAGAATAAAGTTTCCTTCTTTTCTTAAAACTAAAATGTTAAGGCCCCCATTATGCAACACGGACCATTGCCCGCTTGAAGGTCAATCAAAAATGAAAAATAAATAAATAAGATGCACGCCATAAATGCAATACAACGACACTGCTTTTACTGTGAAGGTGATTTATGTATGTGCGCGCTTATTGTTATGTAGTTCTGTTCTCAGCGAGCAGCGGGTGCAGCCGCTCCGCCACACAAAGCTCTCACAGGCTGTCAGCCTCACAGGAGCCAGATTAAACATTAATCGCATATGCGCAAAGCCGCTGAGATGCCTGTCAGCCATCCTTCACATCTCCACCTCATTCAACCAGACTTCAGTGCACTTGTTCAAGCCAACACAGACTGGACTTTTCTCACTGAGGAAGAAAAACTGAACTGAACTGGAAAACATGTTCACATTACATTTCATTTAGCTGACACTTTTATCCAAAGCGATTTACATTTTGCTCTATACATCACAGACACAGCAACGGGGAGCAATTCAGGGTTAATTGTCTTGCTCAAGGACTACTGAACACACTGTTTATGTTGTTCCCTGATAAAATACAAATGTTTCTTCTGGTACATGTTCAGAAAAAAAAGAGAAGATTCCTAAACTATATATGGACGTATGTTAACTTGCTGTTGCTCCAGAGTGTCTGTTGTATTGTTCTGATAGCATTACTTTAACATAAAAGCGCACAATACACTAGTTTTTGAATTGATTTTACTTACTTACTTGATCAATCGCAGAAGAATCATGTGAATAATCAGTCAAATGTTTTTACTTTGCCCAGCCCTAGTATGAATGTATTATTAAATGTAGTGCAGCTGAAATGTAGTAAGTAAAAGTATAAAAGTATCACAAAAAGTACCTCAAAATGAGGGTCCATTGCCCTTTACTCTGAAGTTTAACTGCTGTACATAATAAATATATAGTTGCGTGGTATAGAAGCACTTTTTTGTGAAAGTTTTTATGAGTGAGTCACATGGGAGTGTGTGTAGGAGAAGTTTCACATGGGAGTGTGTGGGAGGAGTTTCCAGCTGCAGATTACAGAGGCGCAGTCGCCCTGCAGCTCTCCGGCAGCCGTTACATAAGACTTACAACACGTTGGCTGGGGGGCTGTATCAAATTGGTAACTGATTAAAGAAAAAGTCTGCGGAGGGCGACTAATCTTACTACAGACACATTCCTTGCCGTCTGCGTGACGCTATCTGAAAGCAACATACGTCACACAACTTGTGCGGAGCAGGACAAGTGGAGCGTGTTCAGGTCCACATGATAAATGTGACCACACACAGCTATAAATAGAGCGGTAAGCCCCAGAACGGCCCACCGATGCCCCGCCTAGCGCATCACATACACAGGCTCTATCACACACACACACACACACACACACACACACACACACACACAGTGAAACTACAGTCTGGTAGTTAATTTCCATCTCAAAATGTTAACTAAGGCTTAAAACTAATCATTTGATTATTACACTTAGTCTGCTTATTATTTTCTCTATTAATCTGTTAAGCCAGTCGGTTTTTGTGTGACACAAGCATGAATACGGCAGCTCAGTGTTGTCGTCTCTTTTGTAATGAAAGTAACATCATCCAAAACCTGCTAAATAGCGTTGTTAACCCCTTCAGGCCACCATCATAATCCCCCACCCCCTTTAAAGTTATCATAACAAACGTGAGCAACCAACATGGCCGTTAGTGTGCAATCATCATGTTCAGGACAAATTAAGTAATTGCACATATGTATTGTATGTACACATTATGTATTATTGTAGTTTAATTTGATGCAAAGAGAATTTAAACAACAAAATGTTTTTCGAAGAACATTTCCGACTCCACCTAAATGAAATATCAAGATATTATGTTTATGTTTTTAGAACATAAAAAATAATTCCTTTTTTTAAAAATCTTCTCTATGGAAAACAAAAAAAAGAATAAAAGTAGAGATGAAGAAACGCAGCTTCAAATAAATCCATTCTTCAGGTTGATAAGAAGTATGAATGGTGGAAGAATGTGAATTATCCGTTTCTCATTCCGAATGTTTTGCCAATAAAAATCTATTTATATATTTAACAGTGTGACACTGCTGCAGTTCGCACAAAGCCCAGAAGGAATGTGTGATGCGGGGAGGAATAGACAAGCATGCTAACCGCTGTGGCTCAGTGGTTAGCATGCCCGTCTTTTAAACAGAAGATCGGTAGTTCGAGAAACTCACGACACCCTCGTCTGCCTCTAACGGTTGATCCTCAGACGTGTGGAGACCAGTTTTAAAGGTATTTACCTTATGTGGGGATTCTGGAGGACCCCCATTAGTCTCTGAATCCGGTCCATTGCAACTCTCTCTTGGAAACTGCTGAGACCTGCAGGAGGAAAAAAGAAAAGTCTGTTATGAGGAGAAAAGAGGAGACGAGGAGGCTCTGTGTTGAAGCCCAATCCTCCTTTCATCCTCTCCTAAGTATTAGGTGTGCGTGTGGAAAAATGCTGCAATGGTTGGATTTAGTACATACAATATCTACAAAATAAAGATTGCAGTCGAGTTTTGGTGATTTCAGGTGAGCATTTAATTGAGAATGATCTGATGATAGTGATGATGATCCTTGTGGGATACATATTGTGATCAGTTTATACATTACACAAAATCAGATGACTCAAGAGGCGTTTGATCCTTCTCTTCTCCTGCAGCTGTAATATTCTAATAAGAATCTTTTATTGGGAACATTCAGTTTCAATTGTATCTCAATGAACTCAACATTCATTAGAAGAATGTTTTTTATTTAATCACTTAATGATTCAAAAGGAATACAATAATGTAAATCAGCACCAGCATTTTAAACGTTATCTAATGACGACACATATTCAGCATCTTCGCTGAACTTGAACATTGGGAATAACATTTTGCTCC
>NW_027175820.1:7847500-7907500 GCF_023055335.1 Clinocottus analis
CTCTGTGCCGCTTGCGTTTCAATTTCTTGTCAAACCAGTAACAAGAGGCCTGGACCAGCTCCAAGGAGGGAGCCGAGAGGAGAGTGATTCAACAACCCGCTCTGCCTCTTGCAGAATTACGTAAGACAAGTGAACACATGGAGCTCCCTCCCTCCTGACAGATTACGCACGCTGCTGGTCCAAGTGACGCGGACATTCACCCACGCGCTTATTTATCGGTTCTAGGAAGCAACACCACACCCACACCCACGGAAATTAAAACTAAATGCCGAACTAAGAGGAGCTGCGCCCCGCGCGTTTGAGCCCCGCGCACGGCTGCGTTTCAAGCCCACAGATATTCGGCCAAAATCCGGCTTTTTTGCACGCGCTGCCAGCTTCTGTCGTACCTGTTAGAATTTAGGTGAGTAGTGCGCGTGCTTCAGCAGCAGACCGTGACTTACCAGAAGTGAACCGTGTGTTTCCCGTACGGCTCGTTGACTTTAGGACGTGCGGCGAGGTGCGGACGCGCTGATGGACCAAGCCAAATGAGGAAGACGACGACGATGATGATGATGATGATGATGGTGAAACCATGCACGCAGCAGACACAGTACGGCAGGAGTCCCATCCAGCGCGTGCAGCCTCTCCCTGGGCAACGTGTGCCCAGGGAGAGGGGCAGGGCACACAACCCCGAAGGCAGTCTGGAGCTACACGCACACACATACACGTATACACACATGCACGTATACACGCACACATCAACGAAACCTATCGTGGAAAAATAGATTACACAGTTGAAAGCACACAAAACAAGAAAGTACACACGTGATCACGTCATGACAGAAGAATATAGCGAGTCTCACTGCAGCACGTGAGGTGCGCAGGGGGCTAATTAGGCTGCTTTAAAAGGACATCCTGGAAATGTCTGTCATTTTAATCAAAAACGTCACGTGTTTCTGATCAAACAATCAGCTTGTGGTATTAAACTGGTATGACTGAAGTATTGTGTTTATTTCTGAACTCCGTGGGTCCTGTCTGGGTTCTCCGGCTTAATTACCCATAGATGTGACTGTGAATGTGAATATATATATATATATATATATATATATATATATATATATATATATATATATATATATATATATATATATATGTGTGTGTGTGTGTGTGTGTGTGTGTGTGTGTGTGTGTGTGTGTGTGTGTGTGTGTATACATATTGTATGACTGATTGGGTTTATTTCTGAACTTTATGAGCTTATGGAGGACTAAAGATGATATTACAAGAAAAATAAATAATTATTTTTGAATTAATAGCTATAACTTCGTGATTGTGTTTAGGCCAGCAGAGAAGGCTTAGCATAATGATGTACATTTATAAAAAGTGAGATTTCCTCAACTGCGGTCAGAAGCTAACTTTGAAGCTAACCTTTAACATTGTGTTTGTTTCACAGACCTTGTTTTGTTTCTTCAGGAGAATCTGTTTCTTGCAGTTGCTTCTAAAACATAAAGCTTCTCTGCAGGGTCCTAAAACGTTCATGAATCATTTAAAGAGACACAACCTGAGGATCTCAGGACAGGAGGGCTGCCAACGTGTCAGCACTGACTCGTTTGTCTCACAGTAACAGATGCCCGAGGGCTGACTAAAGATTTCTAGAGGCCAACAAGAGACCGCCGACATTAATCCAGTGTTATGGGAGCTTTGTGTTGGACCCGCTGCTCTCTGGTGGCTAAGGTCAATGATTGATGAGGGGCTCTCCCACGCTGCTGGATGACGCGTTAGCTGGCTAGCGTGCTAATTCCACCATGATGTCATGCTCCAGGTAAAGAACACCAAGAAGCGCCACGTGAACTGCTAGGTTGGTCTTTCTTACTTTAACATTCAGGCACACATTAATATTTAATGAATGTACATTAAACCATATTCAAACAAATGTAAATGAGTTCAAAGTTCACATACGGCTTCAAATTAAGAACAAAATATGCTATTGAGCACTTTGATTAGAAACTAAAAAATTTCGCAAGAAATTTTGAAAGTGGGGCTACTACTGCCGTAAGACGTTGCAATATATAGCTTTTGTTTATTACGCCCGTCTCTCCTCCAAAACACTTGAGTTGGTTTGTGTGTTAAACTGATTGGCTGACATGAAGCACCTGTGTGCTCTTGTCGTCACGGTGACCAAGTGACAGCCAGCAGACTGATTAGAGGCAGACTGGACTGTGGACTTAAGGAAACAAACTACTGAACGTCCTGAACACACGCGAACGTATATGAAATATCATACCACCTTATTAATGATCACAGTGTTGACAACTACACAATATAAAACACACGTAAACGTGCATGCCACCATAATAATTGTGTAACACAAAGCTAACTTCATGCTAGCAATCAATTTAACTTCTCTGTCTCTCCACTTTGTTCTCGTGACCGTAATTACACACACATGCGCGCGCACTTAGACACACGCACACACAGTCAGCCATTTTACTGTGTGTGTGTGTGTCTTTGTGTCTGTTTTTTGTGTGTGTGTGTCTGTTTGTGTGTGTGTGTCTGTGTGTCTGTTTGTGTATGTGTGTCTGTTTGTGTGTGTGTACGTGTGTCTGTTTGTGTGTCTGTGTGTGTGAGACAGACATAGAGAGAGACAGAAGTCATTTGCGTTGTGTGTGCGTGTATAAGTGTCTGTGTGTCTGTTAAACTGCCCTAATGAGAACACCTGTGGGTTGCTAGATCAAAGGTTGCCATAGTGATGACTTCAAAGGTCTTCAGTTATATAGATTTACATGAAGTAAATGCTGGTGAATACCTATCGAAACCCCCCACAAAAAAGATACTTTAAAAGCCCCTATTGCTTTGATATCGCATATAGAGCGTTAGGAAGACTTGATTCACAGATATTGTGACTGGTGAGTCTGTACAATAAAACTTGTGTCTGTACGGGCGATTTACAAATCAGGTACGAGCTTCAGGGAAGACGTGGTTTTGGAGGGAGATTTAACATGGCGGCGGATGGCAGAGCGAGGTGGACTTGCTCTCACAATCAGTCTGATTTCAACACATCTGAGTCTGTTGGATTCCTATCGACCGCAGTTTACGACAGAAGACAAGATTTCCAACGTTTCTATCCAACAATGGTGTATGAAGAGTGAACATTGTGGGAGTAAAGACAAAATAAGTTTTATTTTTTCAAAAGTTTCTGTCGCTGCCTCTCACTCTGTCAGTTGCTGCTCCACTCGGCCAGGCAAATCTCTTAGAAAAGTCATAGTTCACAATTCCCGTGCAAGCCGCACGTTTTGATGTATTTTTGACAAATGTGAAACCCTGCGGGAGGAGTAGCGGTGCAAAGTTTTGCTATAAGAAGAAAAAGGCGTAACTAGAAAGAGCATTTCCTGCAGAAAATGCGTTGGAATGCAAAAAGCTGAAGCTTATAGCTGAAATATTTGAAAGAAATAGCTGAATATAGCTGAACATAGTGGAATATAGCTTAAATTAGCTAAATATATTTGAAAATGAAAGAATAGCTGAATATATGTGAAAATAGCGGAATAGATGAATATATAAATAAATAGCAAATAATTACTGAAAATATAGAAAAGGCAAAATACCTGCTGAAAAAAGTGACAGTTCAAAATAATTTAATTAAACTGTTGAAAATCCTTGTTGTTTAAATGCATGATTGGAAAAGTTGAAAGGAAAACTGCATAATCTAAATCAGGGGTGTCAAACATACGACCCGGCCCGCCAGGGTGTCAAGTCTGACAGAAGAAAAAGTTATTTTTTTTTTAAATCAAGGTTAGCCATAGGTGGGAATTGAACCACTGATCTTCTGCTTCTAAGACATATTTGCAAACCATTGATCCACAGGTGCAGTTAGTTAGACTCATGATATTATTGAGTTGTAGACTATCTACAAAACCATCTGTTAATTAAACCTCAGAATGTGAACGTCAGTGAAGCTGTTAATCCTGATGTCTGTAAACAAAATGACCTGCACATGCGCGCACACACACGAATGTGCAAGCGACAATAATAACACGTAGCGCGGCCGTTCGCGCACCTGCACGCCCGTTAACGTGCGCGGCTGACGGTCGAGGGTAATGGATGAGGGGTAAGGGATGGGGGATAAGGGTAAGGAATGAGGGAAGGGAGTGATGGATGCGGGGTGAGGGATGGGGAGAAAGAGGCGGGTTTGGTGCGCCGGTTGAGGCGGATATGGTATGCCGGTTAAGGCGTACGGCCACTGTTGGCCTCAGGAGAGTAGAGACTTTGGGTGGGGGCTGTCTCCTGGTAGCTCTGCGGTTCAGAGTCCCAAAAAAGACGGCTTGTGCAGACAGGTGCCGGTAAGTATTTCTGCTGTCGCTCGGGTTGGAGCGGATGTAGCGGCGGTAGGAGCGAAGGTACGCGGGGGAAGACCTACGGTCGAGCAGTTGATGACATCAACGTGGATTCCCTGGCTCGAAGCTGTGGAGGCGACGCCGGAGCGGAAGGGATGGCCTGAGTACAATCCAGGGGTATTCCGGATCTCGATGAATCCGGCAAGGTGGTGGCGTCCGAGTTGCATGATGTCTAGATAGCGTAAACGTCCTTCGTTAATTATGTCTGAGCTGCGCTGTTGTCTGAGTCGAAAGTTGAGGTCTTTTTGGACCATTTGTGCCCCCAAAAGACGGCTACTACTATCGGAAACAATTCGAAAATTGGGGAGGAGGGGGTCAGGGAGGGCTCTGCGTCTGTGAAGAGCTGGATGTCTTCTGGTCTGGTGACGTGGTCGTCGTAGCAAAGGAGTTTCAGCTCAGTTTTGCGATGGAGTGAGGGGGGTGCAGTGGTTTGGTGGGGTGGGAGTGGGAGGTGTGGGGGGTGGCTGGTCTGGAGTTGATGAAGGTCGGGGGTGCTATGTACAGGTGGTGGGGTTACGGGTGTGAGGAGCAGGGGGGGTAGGCAGGGGCACAGTAAGGGTGCAAGTGGCTGCCGGGTGTGATAGTGCACCGCAGAGCTCGCAGTTTAAAGAACGCTGAGCTGCGAAGACTCGACAGTAGAGCTCGGAGTCTAGTGCACCCCAGTAGGTGTCCTGGTTAAACTGCTTCACGCGGCCGGCGGCTTCTACGGCGAACAGAGTGTGAGCCGGTGCCACCGAAGCGCAGAGCTAGGTCTAGTATGAGAGTCAGGTAGTCATCGAGCTCTGGCGTCCGGCTGGGAGGGCGGTGCAGATGACGTCTCGGTAAAGGGAGAATGCGTAGGCGAACTCTGTCGTGGTGAGGGCGGCTGTAGCTCAGCAGGATGAGTGGTCGTCCCGTTACCTGTAGCCGGTTCGATCCCCAATCCCCCCACAGTTCACACGTCGAAGTGTCTCTGAGCACGACACTTAACCCCTCGTTGCTCTCCGGGCACATCACAGGGCAGCCCACTGCTCCTTAATCAAGAATGGGTCAAATGCAGAGAAGAATTTCCCCAAGGGGATTAATAAAAGTGTATGTATGTTTGAGCTCCTTAGACCGGATGGGGAGGGTCTGTTTTTGTTTGAAGGGGCCGAAAACAGTGAGCAATTCTCTCAGAATATGGGGGTTGCATGTAGACGGCAGGATGAGCTCAGCGAGATCGATGTAGTTACCAGTGAGGATCTGCTGCCCGAGGGTGTGTGACAGTGGGGAAGGTCGGGTGGATGCAGGCAGGACGGAATGAAGCTGGGTAAGGTCTCTCTCTCTCTCTCTCTCTCTGTCTTTTGCTCTGCCTCTATCGATCTATCTATCCATCTGTCTGTCGGTCTGTCTCTCTCTCTGAATAATTTCTGCTTCCATAATTTG
Organism: Clinocottus analis; assembly: GCF_023055335.1. Classification (NCBI taxonomy): domain Eukaryota; kingdom Metazoa; phylum Chordata; class Actinopteri; order Perciformes; family Cottidae; genus Clinocottus; species Clinocottus analis. The sequence goes on from NW_027175820.1 coordinate 7,853,276, forward strand.
ATTTTTACAGCCACTTAGACTCTAAAGTCTAGAATTAACCTTTGAGTTTGTGTGTTGTTTTTTTTTAACAACACATGAGCCATTTAAACAATTATCAAGCATAATTAACAACCAAACTACAGTAAGAAGCAAGATTTTGGTGTCTCAAAGGTCTGAAAGGACAAAGCGACATTATGAACGGATGTGAATGTAAAATGCAAGCGGCTCTAGCTAGTGTGTATCACACAGGAAGATGACATCTGAATTCCTAATCCTCCCCACAAAGCCCCTATTGGTTTAGCTGTTACAGCCATCAACACCAGATATGAGTCAAGGCGCCTGGAATGTAAGTAAATGATTGTCGTCAAACCACGTCCACTTTTTTTAAAGATTTCGATGGATCACATGCAACATGATATAAATATAAAACATCACATGAAACCTTCGTGAGATTTGTTCCACTTGTAAACTCTGAAAACATAAAACTAACCGTGGCCTTCTGCAGATCAAAGCACAAGTCTTTTAGGAAGTGTTGGCGTGGGCGGCGTGCAGCAATCCATCAACTCTGGACTTCTCTCGAGGCCATAAATTGAAAGCTTTACAACAATTCCAGGAAAATTCGGGAGTGTGCAGTGAATTCTTTTGAGTGATTTTCTTTATGTGAGATGTCTTGGACAAAAGACTGAAGAGTTTCAACTCAACAGTTCTGAAAAGGTTCTTGCTGTTGAAACGACTATTAAATCATGCAAATACTGAATCATATTTGCACTAACTCCTGCAGTCACTTGGACTGCTCTTGAGCAGGAAGTGTGTTGGATGTTGTCTCCTTAATGGTTCCATGAAAAGAGCTTTAGTCCACATGGCTGTTTAAATTAATTAATCACATTAATATATATTTTTATAATGTTTTCTCCAATGTTTTGACTGCAGCTCTTTTAATTGTATGAGCTCATTATGTCATCTTCTTCTTCTGAAACCTGTGATTTAAATGTTTGTAAAATGTTGTAGAAATATAGATATTTAAAAAAAAAACAACTTCTTTACGTCACTCGTTTTTCTGGTATTTTTACTTGAGTAACCGTCGATAGTTTGATAGAATTGGCAGAATCTACAATATTCAACTCAGCAGTCCACTGTTTGTTTACTGTTGTTCTGTTCACAGAACCTTTGCACCAGTTGGCTTGTCTGGTTTGTCGTGCTGGATGATTGAAAGCTCAAATATGAAGTGTCCTTGAGCGCCCTGCCCTCCCTGCTCACACACACACACACACACACACACACACACACACACACACACACACACACACACAGAAAGAAATCAGTAAATGTAGTGAAATGCAAAAAACAAACAAATCCTCAGTACCCTACAAGTTCTTGTATCTTACTTCCCAGAAGCCAAAAGGGGAGAGAGAGGCTGTTTGATTACGAGCCATTAGTCTCTGGGTAAGTTATAAAATGTAGATCAATTATTCTTTTTATTGGGCATCAACCTTTACGTTTAAGTGCATGTTGTCATAAAAAACATGACTTTGAGCATAAGTCTCTAAATGTCAAAAAGAATAATCATTCTTATAGAGGTTGCTCAACGGCACGTGGAGTCAATATCAGAAAATACAGATGTTCTTCACGTTCAGGCTAGTTTAGTGGCTCTGGAGCTCATTGTGGTTAAACATTGTGCAACAGTGATGCTTGTTACCAAGAGAGGTTAGAAAAAGACGTATGTTTACATCCCGACATGCTTTATCACTCAAACACATCATACGGACCCTTCTGTCACTTCTCTCTTTTCAAGTTTTTCCTCCTGAGTGCAGTTAGTCACAATGTGGGCTCAACTGTGGTTTTGTAATCATTAAATCAAGCATTACCTTGGTGGTCGTTTTTGATCCGACGACGCTGCTGTAAATACTTCTGTTATTGTTTGATCTTCCCTGGCTGTTCACTCAACTCAACCTCAAACACTCGAAGACAACACAAGGACGTGACCTCAGCGTCCTCAGCAGCACAGCGCTCTGAACTCAAAGTGCTCCGAGCCAGCGGGTTGAGAGAGAGTGTGAGAGTGAGAGTTATCATCCTGCTTCGTGTTTAAAAAACACCCTGTAACAAGCTGAAGCTCAGGCCTGAACATGTACGCAGAAAAACAGCTTGAATGGATTTAATGTTGACAGAGGTGGAAAGTACATTTACTGTAATGTGAATTTAGCGTTATGTTAACTTAGTGTAAGGGTAACTTAGCACAATGTTAACTTAGCGTAACGTTTATTTAGACTAGAGTAATGTTAGTTAAAGACGGAGAGCAGACTACTCTTTCTTTTTACTCCTCTGTTGTAACACATGAATATCTTTACATTGACGATAGCTGTTTGCTTAATTCATGTTTAAAATCTTTTAAAAGTGGTCATTAAGAGGTAGCATAGAAAGCTATTTTGGAGCCAACTTTGACTTGTCAATTAATTCTTGGTACAACACATTATATTATCTTGAAGAACAAATTATTTATTTATTCATGTGTATTAATATTTCATTCTATTTTGTATGTGCAATGATGTGAACTCAACATTTTAAAAAAAAAACCTTTTTGTTGACTTTACATTTGACTTGCCTTAACTGGTTGAATACTTATAATAATTAATTGTAAGAGCAAGCGTTACGCCATTCATACATGCTGCAGCCTGACAATGGTCACACAAGGCTTCTGCTGTCAGTTCAGCTTCAATCACTCCACACAAAAAAAAAGATCCCCTAATTTCACTTAATCTTTTCTGGGAAAAACAAAACGTGACTCTCGGGACAGAAACCGTTTGAACTCTCTTCGTTTGACCTGAAGAAGGCAGCCAGCTGTGCTATAGGTCTGCACCACTGAGGTATGCCGCTCTGCATACATATTACATGAGGTTTTGTTCACAGCTCTGGTCGGTGTCCAAATTGTCCTCAGGAAACCCAACATCCTGCCGCTGACATAAGGCGGTTTATTGCGCCACAACATGCGCCCTGTAGCCGCAGACCAGATGGAACCAACAGGACTGATCCAGATCCACAGAGATGGCTGGTTTTATTTTATTTTTCACAAGCCTTTTCATGACAGCAGCTATTACTTTGTCAAGACACACCGTTCTTCTTTTGATTGCTCTGTGTGTGTGTGTGTGTGTGTGTGTGTGTGTGTGTGTGTGTGTGTGTGTGTGTGTGTGTGTGTAGTGACGAGTCAAACTAATCCAAACACCACCTTACATTTCTTTTGATGAGCCACTGCTCTCTGTGCTGCAACTCTGTCAGTTGGTAGAAATGAAGGTAATTTAAGTCCCGTTCACACATGCAGACCGTTGGAGTCACGTGTAAATGAGAGCAGGGATCGATATGCACAGAAATCTTATCTGTCATTTTCTATAAACAACCAGAAGAGTCACCCCAGAGAATGCACAATGTTTTGTTTCTACCTTTCATTGTCTTCAGGTTCTGAGGAGCAGAGTGTGACAACGTCGACAAGGATCATGTCAATATTACAGCTTGCCTTTTGATATATATATATATATATATATATATATATATATATATATATATATATATATATATACACACACACACATACATATATACACATATATATATAATTATAATTATATAAGAGTACATTTCATGTTTTTTTTAATTAAAATAGCGTTCAAAGAATATATTAGTAATGTTGTCAAACAATGAATAAAATAAGAACAAGTTAACCGTGAAATTTTATATGGTGAGCTTTAATTTTGTGTGAAGACTTTCTTTCTATTACACTCTTAGACATGTTCTCTTTTTAGAAATCAAAGACATTAAAGGGATTTCTGAACATTATTTATCATGCAATTTATGTTTTCACTTGGTTTCACATAGAAACATAAACATACATTGTATTTGTGCTTTAATTAAATGATGGTCAGAAGTGACTTTAAAGCTGCTGGTTTCTCTTACAGCTTCCATAGAACCGTGATGGTGAAGAAACCACCGGCTCAAACAAACTCTGCTATTTTTTTAAATTATAAGGACCATAGTGGAGGACTTATTGCTATCTAGTGGTGAGGTCGCAGATTGCTCCCAACTGTAACTTCTTTTATGTGCCAAATGTGCATGACAGAGAGAGCTAGTGTTTGGTCTGGCCGTTCTGGCCTACTGTAGAAACATGGCCACCGGCTGTGTGCATGTCGATATGAACGGCTTATTCTAAAGTAATGAAAACACTAAAGAAAACACATGCTTATTAATATTATATTACATTTCTGCAAATTCTTCTGTTTACAGTATTTCTATATTTATTTATAGATAAGTCAAGCGTGTTTCTCTGCAACTACTTCAACATTCATTGAATAAATACAGTCAATACATTTCTACTGTTCATCTCCACATGCAAACTGAAACAAACAGCGTGAGGAGAACAAGTGTCCAGCTGAGACCTGAAAAGACAAAAAAAGCACATACTTATTTTTGGTTTGTTCACAGCCTGAATGTGAAGTCAGACTATCAGTATATATATTTGGGCTGGGCAATCCTTTAACGGGGACAATTATTTGATCATGCGTTAACTGCACTTTTTTATTTTTATTTTTTTGATTGGCAGGGGCTTATCACTGCTGCACACAGGTGCTGCACTTTAAATCTCTCCCAGACGGCGTAGTTCAGACCTGGGCGTCTTACGGTTCTCCAAGTCCGGCCCGTGTGAGGACAATCAAAAATAGAAAAAATAAAAATAAGATGCACGTCATAAATACAATACAACAACACTGCAATCACTTTAAAGACGATTTATATACGTGTGCGAGCACTTCCGTAGCCTCACCGATAGGGAGTGTTGACGACTTGCCGACTTGAGCCTGGCATGAAAGCAAGTATTGGTATGTAGTTTCTGTTTTTAGCGCACAGCAGTGCTGCCGCGAGCCGCTCTGCCTCACAAAGCTCAGGCTATCAGTCTACCGGCAGGCTCGTATTGCAGGCTCCAAGTCCAGATTGAACATTAATCGCGCATGCGCAAAGCTGCCGCTGATCCTATTGTTAATTCTCTTTGGATCGACCTACAAGAGGACAAACATTCTTAGAGGTGAAGTTCAACAAATCCAGACCCTCTCTCAGTGGCCCAATCCCAATCTCCACCCTTACGGACTCACGGACTTTGAGGCGCGCTCCCGCGAGGTCCTTGAGGGTTTAGGGGTGTCCCAGTGTTACATCGTGGAGTGCCTGAGGGCTCTGTGGCAGACATGTTGAGCCAGAGATGTTTGAACCAGTGAATAAAAAGAATAAAATAAATACATAATTGTACACAATATTTTTAATATAGTCACGTGATGTTGCAGTAAATGCTGTCCCATTCATATTCACACCAGGTCAAGCCCTCACAGCCTCTCACACTCAACCATTTAGCAGCTGACGTCAGTGAGTGACTGAAGGTTCAGGACTTGAGGGTTTAGGGTGGAGATTGGGATTGGGCCAGTGATACCTGTCAGCTTCTCCTTCACATCTCCACCTCATTCAACCAGACTTCATTGCACTTGTTCAAGCCAACACAGACTGGACTTTTCTCACTGAGAAAGAAAAACTGAACTGAAAACATGAAAAGCACTTATTGCTTTTGTATAAAGTTATTTAATTGCTGGTCTTTGACATACATCTTTAAGGTAAGTAACAGACTGAACATGGACAAAAGAAGGAGTGGCTTGTCCCTAATGTGGACCCTTACTACTGAATAGACTGTTTTATGTTGTTTTCTTGATAAAATACAAATGTATTCTGGTTCCTGTCCATAAAAAATAGAAACTGATTTATATACTGTTATTAACTTACTGTTGCTCCAGATTGCCTGTTATATTGTTCTGATAACATTACTTAAAAATAAATCGGCAATACACTAGTTTTTACTTCATTATTGAATTTGGCTAAATTTGTTTAAGTTTGCCCAATCCTAATACATATATATATATATATATATATATATATATATATATATATATATATATATATATATATGTGTGTGTGTGTGTGTGTGTGTGTGTGTGTGTGTGTGTGTGTGTGTGTGTGTGTGTGTGTGTGTGCTTCATGTAAACTCACCTAACTGATTCCCTCCACTCTTTGGTGCTGAGGTGATCAACTCTAGAAAAAACAAACACTTCCTGTTACCTCAGCGCTCACACCAACGTCCCCTCCTCCGCTCACCTCACCTATCACACTTACCTGACATCCTAGTCAGCTCCACGCTGTAATCAGAGAACTCGTGAGGTTTGCTCACAGAACAGACGTGTGCCCCAAAGTCCTGAGCGTGGACGTGTTGAATGGTGAGCGTGATGTTGCCGGGCCTATAGGCGACTGCGTACCCCGCTGTGCAGTTCCGGTAGGCCCTGTGTTTGATGTAGTGGCACAGCAGCTCGTTGCTGGGACTCCTCCACTGAACGGACAACTGGGAGACGTGAGCGTGGTCCTCATAGTGGTACGAACACAGCAAAGTGACTCGCTGACCAGGCTGGCAGAGCACTTTCACAACACTGCCTGGAGACGGAAGGAAGGTCAGAGAGGTTATTTGTGGAGACGCTTTTTAATAGCAGCAAAATGTACTTAAAGTACTGAAAGCTACAATAAAGAAATCTAATTTTGTGTTGATTCTGGTGTCCCCATATGGACTAAAGTAATAGTGTCTTCGAGCACCAGAGTTCCTTTTAAAAAAAATCTTATTTTAGAGCAGCAGGGTCCTACAGTCTCAGTCCTGGTTCGGGTAGTACAGTAAACAGTAAAATATGTATCTCTGAGATGTAGTACAATAAAAAGTATAATATGTATCTCTGAAATGTAGTATAGTCAAAGTACAATGTTTATCTCTGAGATGTAGTACAGTAAAAGTACAATATGTATCTGTGAGATGTAGGACAGTAAAAAGTACATTATTTACTTCTGACATGTTGTGGGTAAGTATAACGTTGCATACAATAGAAGTAAAGTACCTTAAGCTTTACTCAAGTATGGTACTTGAGTAAATGTATTTTTCTTTACAGAATAACTCCATTGAGCCCGTTATACAGATCCATAGATTGATCTAAAATAAGTCTCTGTTTGCATGTTGAATCACACCTGATTCTTCGTGTCATTGAACGCACCTTCTCCGACCCAATGGGACAGGACCAGTCCGAGGTACAGAGCCGTCCCCGTCTGGTTCAGAGGTGTTCTTCTCATTTGGTGACTGGTTAATAACTCCACAGGTCTGAACATATGAATATTGTTCGGGGGAAATTTCAACAACTTTTCAGCACCAAGTCCAAAGCCGACGGTCTCACTTTTGCTTTCAGTGATATCCGATTACAAGCTGCATCTGTGGTCTCAAGGCAGCGCGAGACTCCTGTCTTTGTGCTTCATCACGACTTAGCGACCAGAAGAGTCTTATTGGTGTGTTTTACAGGATGAGTCAACAGAAACAGACACAGTCACCGCCACGAGATGGCCGAATCATTTTACGGCCATTCAATGAGAATCAGAGAGGTCGTCCTCGAAGTCGAACCCCGAACCGACAAAAATAAAAGCGACAAAATGCAACGTAAAAGCAACCACAGAAATGAGGAGAAGATTTCAGACGGCTAATTAGGTTGAGCAAAAAAATCACAATGGAGGTCCATTTAATAGCTTTCTGGAGTTTTAATTCCTTTACTTAGTCGCTGCCTTGTAAAAAAAAAAAAAAAAAAAAAAAGGCATGCATCTCTAAAAAATTTTAGCTCTGTGAAGGCGCAGTTTCCGGGGAATCAATGCAAAACTTAATAGAAACGTGCGCGGAACATGTTATTAATGTTGCACAGCAGTGGACCGTTTCCAATAAAGTAAGCACGGATAAAGCATGAATATGATACTGCTGCGAGACCGCTGCCGGTCGAGCACGTCCCCTGCGTCACGTACTCTCTCCAGCGTCTCAGTGTCTCTGCAGAACAGTGCAGTGTGCGTGTGACATTGTCCTGACAGCCATCCGCACAGTGCCGCTGCTAGCCATTTTGGTGCCCTAAGCCTAACTTCTTCATGGTGCCCCCACCCCGCCCTCCCTATCGGCGAAAAGTTTGTTTGTGCCAGTTTAAAAGTTCATTAACACCAAACCAACACACACTGTACATTTGAAAGTGCAAATTTCTTCACACATACATTACATTAAATAATAATATGTACAAACAAGAATAGTCAATATTCTTAGATAAAAGAAACATTTAGAGGTCGAAAAGTCACAACAGCTTAAACACACATTCATGTAAAGTGCAAAATCCTCTTTGACCAAATTATTAAAATAAAACAAAGACATACTTTTTGAGAGAGCCATAATGCTATTCTGTATGGAGCAAGCATTTCCACCAGTTTTGGGAGGCTCTATAGAGGCACACGTCTGCATTTCTTTGCTGCAAAATCACTAATTAGGTCATCATTTGAGCTTCTGAGCCACTTCACCACTGATGCTGCTGACAGAAAGACCACGTAGACGTCCTGCCCCGATGTTTTAATGAGCTTTAGTTTTGAACCACGTCCCTCAGCAGAGGCGACTGTAACAGGGAGAGTCAAGACGCCAGGCTCCAGGGCGCAGATTACACCTGTTTCTGTTTTCACGGATACAAATAAAATCCGTGATTTCAATACGCGCCTCGCGCCGGACAGCTCCAGTCCCTCCAGTCCGGCTGCCTCGCGCGGCGCGTATTTGGCGTCCCCCCCATTCCCCCCCCCCCCCCCCCCCCCACACACACACACACACCACCACCACTCCCTCCCCCACCCAGTCCCCGTCTCGTCCCCTGTCCACCCGTCAACGGCTCCCGGGGGACATATGTCGCTCTTGTCTGTCTTCACAACTTGAGAGCCCTGCTAACATTAGCAATAACGTCAGCTAGTTTGAGGTGTATGCATAAGCATTACATTAGCAGCGCACAGTTCCCGTGTTTAACAACGATTAAGCATGGACTGACCTGAAGAGATGCACGGGCATCATCTTACAGTTTCTTTCTTTTCCTTTTTTTCTGACTCTGACTGCCGTTATCGACACTGAGCAGGGCACCACGGCGAGCGTGGGAAGTTGAATGTGTAATTGTTTTTAAAATAATGTTGTTTTTTTGGATTTATACTGTTTCCGTTCAAAAACAAAAAATACAAAATAAAATAAAATTCAACCACTGACATTCTCTCGGCTGCTGCAGTAGCTTCCTCTCATCTTCCTCCCTCTCCTCCTTTTGAAGGAATATTAATTATGCTGTGGATGACAGGATGAACGTAAAATGAACTTTTAAATTGTGAGGCTGTCACATGTACTAAACAACATGAACCCCTAGGTGGGGGTAGAGGTGAAATATCCCGCACCTGATGGACAGGCACACACTTTGGTTAAAACGTTCATGGGTTTACGGGTCATAAACTTTGGCGACTCCTGACTTCTCCTCTGTAACAAGTCCATGAGGTTCACGTTTGTGGTTTTTAGTTAAATGTCTCAGCAGCATATATCGCCACAGGATTGGAAACACATAATCATGTTCCCAGCTGAGTAAATTGTATAAACGTTGGCAATCTAGTTTCCACAAATCAACATGTTAGTTTTGTCCAATACTTACATTTATGACCAAATACTTGCAAAGCTAATGACATGCCCATCAGCCTCAGAAAGCTGAGATGCTAAACATCCGTATACTAACTAAAAGCTTGCTTTTTGACACAGCAGACGGCAGAACCTGGTGGTGAATGTAAATGAACATCCTTCACTTCTCTTGAGCAAGCTAATCATATCCAAAGTGTAAGCGTGAGGAATCTGTCTCTTCGAGTTTCTTTTGAGGTTGTTTCTTCAAAATAAAAATTGATTGGCAATTTAATATTGCTGTAAATGTTTCTCTTGCATTAAGCCACGTGCCTGCAGCCTTAACCAGAAAACACACAGACACACACAGAGATACACACACACACATCACTTTATGTATAGTTTAAGGAGTTAAGTTGTTAAGTTGCGGCAGGCGAATGCTAACGAATGCACAATTAACTTGGAGCGCGGCCTTCCTCTCCAAAAGGACGCCCCAACAAAGAGAGGAGATGCTTTGTGGGCGACAGGAAGGCAAGCCGAAAACACTGGCTTCAGTGTGGCACCGGGAGAGGACAAGAAAGAGGAGGAGGGGAAATAGCCAAAAAAACATGGTGGCATGAGGGGAGGAGTTGTGCTGTAAACAAATACATCACAGCATCCCAGTGCAGCGGCAGGAGGAAGAAGAGGAGTATACAGAGGAGGAGAATGGAGGAGGAATCGCGAGAGGACAGAAGGAAGAGTATAATGGAAGGGAAAGAGGAGGAAGAAGAGGTGGGGGTTAGAGTGTGCAGTGGAGGATAAGGACTTGTGTGGTGGTGATAAGAAGCTTCCTTTGGGCTCAAAAATAAAGAGATTTGTGATGAGAACCCACACAACTCGCATCTCAGTTAAGCAGCTGCATTCTACAAAGTCTACATAATGGGCTGAGAAGGCTTGTATTTTGCCACCAACAAATAGTCACACTTGGTGCATTATGTCCACCCATCTGTTATTTACTGCAATTTCAGGTATTAAGCTTTTGTGGGAAACTTTGTCTAAAAGTAAAAGAAAAAACAGCTAAACACACCTATTCCTGTGAGGTGCTGGCTTCTAAATTGCACGAATACTACTAACTGTGAAACAGATACATATGCAATAAGCAGATAAAGAAAGTATTAAAAAAACAAAATGACACCTACATTTATAAAGGATGAGCTAATAAGGCCTCCAAAAATTGTTAAATTTGAAAGTTATGTAACACTTTTTTGATGCTACAAGGACTTCCAGTTGACACTGTTGAACCTTGCAACCTTAACCTTCCTTACTAGCTCAGATGTTTCTTAGATTTAAATTAAGTAAAAAACCTAAATTACTAAATCACCAGTTTGAAACTAGATAACTGAGAACAGAAAGGACTTTACACACAAACTTAGTATCAAATGTATAAATAGCTAACACAATTTCAGTGATCATAAAATGTGAACATACCCCAAAACTACTACTCCCATGAACTTTCCGAGTTTGAAGAGTATTCCCCAGTCGTCAAGCTCAAGGATAAGGCTGTGACCATGAAGACCAGTGCAAATAGTACGTAGCTGGAAATAAAACCATGGAATTAAAAAAATTAAGGAAAGACTAACTGACTGAGCAAACGCAGACAGTTTATGCACTGTATTTATATATTTCTTGGAGAAAGTCAATCATATATTAAATGGTATGTTGTGAAACCTTACCACAGAATCAGGTTGACTGCATGTTTTGTGACCTCGTTGAGGCCAGTAATCGTCTCTAAAAATAAGTCTGTACATTGTGTGATCATGTTGATAACCTGCCCTAAAATAAAAGACCAGAAAATCAGGCCCAATATGTTGGTGCCAGAAACTCATTAGGAATATTAGTCTGAGAGCGAATAACTCGATAAAATTATCTTCTTAGTGACAAGGGAAAATAGTTACTGTCTCCAGACAAAAACGTTACTCATCCACTCCAATTTTAAACTCAACCATCTCAGTCTTGTGCAATAATTGAAATAAATAGTGTTCAAATTATAAATGTTAGATGGAAAGTGAAGAAATTATTCAAATGCCTTTAATGAATAGCATACCTGTCGATAGCAAGCCAAGATTAAGTTTTCTTGGGCAAGGTTCCTTTGAAAAACACGCAAAAGTCACATTCATCAGCGGGCTTGGAAATTGTTGGCGATTCACTCAAGATATGCGATTTTATCAACGACATGATGTGACATTTGCTGGATGCTTGCAAACACCTGAAATAACAAATAATTTCTGCTGAAGAAAACAATAATGGGTGTGAATTCTGTAGTTTGACATTCCAGCACGATGACTGAAAAACTTGCTGAAGTGTATGTGCGCAGAAACCAGAAATGATGTCAACACATTTTCTTCTAGCAGCTGAATTATGTGTTCTCTCTTTTTATTATTATTTTTTATTCATCATGACCTTCCATGCAAAAAAATATTACAAACGTGTTTGCTATTATTATATCCATCAAGGCATAGGAAAAAGAGGATAAGTCCTCATCTTCTGCATCTTCATTTCTCACGGTATCCGCTCCTGGCTTGATGGACAGAACCAGGATCCACAGTTTCTGCTGGAGCTCTCACTACACAGCAGACATATTGAAATGGAATGAATAGGGATTACTACTGTAAAACATTTTTTAAAAAAAGTTTCAATTGTGCCTTATAAAAAAGTTAGAACGTGCTTTACAGTAAAACGCAAGAAAAAAAATAATTATATAAAACAAACTGGCATCAACATTTGATCAAGGGTGTTTAGCCATCATTAAAAAGCATCATTTTCAAAGTCTTACCTCTCCACTAGGGGGAGTCTCTTATTGCAAACAAATCTTGCAGTTCACTTTCCTCTGACAACCTGTTTACTACAATCATGTCAGCTGGTTAAATCATAAAACAAACTCACTTATAAAATTACTTTGTGGATGTTACAACTGTGTTGATGTGGAAGACGGTACACATTCATCATTCCTACTGGTCCATTTAGTTTGGTGACATCAAATAATTTAATTCAGCCTTGCTACACCCTCTAGCAGCAGTCTAATTAATAATAATTCCACTGAGGTGTTCATTAGCCCTATAGTATTGCTGCCTACATGCTGGCTCACTGAAATATTTATGACCTGTGCACTTTTGACATGTGAAAATGTCTGCAGTGAGTATGTTTTAATAAAATATAGAGAGGAACACATTCATGAAGATCATCATGGAAGAAATGAGTAAATGTGTCACCTAGATGAAGTAGCTGTATTCCCATGGTGACTATTGCTTCTTTGCTTTCATGTATATAATTACAATGTGTTTACACTGTTACAACCATATTGTCTTCATTTTTTTGCCTTCATACAGTAGAGTTTGTTTTAAATAGCACATTTACAAGCTCAAGTTAGAAGAAAAAAGGAAACGTTAAAATGCCATATGCGTTGTCTTTCAATCAAACGGTATATTTCCGAATAAAAACAACGTGGAATATTTCTATTACCCAAAGTCATAGACAGAAGAGTGCTTGAGACAAAGTATGCTGATGCACGTAAAGCAATTTTTGCTGAAATTTCCACCTAGAAAAGAAAAAGTTACGGTCTGCAGACTACAGGTGGAGAGTGAGTAAGGTCATACAATATATGAGTATAACATTAAGGGTAATGTAATGGAAAGTGAGGGAAACACAGTTACAGCATAGGACAGAGCGTTAAATTGTTCTAAAGAACCATAACTTTGTTTGATATCAGTCACTCACTAAATCGTGAGCCAGGATTTTTTATTTAAGCTCGAATGACCTACAACAATTTCAACTCATTGAAACAGTGCTCAGTGTCTAAAGTAAAAATAAATAAAACTAAGTTCAAATCAAAAGAAATAAGGAAAAAAAAATAAGTTCAGAGCCGGTAAAAACACTCTTTCTCTCTTCTGTGGTCCTGCACTAGACTGCCAGGCTCTCTGCCAGGCTCTCTGTCCTCCAGACAGGGTTCCCTGTCCCAACCCCTAAGGGCTGGGACAGGGTGGATAAGATTTTCCTCCTGTTTTAGTAAAGATGCATATTAAGTCTAGTTTTCTCAGAATCTGGTGAAATTCTAATCAGACCGAGATCTGCTGAAAAACTTCTCCTCCTCGTCCTTTTTTCCTCTCTCTGTGCATCACCTCTTGTACCTCACAGACACACTTAACCCCTCCTCCTTTTCTTTAAGGGTCAGTCCTAGATCTTGCATCTAAGGTCAACTGAGGGTTTGTTGCCTAATATGGTCACACTGGCTGCAGGACCCTATTACACAGGAGAGCTTTTTACTTTTACCCATAATATAGAAAAGATTATAAAACATAGCAACTTATAAGATTCTATGCATTTTATACGGTCTAATCACAAACTATGCTTTAAAGACCAAACAGTACATATATTCCTTCAGTGGTTAAAAAGATAATGGTTATACATAAAAATAGAATGGTTATGCATACAAAATCAAAATGGTTATACAAGAAAAAGAAAAAAGTTATATGTTTTTAATGACTACTCTTTTTAACTTTCATAATTTCTCGATCTTTCAACAAAGGAGAACTTGATTGGGGTGGGCTGTGATTCACTGTACGAGGAAACTTCTTCTCCCGTTCGTCTCCATGGTTTGTCTAAACAGAAAAAATAAGTAACTTCAATAAATGTGTTCCATCTTAGGTGGTCACTGACATTGTTGGTGCTAGATATTGTTAGGTCCCGTACTCTTTAAATCACTCCCTCTTTATTACCTCATCCTTTTTCGGCTCATCCTTCTCAACTTTGATCAGAGAGGATGGTTGATCTGGCGCTGGGAGGTAATTTTTGTTGTTAATTGCTTCAAAGAGCTTATCCACAAATGACTGGGTGTCTGAAAGAAGGCAATAATGCAAATAAAGATTATATATGAATCCACAAATAAAATCTGTCAAAAAAAAAAAAACTTGCCAAGGACAACTTTCATGAAGCAGGGGAATTAAATACTTTGTTTGGAGAAATACATCCAAGTGGTTTATACATAGGGCTTTAGGTTACTTCTCAGTTTTGTCTTTCTTCACCAGAGCGACCACATACTCAACAAGGACGAAGGGGTCTGCATCACAGCCGAAAATGTTCAAAGAAAAAAGTGCATAAGAAAAAATATGGAGGTCCATTTCCACCACAAAAAAAGAAGTCATATCAATGAGATAATAAAGTCGAAATTATGAGATAAAAGGTCAAAATGATGAGATAAAAAGTCATAATTATGAGATAAAAAGTCATTATTATGAGATAAAAAAGTCATTATTATGAGATAAAAAATCAATATGAGATAAAAAATTTAAAAATGTCGAAATTATGAGATAAAAAGGCGAAGTTATGAGATAGTAAGAGCGCATGCGCTGCTTGTGCTGTCTTCAAATGTATCTTCATCCCCTCGCCAGTCTAACCATGCAAACTATGCAAGCGTAACTGTTGACGTTTTAGTTCAACAAATAATAGCGTTGCTATTAATGTAGCTGTTGCTGTGTTTCTCAGAGGGGTGACCGGTACCAGAGACTCCACATAGCCCTTAAACCAAGATGTGGCGTCATCACAGTCGTAATGTCCTACTAAGACTAATGCAGTGTTTTGTAAAGTAACACAGATATTGTGCACCGAGTTGTCCTCTGTCGTTTAGACAGGCGCTTTGTGGAAAATGTGTTAGCACAATACCATTTAAGTAGTAGAGAATGAAGAACAACAGTGAGTCTCAAGCATATTGTAGCGACCCTTGGTCAGGAAAGCTATGAGAAGTTATCTTGCTCATTGTGTGGTTTATTTGGGAACAGTACACATGAGCTCCAGCTTAGCCTTGAGTTTGAGTTGTTTGCATTGTTGTACCTGTAACTTAGACCTCTTTTTTTAAATCTCAAAATGACTTTTTATCTCATAATTTCACGGCCAGAGTTAACGCCAGCTGGGTTGACACTGCTTATCTGTTTGTTAGGACAGCCGACATCAGCTAGTGAAACAAACCACTTCGGTGGTGAGTCTTTTGTTTCCCAACATCCAACAAACTAAACCTGAGGGTTTCTTCTCCGTTTAACTTAATGGAGCACCCACGCTTAACTTGGTGGGGGGTGGGTGTCAAAATTGTGTTTTTAGATTGTACCACTGGGAGTCGCCAGAGTAAGAAATATTTAAATCTCACACATCAATGCAATTGTTGACTTTACCAGAACGCCTATCCTCTTTTTACCTGCTAAGGAATCTTGTGACTGTACATGACATGAACTGAAAGTCAGGGTCTCAAGGAATTTAGTTGATTGAAAACAGCATTTTGCATGTTTTGAACATTTATTCAGTGGGCTTATAGTTTTCACTAATTAATTCATTAAACTAATGAACTAGTTTCGACCCATTTCGCCAAGTTGTGGGACCACACGTTGTGGGACCACTTTGTATGACCACTACACATTTTTATTTTTATTATATCTGTATATTTAATATTCTTGTTACTTGTTCATTTTTTATTTTGTTGTTTAATTTATATTACTTGATTTTACCTTTATTTACGTCTGAGCAGTGCTGCTGTAATCCTGTAATTTCGCCACCGAAGGACTAATAAATGATTATTTTATTTTATCTTATTTTACCATCCAGTATTAACCCTTTGCAGTCTTCCCATTGCAGTCTTTCCATTTTCCTCCACACTGCACTACTTTCATATAGCGTTTGCAGCTGGCAACAGTGTCCCAGCCGACACTGTTAGCTCTGTCTGTCCGCACTGTTAGCAGAGGCCTAATCTGCCTCAAAGTTGAGAGCCGTGTTGAGGCTTTATGCTCTAAATTTCTGATTGAGCAACTATCAGATATGAGATTAACAAAATGATCTTCAAGATGATCTCATTAAAAGTTACCCACTGTATATGCTCGACAATTGAATTGCACTGAATTTGCGCGAGGAGAAAAATACCTGCATTGAAGCTGTTACTTCCTGTTTTTTATTTTTTACTAAATAATCTATAAAAGAACGAACCTTCACTGTCTTGTTGCTGTCCTTGGAATGTCTCTCGCTGTATTTGACCTGAAACTAGGAATTGGTATGTTTTTATTAGCTTAGAAAAAGACACGCCGGTGCTGAGCTTTTCCCACGCGCACACGCACGCACACACACACACACACACACACACACACACACACACACACACACACACACACACACACATACATGAGCATTTGAATCCGCTTGTGCGCATTACTCGAGTTCAATGCAATAAAATATTCCAGAGCAAACAGTTAATATTTTACTGCTCAACAGGCATGAACATGTAAACAAAAGAGTATAGTCTAATAGTCTGTGTCCGCAGTCGCTCATATAATGCTCTATGTTGACACAAGCATAGATGATGGCGAACTACAAACAAGCTGAAACAAGCTGCCTGTAGTACTTACTTAAACTTCTCTGCTGGCTGAGACAAAGCAGCCAGGAGGACAGGAGGAATGCAATACTAACTAATGTATGTGTTTTTCATTAAAAACTTCACTAGAGAATATTATCTATTTTATTGAAATTTTAGATTTGTTTCCATTAAGATATATGTGACTGTATTGAGTGTCTTTGTTGTTGTAAACATTACTTTTTCTCTCTGGAAACTGTCTTTTCATGTGTGTGTGTGTGTGTGTGTGTGTGTGTGTGTGTGTGTGTGTGGGTGTGCTGTGGGCGTGGCTTCTGGCAACTGGCAATCATCTCCACACCTGCACCATTTCCAGTATTTCAACCTCTCCAGAAGGCAGATTTTTAGACATACTTTATATTGTGTTTTTTCTACTAACCCTTGTTCCCTGTGCCCAGGATTCCCGTATCTGCACTACAGCTCAGCCACCACCACCGCTCATGCCTCCTCCCTACCATCTCATCAGTTACAGTTTTTTTCTGAATGCTTATAGTTTTTTTCAATCGCTAACAAGCGCTTACCCATACTTCAGATACTATTTCTATATTCTTAACACAGACTCACACCGACAAACCACAATTGGCCGAATGGATAATTTTCTTCTCAAAAACACATTTTGTTAAATATATACAAACTCTCCATTTCAAAATAGAACACATCTTTCTCTGCACACACTAACTTTACCAAAACACTGGAAATCTGACTCAAAATGAAATTATTCTGTCAAAGAATAACTCTTGTTTTTACTTCACAAAGTCCTTGCAGTCAATCACAGTACACCAGATTTCAAAATACTGGCTATTGGTGACATTACAAAAATATGTTTCAGTTTTACAGGTATTTGCATGCAAAACATGCAATCCACTGTTTGTAGACTAAATCTCTTGGTTGGGAACTGTATATCCACATGTAATGTTCACATTCAAAAGCATTCCAGTAAAAATCAGTTTTTTTCCCTTTACTATTTACTACAGGAGGTACAGTATAAATACTGTTTACAGTATGATAGAACAGAAGAAGTTTCACAGTATTGCTTACAGTGAACAAAATATCCATGAAACACACAAGAGCATTCTGAACAAAAAAACAACAGCAAAAAAAGCCCAAATAAAAAAGGGACCACGCATTCTTGCACCTCTACCTTACCGTCGTCTCCTTAGGCCTGCTCTTCTCCTCTCACTGCTCCTCTCACTGCTCCTGCTCCTCTCACTGCTCCTGCACCTCTCACTACTCCTCTCACTGCTCCTGCCCCTCTCACTGCTCCTGCACCTCTCACTGCTCCTCTCACTGCTCCTGCTCCTCTCACTGCTCCTGCTCCTCTCACTGCTCCTGCTCCTCTCACTGCTCCTGCACCTCTCACTACTCCTCTCACTGCTCCTGCTCCTCTCACTGCTCCTGCACCTCTCACTGCTCCTCTCACTGCTCCTGCACTCACTGCTCCTCTCACTGCTCCTGCACCTCTCACTGCTCCTGCTCCTCTCACTGCTCCTGCACCTCTCACTGCTCCTGCTCCTCTCACTGCTCCTGCACCTCTCACTGCTCCTCTCACTGTTCCTGCTCATCTCACTGCTCCTGCACCTCTCACTGCTCCTCTCACTCCTCCTGCACCTCTCACTGCTCCTGCTCCTCTCACTGCTCCTGCTCCTCTCACTGCTCCTCTCACTGCTCTTCTCCCTGGGCCTCTTGCTCTGACTCTTCCTCGTCCAGACATTACAGTCTTTCTGTTTTTCGAGTTTTTCGAGTTTTTCTGTTTTCCAAAAGCATCACTCCTCAAAGTCCTCCTTTTACTGTATAAGTAATGCCACAGTGTCTAAGCCAGACTGGAATCAGCTGTGGTTTGCCCAATTTACCCAACATACATCCGCATATAACTGTAAATTCTGTGAAATAAACCCTTTTCCTTTACCCAACCTTACCTCCCTGTGTCTGCACTTGGGTCCAGCAAAACTGAACCGTTACAGAAGCAACATTTAAACATCTAAACAATCTAAATTAATACACTCTGTGCTGTATCGCAACAAATTTCCCCTTGGGGATTACAGTTTTTTTCAGGCGCTATCAACCGTTTGTCCAACCAGTGGTCACATTTTCAAAACTCTAAACACAATTAGCACAGCATCAGTCTTTTGTGGCCATACCAGTCACACATTTCATGTCGTTTTCAAACAATATGCACACATTTCCACAATGCTGACATTTTCTTAACAGACAAGCTATACCTCCCAACAAAATGATTGACTGTTTTTGTATTATTTACGAATGTTAACACACAACATCCCACAATGGCAAAAACAAAATTCTAAACTTTAGATACAGTCTAAAAACCTCTTCTGCAATGATATCAGTTCTAAAACAATATATCTCAGTTGATAATAAACAAACAATTCAATAATAAGAAATATTACATTTGACATGGATTGTTTCTATTTTCACTTAACATGGCAATAAGGCCATACAATAATGCATATGTTGATTTTTTTGTCTCTCTAAAGTGCAACGTCTTCCTCTCTCTGGGGAAGAGGAAACCTCCTCAGTAATGATCAAGAGCTTGCCATTGTAGAAATGGTTGTTGCAAATAATGCGATAAAACTGCATGAAATTCATAGTAGAATTGTGGAGGACCATGAGATATTTGACACTATCGATACCATCAGCCCCACAACCATTACGCTGACATTGTCCAAACACAGAGTGTGGATAAAGCAGCTCTACACTGTTCTATTTGAGAGGAACAGTGAGAGAGTCAAGGAGCTACGGCGACAATATGTCCAGCTATAGTGTACATTCAATTCAATGTCCACTTCAAGCCATGCTCACTGCAGGGACATCACAGTCGATGATTGTCAAGAGTGGATCCAACATTCCAAGTGATTTTATCCCAGGTGCATTTTTTTAGTCCCCCCCTTTTTATCTGGGCTTTTTGTGTTGTTTTTTGTACAGAATATCCGTGAAACACATATGTGTTTCACGGATATTTTGTTCACTGTAAGCAATACTGTAAAACCTCTGTTCTATCATACTGTAAACAGTATTCATACTGTACCTCCTGTAGTAAACAGTAAAGGGTAAAAAAAACAGATTTTTACTGGAACGCTTTTGAATGTGAACATTACATGTAGACATACAGTTCCCAACCAAGAAATTTAGTGGATTGCATGTTTTGCATGCAAATACCTGTAAAATTGAAACATAAAAGTCCCTGCAGTTTTTGTAATGTCAGCAATAGCCAGTATTTTAAAACCTGGTGAATTTTGTTTAACTGCAAGAACCGTGTGAAGTGAAAACAAGAGTATTCTTGACAGAATAATTTCATTTTGAGTCAGATTTTCCGTGTTTTGTAAAGTTAGTGTGTACAAAGAAAGATGTGTTCTGTTTTGAAATGAAGAGTTAGTATACATTTAACAAAATGTGTTTTTGAGAAGAAAATGATCCATTTGGCCAATTGTGGTTTGTAGGTGTGAGTCTGTGTTTAGAAGAGTTTAGAAAAAGTATCTGAAGTATGGGTAAGCGCTTGTTAGTGATTGAAACAATAAAATCAAGTATCTATCTATCTATCTATCTGTCTGTCTGTCTGTCTGTCTGTCTGTCTGTCTATCTATCTATCTATCTATCTATCTATCTATCTATCTATCTATCTATCTATCTATCTATCTATCTATCTATCTATCTATCTATTCCATCTATCTATCTTACATTCTCTATATGTTTTTAAAAGCAATGATTTAGTCATGAAAAAGAACCATGTGTTGATAAAATTAGGTCATTTGTTGTAAAAAACCTTCAACATACATTAGTTTGCAGTCAAATAGTCAAATAGTTACCTCCTGACGTCTAACTTTAAGCACTTTTCCTTGACCTCTTTGGAAACATCACAGGGTCACGAATAGATGGGAAAGAGAATTCATGAGGAGTTAGGAAAACACAACCGCGGTGTTTAGAGAATCCGGCCCAATCCCAATCTCCACCCTTACAGACTCACAGACTTTGAGGCGTGCTCCCGTGAAGTCCTCCAGGGTTTAGGGGTGTCCCATTGTCAAATTGTGGAGTGCCTGAGAGCTCTGTGGCAGACATTTGGAGCCCTTTATGAGCCTTTTCCGTAAATCAGCATTAGATCCTGGCTTTGCCTGAGGGAATTACCCTCAATGCAACGTGAGGTTAAACACACAGTTCCCAATGGAAGAATATAGAGGTTAAAAAAAAAAAGGTAAACAAAGAGGCACGTAGGCATTTAGCCCGTTTAAATACCTTTACACTACAACATTACGGATTAAAAATAGAACATAAAAAAAGATGAATTAGACAAAGGCAAGCATAATATGTATATATATTTTTACATTCATCAAACATTTTGTTTTGACAAAAACGAGTAAATAAATAATTTTATTAAAAAAAATAAATAATAATTTTAAATGACTTCTCATCTCATGAGGAACGTTCAAACCAGTGAATGAAAAGTATAAAATAAATACACAAGTGTACACAATATTGTTTTATGTAAGTCATGTGATGTTGCAGCAAAGTGATGTCCCAGTCATATTTACACCAGTTCAAGCCCTCACAGACTCTCACACTCAGTTAGCAGCTGACGTCAGTGAGTCTCTGAGGGTTCAGTGTTTTTTTTTTCGATGTGTGTACATATGTTGCACGGATTCAATATATATATATATATATATATATATATATATATATATATATATATATATATATATATATATATATATATATATATATATATATGTAAATTGCTTTTATTGGCTTTTGTTGCAATTGCATTGAGGTGGTGAGTGTGGCTGTCGTCGTCTCTTGTCTCACAGTGGTGAAACACCATGCACCGTAGATGACAACCAAATAATTGCAAGACACTCTCACACTGAGCTGTGATGAAACGAGTGCACACCAATATGATAAACAACATAAACAAACACAGTCTCATCATGGGTTTGGCTATCGTTTACAGTGTGTGGCGCGTCGGGGCTTTGTTTTAAACAGGTATAGCTTACAGGGAGTGATGGACAAATGAGCACTCACACTTTTTTATTGGATCGTTAGCAGCCAAGTGAGTACAATCTTTTCATTGTTTGCAATGCTGAACTGACTGAGAATGATTTATGCTTCCCTTTTGAAAGATACATGAATACATCCGGTATTGGAACAGTTTTATAGTTCTGCATTTTATTTGGCTTTGATTGGAAATGTGTCTAGCTCATCAACCACTGTTAGCAAGATGATGACATAGCTACCTGCTACACATCAACATGCCAGTATTGTCATTGTGAGCATGCTAGCATGCTGAAATGAGCAGTTATCAAAGAATCACTGTGTTATTGTGCCTCACAGTGGAGTTGTGTGTAATCATAGATCTGTTTTCTGATCTATTAAAATCCTTCAATATCATCACACGCCTGCCAGTGGAATGTGTTGTCATGGGCCTGCTTTCTTGCATGCAAGAGCATCTGACTGTTGACGAAAGGAATCTTGCCGTCTGGGCCATACTGATTGAAAGCAGTGTGTGGAAAATACTGTTGTGTTGACCTCCTTTCACTTCAAAAGAACGAGAAGTGGCTCAAATTACAGCAGCCCAGAGGGAACTCATCGGAATCCTGTCCAAGGAGGAACAACCTGTCCTTTGTAAACTTTGGCAATTTTAAAGAAAACATGGCAGTTTAAAAAGATAAAGAAAAATTTAAATAATATATGCTTCTACTTAATTATTCAAAGACAACCTGGCGTTTGTACAAAAGGCCGGAAAAAAGGACCTGTTTTCAATCATCTTATTTGAAATACACAGTTTCCCTATACAGTTTGACTATCTGTTCACTCATTCATAATCATGTGTTTCATAATCTCGTAATCCCACTTTTACCTTTTAGAATACCTGAGTTTTGAGTGTTGACTTCAGTGGAGAGTCGTGCGCATGCGCGTGCATCATCAGTAGTAAATTTTAAGGGCAGCCCGGGCAGCGGAGCTTGGTTCAGTCTACAGTATCTGGACCGGACCGAGGCGGCCAGGAAGCTCACTTGCAAGGCGGAGGAGATGGAGGACAAAGGGAAAAAGAAGAATGATCAAAAGTCCTCCAAGAGCGACAGAGTTACTCTGAAAAAAGAAATTGGACTTTTGAGCGCTTGCGCTATTATCATCGGTGAGTTTGTGTCAGTTTTTGTCTTAAATGTTCGTGGAGAGCAGATCAATAAGATGAATTCGGTGCTAAGGAGAAACGTGCGAAATACATAACGTGACGTGACCGGTGTACAATCGTTGCTTTGGTGTTAAAATTACAATATGGCACACAATAGGATACGGTCACAGAGTTGGGTCCGTTGTTCCCTAACTACTGTAAGTACATTATAGGGAAAGGAATTCTCCCATATCATTCAGACACGGCGTTGCAGTCCGATTTTGGCACAAACCGCCTAAATACGCACAGGTAGAGTCGCATTTACGCGCGGATGGGTCGGCTCTCATGTCTCGGTCCACTTGGGTTTTGTATGGAAACTGTTGCATCAGTCGTGATGATCTGAATCTGGACATGCCTACGTGGCTAGACTTCCACGTGCTGAACTTGAAAGGCATGCAGACAAAGCACAGTCTCCATATATATATATATATATATATATATATATATATATATATATATATATATATATATATATATATATATATATATATATATATATATGTATATACATATATATATATATGTATATACATATATATATATACATACATATACATGTGTGTATATATACACACACACACACACACACACACACACACACACACACACACACACACACACACACACACACACACACACACACACACATTTGCATTAAAAAAAACTGCCTCAGTGTTTCCTGAATTATGATAGAGGCTGCAGAGTAGTGATATAGTGTTACAGTATAAACGGCCCCATCTGCAGTAGTAAACTCAACAGGTTAGGCATGTGCTGTTATATATAATGTGACAGTATTGCCTAGGGTTCCCCAAGAACCAACTAATAATCAAAGTCCAGCCTCTAAATTTATAGAGGAGGGGGGAGGACACTGCAATTTACTTAATGGCATGACATGAATGTTGTCATGAGGTCATGGAGTTATTTTCGTGCGAGACATTCTGTTCTTGGATTTAGCTTATTAGAGATGAGTACACTAACTCACTTTTTTTTTGTATTGTACACTACAGATTGATAACTTGCATGTTTTAGAGTAGAGAAGCTGTACATTCTAGCTGGTCACTCAAATATATGTATCTATAGGGTTCAATTTATTGTCAGATTAATATATGAACCAAGAGCATGCAGGACGGAAGGACCAGACTGAATGATTGTGACACGTCCGTACAGAATTCGGAGGGCTGGATGAATGTGAGAGTCATGCCTAGGGGCATAATGAGGAATGTGCTCGGAGAAACTTACAGCACTGCCATGACTTCTATAACTCTGTCTGTACGTCTGCTCTCCAAATTATATGGTCCTGCTCCACGAGTAGGCGGCCTACTTCAAGTAAATGTTTGAACAAACCAAGGTGACTCAAAGTTGAAGACAGATGTTGAATTAATCGAAACCTGTTGGCCGGTGAACTCCACAATATTTTTTTCTTTTTATACAAAGTTTATTACTTTAATACCCATGCCTGCTCACAGATCCTCATGTTTCATATGTGGAGATAAATATGAAAATGGAGAAGTGTTTCGCTGTGCAGCCTGACACAAACCTGCCAGAAAGAGTCAGATAGAGAGAACAACAGAGGCAGTTCTTTCATGAGGGCAGATAACATAACAGACTGAGATCTCGATAAAAGGTGGAATAAATAGCAATGTGACATTCAAAAAGGTTGACGAAGGAAGTTTCCAGTGTGGCACTTTCAGTGTAGTGTTATCATTTTAATAGCTTATCTTCATAAACAAGGTCACATCTATTATGCTTTGGCTGATACAGTGCCAGTTAAGGCTTATTCTTGACCCTGCATGGATTTGTATTAAGTAGTCGCTGTACAAATCCTTTGCTTAACGTTCAAAGTAACAACACTCAAATGGCTGACTGTGCTTGAGAGAAGTCCAAAGACTGGTTCGCAGGAGATTTTTTTTATTTTATATATATATATATATATATATATATATATATATATATATATATATGTGTGTGTGTGTGTGTGTGTGTGTGTGTGTGTATGTGTAATATATATATATATATATATATATATATATATATATATATATATATATATATATATATATATATATATATATATATATATGTGTGTGTGTGTGTGTGTGTGTTTCCAACACTTTCAAGCCACATGACGGATGGAGCATTATTGTAGCTAACATTGAATCTAATATGACAGGCTTGTGTAATATCTGTTTTTATTCTTTACTGAAAAAAAAGAAGAGGAAAGGCTGCTATCTTCACCTTAATGTCCAACGTTTAGTTTATGAGATCATTTAAAAAGCGTGACATAACCTGTGAACTCTGCCTAAAGGCATTTATTTGTAATACAAAGTATTAAACATGTGAATATACATATAATCCTTTGAAATGGGTAGTTTTCCTCTTCAAGATAATATAAGGTCATGCAGAAATAGCAGTAAAAATGATCAGGAATGTACATAGTCGCTGTGATTTGAAGACGACTCCTATAGCGAATCGGGTCCCCAGAGAAGAAGTTTGGGAAACACTGCTTTACAATACTTCAGTGAGCCTCAAGCTTTACAGACTTAGTCTACGTTGCTATAGTGTGAAGTTTGTGCTAAAATCACTCAGGTTTTCACGAACCATTTGCCAAGTCTTTTCTGTGGCACAGATGAAGTGGGCTCTGTGTGCAGCTATTACGCACATACAACTTGAGTCATGCTCCTACCCACCAGATCCAGCCTACTCACATATCTGCCGCCCTGCTTTAGTAAGGTGGACGAGCTGCTACCTCTCTGTGTGCAACTATACTGCTGCTGCTTACATGGGGCTGGACCAAGTGTATCAAATTACATTCCCACCTTTCACCAGTCCCAGAATGCACCTCATTCTGTTCAACATGTCATCTCAGGAGATGGTCTGCTATTGTCACTTCTTGCTTTGTGTGTATAAATAGTGGTAGGACCGGTTCATGAAGAAAAAAAACAAGTCACTGCACATGCATTTTTTCCCACATCAGTTATGGGTGGATAGAAGAGCGTAGTGTGTTTCTTTACTCATGGTCGTAATTTGGATCAAAATAGTGATTGATCTAAGCAGTAAATTTGAAATGATTTCTCAGCTACAGTAGAGGGAGGCTGAGAAGGTCAGTAGGACTGTGTTTTATGCTCTCAGCTGCGATGGCAAAATGTATGACATAACAAACACAACGTAGGCGTTATGCAACTGCTCTGCATCTCACCACGGCTTCCACAATCAAATGTGACAGTGATAAATACACTGTTCGGACCTCCTCTCTCCCTCTGCATCATTAGGGGGCATTCAGTACTGCTCCAACAGGGGAAGCTGCGATGGCGTGCCTCACTGGGTTTTAAACAGCAAAACATGTTTACAGTGGACAGAGTCATATTTTTTCCTTTTCTTCAAAGAGCCCTTTTTCCCCCGAACTTCTCTAAAGAGGAGAAAAACATGGACGATGGCGCAAACCATGTCCTGTTTTGACAGCTGCTGTTTGGTTACTTTTCTGTTAGATTCAGATGCAGATTCTTAAAAGAAATAATCCTTTATTAATCCCACAGTGGGGAAATTATTTTCTGCATTTAAGGAGCAGTGTGCTGCTGTGAAGCACTGGGACTTCAGTATCTTGCTCAAGGACACATCAACATGTGAACTATGAGGAAACCAGGGATTGAACCGCTACCTTGTGGTTTCAGGACGAACACTCTTTCCATTAACATGATAACTTCACATAGTACAAAAGTACAAAGCACACAGAGATAAAACGTAATTAATAAATACAGGCGATATGCTTGTACTTTTGTAGAAATGTTTACATTGTTAACAGGTTACGCTTGCGCTACTCGATTTTTGCTGTTTTGTTCAAGTGCCCCGTGAGATCTCCGTGAGGTCAGCTTTTCTGCTGTTACGTCTCTCAAAACAGAATATGGATCTAAGCTCAACAATGAACATGAGTTGAGAGCGGCCGTATCAAATCTATAAAAATATTTGTAGAGGAAACCAGCTCACTGCAGCCACTAGTACTGATACAACATGGCTCGCACATCTGCAGTCATTTGTTTTGCACAGGTTGAACGTTATATATTATTAACGTTATAAATATTTAGTGCAAAATAGGTTGTTTGCATAGGTTATTTTTCTGCCAAATATTAGTTATTTTTTTGCACAGATAGAATTTTTTTGCATTGATCAAAGTACAAAGTGATTGCACATGCTATTATTTTTTGTCTGAGCAATCTGGTTTACTTGAAAGGGATTTAAATTTTCTTTATTCTATTATTTAAAAAAGCATACATGGAGGAGTCAAAAAAGGACCATTTTGTTACAATTTTGTTGGAGCGGTGGGGCCCTAACAGTTTTCTTCCTCCAAAGTGGGGCGTGAAAGAAGAAGTCTGAGAACCACTGAATTAACTCATCAGATATAACTATGGTGGTGCCCTTACATGTCGGTACTATACTATGTATCACTGTAAGAATATTATCTATAGTCCTTTTTCTTTTAAGTTTGCCAAGGCCCTGGTATTGTGCACGCTAGCTCACTGGAATGATCATGACACACTAAATAGAATGGGACTGGAATTCATTGTTCACTATGGTATATCAATTATACAAATCACCAGGAAACTAATTAAGGCTCCACTGTTTTTTCCACCTAATTTGGCAACTTTTTAATACATTTAGCAACAAAGGAGTGTGATAATTTGGCCAATTCTTCTACTATTACCATTTATAGTGTGATTAACATAGACAAAACATAGCAGCAGATGAACTTCAGTAAGCAACAATGACACACGCCGACACAAATAGACTACCAGCAGAAAAACTGAACTTCTACCTTCTCTACCTTCAACCGATCGAGAAGCTCAATGGGAGGGGGGAAACTATTCAATAAATGATCAAATTGCCTTGCCTAGTATTATGTATGTACAGACCGGATAAAAAACAGTTTCACATATGCTTACAAGACAGACATAATGTTAATAGCAGGTGTTCATTTGCAATTAAATTATACTTAAGTCAGTTGAAACATTTTTTTTTAAATTTGGGGGTTGATTTTATGAGCCTTTTGAGATTTCCTTGCAGCTGTTTTTCTTTTCTTTGTCCAAGCCGCTTTTGTTGAGAGCCTTTGTGTTTATTGGTGCCTTAAAAAATGTTTTACATGGATATCTTTAGTTTAGAGCGACGTCACCAAAGCGGCCCAGGTTGCAGCCCTTTGCAGCATATCGTCCCCTCTCGCCCTAACCCATGCCTTTCTATCACTATCTAATCACAGCTAAAAGAAACCAAATCAAATTAAAACAAGTTGCTTTGTGTGTAGGTAGAGTTTTTTCTGCAGAAGTGTATGTTTCTAGTTAAATATTTGTATTATTCATGCAAATAACCGTCTTGATCTTTGTTTTTCTCCAAAGGTAACATTATTGGTTCTGGGATATTCATCTCACCTAAAGGCGTGTTGGAGCATGCAGGCTCCGTGGGACTGTCACTCATCGTCTGGGTTTGTGGAGGGGGGATCTGTGCTCTCGGGTCCATGTGCTATGCTGAACTTGGTGTCACCATCCCAAAATCTGGAGGAGACTATTCATATGTGACAGAAATCTTTGGCGGGCTAGTGGGGTAAGTACTGTGGTTCTGTCCAGTTACCCTTTGCTTATCTCCGCCAGGAGGATGAGCAAAGGGTAGTGAGTGAGTGAGTGTGCACCTTTGTGTCTGTCCACAGCTAAACTCACATTCTGCAGCAGCAAATGTAATATTTTGGGTGGCCAGTTATGGCAGCATGCTCAAGGACCTCTCGTTGTTGCAGTGACTGCTACTGACAGCCTAGTGACTCCTCACTCACCACTCTTATTTGGCAGCGGCCGCTGTGGTAACAACAGCTTTGTCCACCTCCAACACCCTCAACCATTGCTCTGCACCCAAAGTGGAGGGATAAATAGTTTGCAGTGTGTTTGGCTAACAGCTAACGGAACTACAAGTACACACACAATCTAAATGTACCTACCATACCTCAGCCAATGCTAAGCGGCCACATAACTTGGATAGTTTCATTTTAGTTGTGGTAAGATTTTATGAAATGTCTTGTATGAAGACGTTGAGTCAATTGCCTGCAAACATCGTCGCTTGTTTTTGAGATTGAATGAAGTGTGTTTTACGACGCCTAACAGGCTATTGGTGTTAAGACAATTGTGGGTTGTATTCATTCAATCACTCAATACTGCACTGGTCGTTGCAGTCACACCTGGGGAAATTCTGCTACTAGTGCAAATGTCTAGTTGACATTCGCTGCCTCAACTGCAACTGCAGGTCAACATTTTTGTCAAGTTTTATGTTGAGAGGGTTAAATTGTCGCAATTGTACTCACTTGGTATGGATTATACTTAATAGTCTGTACACAAGAGGCCTGCCTGCCTGGGACAAATATGCCCTGGAAGTCTTGTGACTTTCATTTGATCATGTCATATGTCAGCTGATCACAGAGCCGCACTGTAAGACTGAGGTCAAACATGCACTGTGAATGCCTGTGCATGCACTAGTTTAGTCCTGTGTGGCTCATACATTTGCACGTGCACAAAAGTTCCAAAAAGATAAAAGAACACAAAATATGATTTAAACGTATTAAAGTCACAGTAAGATGAGACATACTGCTTTCAGCAACAATTTCCATCTGCCGTGTAGTGCTTTTTCCTCCTCATGTCCGAATACCACCAGGTTATTACAACTGGTGCCAAGATGCCATTGAGCAAGTCACCCAACCCCTAACTGCTGCAGTAGAGCTGTACATAGACCAACAGCAGGAAACTATGGTTGTGCTGGTAAGGTATAAGTGGGACTGTGAAGTCAGGATGGAACTGAAAGAGAGCTGCAAGAGCTCCTTGCCTGTCCAATACAGTATACTCCACAGTGTTACTCTCACACAAAATCCTGTGGATTTTGTCTCTTCATCCCGTAGCTTCCTGTTGTTATGGAGTGCCGTCCTTATCATGTATCCAACCACGCTGGCAGTCATCGCGCTCACCTTCTCCAATTACGTCTTGCAGCCAGCTTTCCAGGACTGTCTGCCACCGTACATCGCCACCAGACTCCTCGCCACCATCTGTATCTGTGAGTCACAAACATAAAAAACAATCTAAAGTCCTGATGTGTCTGAGATATGATCCATGAATTCTTCTGTTTAGTCTATTTTTGGTTCTTTGCCATGAAGTTTCCAAACTGTACATCCCAGATATCATCTGCCAATCAGTGCAGATATTTTTCCTCACTCACTATAGCAATAGTGAGTGACGAAACAATTACACGTTTAATTCTTTAGAACACACTTACGTTTCATAAGTCTTGCATATCCTTATATTTGTGAACTGTGCCATTGCAATACAACTTTGCAGTTGGGAATGTCTGACTTAACATTAAAACAGCAAATGTACAAGCTTTCATTAAGTGGGTGAAGGTAAAATCGCTATTGTGTAACATCTGTGACAGGGAGATGCACAATAAAGAAGTTCAGAGATTTCTTAACACACTGATCTAAACAAAGATTAGCGAGGTATGAATGATTTTGAGTATTGTATGAGGATTACTCTTAAAAAGTGCTAAGGGAAACAAATGAGTGAAAGAACAAAGCAGAACAGGTCCCTATTCAGACAAATCATCCATCCAGCAGGATAAACTGAGCACCCAGAGACCAATAATGTTGGGAGTTAGCGGCTAACTGGTGGGTAGAAGCTCTATAAATGTAAAGCGAGGGAAAAGCCACAAAACTTCAAAGGCTAATCTTAAACCAAATCCAGCTACGTTTATCTCATGCCTTGAAGATATTATGATACTGTCATAGTTCACGGTGTGACGGCTGTCATTGTCATTTGATAATCCCCTCTGAAA
The DNA here is from genome assembly GCF_023055335.1 of Clinocottus analis. Classification (NCBI taxonomy): domain Eukaryota; kingdom Metazoa; phylum Chordata; class Actinopteri; order Perciformes; family Cottidae; genus Clinocottus; species Clinocottus analis. The sequence goes on from NW_027175820.1 coordinate 7,884,221, forward strand.
CGCTGTGATGTATTTACAGCCCTTATACTGACTGGTGCCTTAAAATATTGTACAATTCAGAAATCTGTATTCAAATAGACAGCGGCGAAAGCAGGCTGTGTGTTTATCTGGTATACAGGCCAGCCAGTTTAGTCTTGTCTGAACTGGATGCAGAAACAGGTCATGGACAGCAAAAGGCTTGGTATCTATGCCCGAGAGCGTGTGCATGTGCCTGAGGTTAGCATTTACAGAGCACGCTGGTCAACCGGCACTATTTTTGGCGACAGAATGTTACAACTGCTGCCTAGTTTGGCCAGGGGCCCACTTTGTGTGAGGTGTTTTCTATGTGTTGTTCTCTTAAGTGTGGGACAAGTTTGTGTGTGTGCGTGAGTGTGTAGGTGTGTGAGTGTGTGTTTGTGTGTGTGTGAGTGTGTGTGTGTGTGTGTGCGTGTGTGTGTGTGTGTGCGTGTGTGTGTGTCTGTATCAGTGTCAGACTATATAATGGTGCCAGCCTTTGTGGATGCCGCTAATGAGAGGGTGTGTCTACACTATTGTGCATTGTATCCCAGTGGCTACCGTGGCGCTACTGTCACGGAGCACCATGGAAACAGGAAATGGGCAGGACACCTTGCACATTGTGGATGGGGATTCCCATTGGCTAGCTGACATTCCGGTTGGATGTTGGATGTTCCTATTGGCTGCTTGGTACCGCTTCTGTCCTATTCTCAGTACCACAGCATCACACTTCAAACCTACAGTGGGATTGTATCTGTGATCAGCAGCTATGTTAGCTTTGATCAGTCTGACTGAAACTTTATCAGTGGGAAAAATTTCCAAAGATGTCCGCTTCCACAGCATCCTGATGACAGATGGAGAAAAAGTGAAGGTGTACAGTTGGATGAGTATTTTCAGTACAGCTCCATAATCTTCAAACACCATCAGCAGACATGTCACTCCTCTAAAACTGGTGGTGTAATCAAACTTTTAGTTAGTTATCAACACCTCCAGACTTTAATGAGAAAAGAAGATTCAATTCAGTTAATTTTGTATATCCCAGAATCACAAATTACAAATTTGCCTCGGCGGGCTTTACAATCTGTACACATATGTCATCCCTGTTCCAGGACCTTACATCGGATCAGGAAAAGGCAGGAAAAACTAAAAAAAACAAACAGAAAAAAACCTTTCAGAGGGAAAAAAAGAAGGAAACCTTCAGGAGAGCAACAGATGAGGATCCCTCTCCCCGGATGGACAGTAGCAATAGATGACTTGTGTACAGAATGAACAACGTAACAGAGTTACAGCACATTCAATTCCTGTAATGAGTAGTAGGCATGGACCAGGATCTAGATAAGCACGATCCATGTCAGAAGAAGGTGATAGAGAGGGGGGGCTTCAGCAGGGCTGCCATGGCAGTAGCTCGGGCTCAGGAGGTAGAGCGCAGGAGGCAGGGCCCAGGAGGCAGGGCCGGCTCCAGGCACAGCCACTATTCATGCAATCTGGAGAGGCGAGAAAGCAGAAAAACTCAGGGGAAGAAGTAGAGTTATTGATGTGCATTGAAGAGGCATGAATTCATCCAGAAGGAGAGAGAAGAGGAGAGAGGAGTTCAGTGTATTCTAAGATGTCCCCAAGCGGTCTAAGCCTAGGACAGAACTTCTGTAAATTGGAGGGAAAATCTCTGTGACGTCAAATGACAAGGGGATCACAGGGGGAATTGTCTGACTCTCTTCTGAAAAAAGCTTCCCAGGTCAGAGCCAGCCCTAACTATAAGCGCTATCAAAGTGGAATGTCTTAAGTCTACTCAGTGGCGGCCGGCCCATAGAGGGTAACGGGGCTTGGCCCCACCCACCTTGAGCCACCAAAAAAAAAAAGATATAATATTAATTAGAAAATATAATTATATTAATACATTATACAAATTGACACTATTTGTGTTGTTGAGCTATGGAATACACCCAATAAAATTTGTAAAATAGGATGCTTTTCCTGCTTCTCTCCTCTGCTAGTGCACCTCTCAGCTGCTCACGTGCACGTCCCTGCTGCTAGTGCACGTCGTGGGGCTTGATCGATTCCGCCCAAAGAAGACGGGTCTAATACGCAGTTTAGCCAATCACCGATTAAAGAAATAAATAGGTGACATACAATTCATCCAATCAGCGCCGTAAAAAAGACTTCCGGGCTATTCTCATCTTGCCCCAGAGCGCGTTCCCGTGTCTCTGTTCTCGTCAGGACTCGTGTCTCGTTCACATCTCGCGTAATCTCGCCGGCTTCTCTTCTCTCGCAGCTACATTTTAACGATATGACAATGGAGCGCTACTCTTGCAAGAAGACTCAACCCAAACAAGATAAAATCTCTAAGCCAAGACCCGTTTGAGAGAAGAACTTGGGCGGAGAGACTCTAGGTGAAACAACTGGTCCCAGATCAGCTGCCTGAACTCAGCATGAAACAACAGACCTGCACATATATGAGAGACAGACAGCTGTTGCTTGTGCTAAATCGATTCTAACGGTAACGAACAAGAGCGTTTTTTTCGAGTACATCAGCATCCAGAACGCAACTGCTGACACCGTCGCTACAGCACTCATGGGGAGGCTGAGCAGCGTTCTCCCACACAGACAAACAGACAAACTTATCGCCCAAGCTTACAACAGGGCTGCAGTCGGCTCACTACTTGTCCACTGCTCCGTGCATCATCCCCAAATGTGGACCTGCTATTCAACCAGCTGCAGAAGAGACACATCGACCCTGTCTTCATTAAATGACTTGTCTGGAGGTTCACAGAGAGCATTCAAAAACATCATGGAAGTGTTTTACCTGCATTAAGCTAAACTATCTGGTTTCCTGGAAGATGAGGTGCTTTTATTTTGAAGCGGCTCACTATGTGCGCCGTTTGTATGTTAAAAGCTACAGAAAATATGTTTTTGTACTCATTATAAACAGTAACGGTGAAAGCACTCCGCGGAAGAGGCACACGGTTAGTTAAAGTGGCACTATAAGCTCTTTAACCTTTTGAGCTGCAAAGTGACCCGCAAGGGGCATGAGCTTCGAGAATACAGCAAGTCTGTGTTCAAGTAGTGATATGAACTCCAGATGAGTTCTAATTCTTGTGTTATTTTATATCATTTTTTTCAGAATTTTTTTGTGAAAATATTTTTTAAAAAAACAAACATTTATTAAATTTGAAACATTACTATAAACACCTAGCATGATCTAAAAAAGATTTCTCAACAATGCGTTTTCGAGCCGCTCCGAATGTTTTCAACTCCACGGTGAAAGGCCTAAACAACAACCAGCAACACTGTTCTTTGGAAAGATAATGACCTAAAGAACCAGAATCTGCAAAATTCACAATAAAACAAAGCCTTGGCCTGTTACAAACGATTTTCGTCAAAAAACTGTGTCGTTCGGTTTAAAAATGGAAAAGTTAGAAGCTTTATTCCTAAACATGCTCTGACTGGTTGAAGCCTGTATTCAAAATCTGCAGACGTTCCACCTTAAGACGTGTGACGCGTTTGAAAAAAGAAATAAAAAAACAGGAAATCATCTACCCCAGTTTGCGGTCTACAAGAGTGAAGCATTTGAAAACGAAACAGCCCGGCTTAACTTGGACTTTTCAGGTATTAATATACATTCACAAAGCTTCTACCATACCTTGTTGGATTTGTACAGACTCGCAGAATAACATAGATATGTTTATTATTTAAATCTTTTTGAAGTGTAGTTATCAACAGAAAGGTGAAAAGTAACTTTTGCTCAAAAAAGTGATGACAAGGTTTTATGTAATTACATAAACTTGACGGTATTTTTTTTCTGTTTGGATAGATCTCTTCCCACAAGTCTTCACTGTATTTTAGTAATTTAAATAAGATTAATCAATGTTGTGGTTCCGGAGATCTTGTAAGAAACATCACTTGACCTTTTTTTTTTATGATTTCCTTGTCTGATAATGGGTGCAGTAGGTTTTTGGGGGGGCATGGGGCTCAAAAAGATGCTCTGTCCAGTGCTCATATTATTATTCAAAGAACACTACCAACCCACAACATGCGCTCCAACAAGCGCGCCAACAAAGTAACTTAACTTCTTATTAACTTCTGGGAATACATGGGGTTTCTTGTTAGAAATTGCATATACAAATCTGCTTAAAGATCTCTCAAAGAACCACCTCTTAAATACGCATCATGACCCACGAACAGAAACGTCTTCGGCCTAACCGTGAACCTTTCCACTCGTCCCATAGAGTGGTTTGCAAGAAAAGGTCATACGATAACAAAGGAACTGCACGTTCTTTCAGACAGAAACATACAGATTCCCCAGTCCACTGCTATCAGGAGACATGCTGAGTTTGTGTGTAAGATTAAACTAAGACAGTTCAAGTCTGAATATAACAGTGAAACAGTAACTGATTAAGAGTAAATATTTTCTTCTTCCAACAATTACTATTTTGAGGAGACCCTCTTCAATAAACCTTCCATGTAACAGGGATACACGTGAGGCCCCTGTTTAGAACAGCATCACTAGGGAGGGGGCGACACTGAAAGAATGAGTGACCTTTAAATCAAAGTAGCAATTGATCAGGACTCACTTACGTAACATTTCCAAGGCTCATCCTGTCTCAAAACCATGCAGAAAAACTGGTTAATGCATTTGTTACTTCAAGACTGGATTACCGTAATTCCTTTCCAGGCTGCACTAATAAGTCTCTTAAATCTCTCCTGTTGATCCAGAATGCTGCAACTTGTGTACTAACAAAAGCTAAGAATAGAGATCACATTACTTCTGTATGTCACGACCACACTTGGACATGGCAGCAATGCATAGTGCGCTTTATAGACTGAGCCATACTACCATCATATTTTTGTGCAACACTGTTATATCTTTCATATTTTGTGCCTTATTTTTTATTGATTTATTTCCTTAAGTTTATTATAATTCTGTATGTTAAGAGGACCCAGCAAAATAAGCTTTTCATTGCATATGACAGTAAAAACATCTTGTAGTTGCTAAAGGTTTAATCTTCCCACATGTTTATCAGTTTCATATTGAATGAAAGTGGACGTTTAAGCCAACATTTTAAGAACTTACCTCAAGGCGCTCGAGATATCTGGTTCACAAGAATGGGTCGTTTGATGTTGAATGAGGTCACAGTGATGTTGACATTTGACCACCAAATTCTAATCAATTCATCCTTAAGTTCAGGTTGTGGTTTGCGCAAAAGTTGAAGAAATTCCTTCAAGGTGTTACTAACAATTGACAAATAGATCAAATCAAATGTATAATAGGCTTCGAGCTTCGATGTGTCCAAAACTGAACGACCTCTATGCTGCCCTCTCTGACTATTTTCAGCCTTCCATACAGTCAGAACGATACAACTATACACAGTTCACATGCATAGGTTAAAAAAAGACATCATGCGTAAGTTACTCTTTAGGTGACTGGAGTACTTCTCTGTAATGTTTGCAGTAGACTTCCACAACTTCCTTGGCCATGCTGGACTTGTTATATTGGAGTTAATCCATCCAAGTTTGTATTTCTTTATCATATTCAAGATGATTTGTAGGGCTGCACGGTCGTGTAGTGGCTAGCACTGACGCCTCACAGCAAGAGGGTCTGTGATTCGGATCCCGGGCGGGGCGGGGTTCGGATACTGGTCTGGCAGGTCCTTCTGTGTGGAGTTTGCATGTTCTCCCCGTGGCAGCGTGGGTTCTCTCCGGGTTCTCTGGCTTCCTCCCACAGTCCAAAGACATGCAGCATAGGTTAATTGGACTCTAAATTGCCCGAAGGTGTGAATGTGAGCGTGAATGGTTGTCTGTCTATATGTCTGCCCTGTGATGGACTGGCGACTTGTCCAGGGTGTACCCTGCCTTCGCCCCTTGACAGCTGGGATCGGCTCCAGCGCCCCATGACCCTAAATGAGGATAAGCGGTTAAGATAATGGATGGATGGAAGATGATTTGTATCCTAAAGATAGCTTCATGGAAATGTGAGTGATTTAATTGATGTATTTATTCATTCAAAATTCCCTGTTTGCATCTGCATTACAAAACAAAAATCCACAGATCTTAAAAAAACAAAAAAACACACACACACACACACAAAACAAGCCAATCGAAATGTAACAAGTTAGCATGTTATAAACAAATGCGGGCCCAACTATCTGTAACAGACTGTGTGTCGCCTTATTGTCTAGGTCTCTGTTCTGGAAGAGAGAGATATATCAATAATATAGCAACAAACAACTGGTAAAGATACAGTGGAGTAATACCTCCCTGAGCAGAGAATGAAGTCGCTTTCTGTCTCCTTGCTTTGTAGACATGACAAGCTTTTAGTGCACGTTTGTGTGTACGAGTGTGGCCTCCACTCTCATATGGTGTTTATGAATGATAACTCTGTCTCGACCTACCGCGTTGCCGCAACTCCCGCCCTACGGCATTCAAGAGCGAGGATTGGCCAGCGCCGTCCTTGCCGAGGTCCTACGCCATGACCAGTCAGTCATCTATCCTGAACAATCGAAATGCACCCAATCCCGTATCTCACACCGTTAAGTCTGAATGGGAGTTAAATAAAGACAAATTAACAGTGATGGCGTGGTGCAGCCTTCCTTTTATCTGCTGTTACACTTCATCACTGTACGATGTCAGTGTCAGCATGTCTTCGACCCAAACTCAATCCTGTTGATTTACTGGAGTCGGGAATCAGTTACCTTGCGCTGGACAGACAGGACTGCGGAGTTATTGCCACTTCAGTGACTCCTGTGACCAGATCCTTGACCGCAAGGAGGCGTTCCTGAGGTTAAGGCCCCGTGAAAAATCTTTTACGAAGCTGGGTTCAGAATCCATTTAGAGTAAAATCAGTAATTAGTTTAGTATTCCAGTGCTGAGGCAGCCTTCAATGGGAGCTGTGATGGCAGGACACAGATTTACCTGCGTTGTTGCATTCAAAGCCTGCTGGCACCTCCTTCCTGTCAGGGTTAACATAGAGGGAAGTAGGGGGGGCTTCACAGGAACACAGGAACGGAAATGCATGCGACACCCCTAGAGTGACTGACTATAAAACACCGCGGTGTTGTAAGGGAGAGAAAGCTCTGCCCGGTGCTACGATACCTCCTGCCAAATATTCACACGTGTGTGTGTGTGTGTGTGTGTGTGTGTGAGTGTGTGTGTGTGTGTGTGTGTGTGTGTGTTTGTGTGCACCCGTTCCAGCGGAAGCAGTTTCTCCAGATTTCTATGGTGGGAGGGAATCCTTGCCCCGGTGATGGATGACATGGTCGATAAAACCCTCCACTCATATATGCGCACAAACACACACACACACACACACACACACACACACACACACACACACACACACACACACATACACACACGCACACACGGGCCACTTTTAAATCAGGATCTGTTACTTTTAAATCCTTAAGGTGGTTGTGGAAAGCACAAAGCAGTTTGGTAGACTGAGCTGACGTGAGAAGAATCCCCTCCACACTTTATGGACAATAAAATGAGATTCAAAAGACAGATGTATAACAGTGTTTTTAAGAAAACCGAACATAATGAATGTAGTATCTGTCATTGCTTGTTTACCTTGTTCATGCTCTACATTTATGTTAAAGCCACAGCATCAAATTTAGACCTCAGCCATGTCGGAAGTGATAATATTAATAATAATATTTTTAATTAATTAATTTTATTTATAGAGCACATTTCACAGACAAAGAGGTCACAAAGTGCCGTGCAGCTAAACAAAAAACAGATAAAAGCAGATAAAAGCAAATAAAAGCAGATAAAAGCAGGTCGTAGGTATTTAAACAAATGCTGTGTCACTAGCTAACCTAAAGTTGTTTTTTAAAAGACACAACTGAATCAGCAAACCAAATGTGTACAGGTAAAGTGTTTAAAAGCTCGGTCACCACAGGTCTTAAAGCGATTGTGTGGACCGGACAGAAGATTTAACTGGTTGGACCAGAGGTTGCGGACTGTTGAATAAGGGCAAAGTAGTTTAGCCACATATGAAGGAGTCTGACCGTGTAGTGCTCTGTACGTGAAGGTGAGGATTTTAAAGTGGATCCTATGCTCTACGGGGAGCCAGTGAAGAGACCTGAGAATGGGGGTGATATGAGACCCCCATTCTCAGTTACTGAAACACTGGGACTACTTTACAAATGTACAGCCACTGTCTCTCATCACCGCCAAAGCTTTTCAACATGACAAATATTAATAACCTCAGCAGCTCATCTCATGTCTGCTGTCACACTCTCACGGCAACACATACCTCACATGCCAAACGCCACCTCGCGCAGCACTGAGAAGAGCTGGATGTAATTACTGCTGTACATATTGGACGTCTCCAAAATAATCTATTCCATGTGAGCTGGCTGACGAAATTGCAGTAATCGTACGTTGTTTTTCAGAAGGAAATGTGTGGTGTGATGTGTAAAGGATCACCCACCTTAAAGTAGAAAAGGCCTCTCTGTTTCTTTGGTAGCCCGATTCAGACCTTGCTATACTGGGTTTACCTCTCACTTAAGCCTGTACTGATTTAAGCGCTTCTGGAAAACCACTTCCACTTACTTGTATTGGATCATTATAAACAGGCATGCACGCACGCACGCACAAACACGCACACACACGCACACACATGCACACACACGCACACACACGCACATACACACACACACACGCACACACACACACACACACACACACACACACACACACACACGCACACACACACACACACACACACACACAAATTGTGCAACTAGGAAACGGGATGTAGAAAGTGTTTAATACCATAGACTTCTATTTTGTCAGGAAAGATGTGTTCTTTCTTTGTGCTGACAAGAGAGGAAAGTTATGTGTCGTGCAAAAAAATGTACAGACCTTAGAGTGTTCAATAAAAATGTGAAAGAGGTAGCAGAATACATGTAGTCCACGCATCCAGCTGTGTGTGTGTGTATGTGTGTGTGTGTGTGTGTGTGTGTGTGTGTGTGTGTGTGTGTGTGTGTGTGTGTGTGTGTGTGTGTGTGTGTGTGTGTGATTATTTTAATCCTTAAAATGGTTGAAGAATTGTTCAAATTTAATTAAGCTAAATTTAGAAAGCCATTTGTTTGGATAATGTTGCACAGCCTAAAAGCCCAAAACAGTTTTGTAGACTCAGCTGACCTGAGAAGAGTCCCCTCCACACAGTATTTCCAGTTTTTCTCTATTGCTAAAACACAATTCCTGGAACAACTCCTGGAACAACCATTTTTTCAAATCTTCACACATAATTTTAAAAACTCACACCCAACAGTGCAACCATCTAACTTCTGGGTCCCAATCAGTCTTCACCCTCAGACAATATACACAAGCTGTCAAATTAGTACATTACATTAGACTACATTAGTGTTTGTTACACACAGGAGGGATTAATTTAACACGCTGCCACCAAAATGTCAATGATAGGGTTTATTCACAGCACTTCCAGATTGAGCACATATACAGTTTCATCAGCATCGGCATCAATATGAGCATGATCTTGTCTCAGGTCAGGGTCAGGCCATAGTATTTTATCAACGTCACACATTATGTCTTCTCTCACCAGGCAGTGTGGGAAATATCCCCTTGTGTGTCTGATCCAACCCTGGATAGATTCCAGAGAAATATCCTCACATGCATTCACCATTGCCTCCAGGAGATTGTGCTGTGTGTTTGGGTTGTGGTCATAGACTCTTAAGTTTGGCTGGACTAGTTGGCCAGCTTCTTTCATTGTCCTCTCATGTACCACCACATGATGAACAACAGTGGCACGGATTTAATCAGAAATTACTTGTCTTTGCTGTCCTCTGCCTCTCCCTCTCCCTCTTGCTCTTCCTCTCTCTTGTCTCTCAACCTCTGCATGGTTGGGATCCATTGTTCCAAAGGACATGAGCCTGCCTCTAAGCTCTATTTATTGACCCTAAGATTTGTTGGTGTGTTAACAATTTTTAGGCTGAGTGTGTTCACCTTGAGAAGGGTGTGGTATCTGAGTTCATGTTATGATATCTTGAGTTCATTATATTGAGAGCATGTGTTTGCTGAATAAACACGTAGTGCAATGAATAATTTATTTGGTCACTTTTGTGTAGGTTTTGTAGAAAGTGTTTTGAATATTGAGACGTGTGGACACAGGTGAATTGTGTTTTTGGTTATGGGAAATGTGTGTGTGCTTCTGGGAATGATGAAAAGGTGTTTGTGCTACAGGAACCAGGTTTTGTGTTTTAGCAATCGAGAAAAACTGTAATAATTTATTGTGCTGATTTCCTTTGTGTACAATACAATGATAATCAGACAGCTATATCACAGTGTTCCTAGGAACACAGAACATTATGAATGTAGTATCTGTCATTGTTTGTTTACCTTGTTCATGCTCTATACTTATGTTAAAGCCATAGTATTTAATTTAGACCTCAGCTATGTCAGAAATGACAAAGAAATGTCAATTTTTCCACAGTATTCCTGACTTGGGTGAACTGCTCCAGTGTGCGCTGGGCGACGAGAATCCAAGATGTTTTCACTGTCGCAAAACTCCTCGCTCTGGTACTCATCATCGTGGTAGGACTCATCCAGATCTGTCGAGGTAAACACACACATATATATATATACGTTCTGGTGAGTTTCACTCCTGTATTTAATCTCCATTTGGAACATTTTTTAATGAACAAATACTGAAAAGCACAGAAAAAATATGTAAAAGAGCAGAGACTATTACATATACACCACCTACATGATCACCAACAGAGCAGGATAATGACAAAGTTATTCATTACCATAATGCAGTAGAACTCACTCTATTAGCAACAAAAGCAAAATATTGAGTTTTATAGTGTTCTGTGTAATTTGGGTGCAGAATTCATTTAAAAAGAGTTGCGAGCTAAATGTAGATTTCATGTTTAAGAATTATAACTTTGTTGAAAAACCTTTAAACACCTCTACGTGGATCAATGAACCAACCATATTTTGTTTTTTGTTTGTTTCTACTGAGGTCATTTAGAAGGAAAACAGACTACATTTTGTCACAGCAGATTGTGTTGACACGGCTGACCCCTGGTGGACATAAATAGACAAAACAAGTGAAAAAAAAAGTTGCTACTTGTGAGAAATAATTTGGTGACCAACAAGTGAAAAACAAGTTTTGCATTGTTTAGAATATATTATGGAGTAATTCATAATAGGTGATGCCATGTGTAATAAGATCTTTTCACAGTTTTGTCCACACGTCTTTTCTTCTCAACTTCTCCAGGTCACTATGACGCCCTCCGGCCCAGTAAGGCCTTTGAGTTCAGTCAGGAGCCTTCAGTGGGGCAGATAGCACTGGCCTTTCTACAGGCCTCCTTCGCCTACAGCGGCTGGAACTTCCTCAACTACGTCACAGAGGAGGTTGTGGAGCCACGCAAGTACGCTACCCGCACAAAGCATTTCATAGCACGACAGGTTTTCCTATGAACACCTCTGTACACACTGTATTGGTCTAGATTATAAAACTTTGCAGTGGAACATGACATCAGCTCAGTCCTTCGGTTCAGGGCTATATCATTCATTTAAATTCAGTCTTGTTAAAGCTCCGTGAAACAACACCAACTTCCGAATTATCATTATTACTTTATCATTATTGTTTTTCAGGAACCTGCCCCGTGCCATCTACATTTCCATCCCACTGGTGACTTTGGTCTACACTTTGACCAACATCGCCTACTTCTCCTCCATGACCCCGGAGGAACTGCTGGCCTCCAATGCTGTGGCAGTGGTAAGTGAACGCATGCGTCATACCAGCTCATAAGCAATTTGCATACCGTTTGAACAAGAGTCTTAGTTGTCTGGAAACTGGACGTCTGCTGAAGCTGAGAATCGTAGCACGAGACAGACTTCAACCAACCAATCAGTCAGTCAATAAGATTACAGTTTTTTTAATGATCCTCGAGGAAACATTGATCATGAGTTCAGTATGTGACTACTTTCCTTCGACTGACTTGACTTACAAGCAGTGTCCTAGGATACTAAAAGGATGAAGCTGTGATTCTTAAGAATTGTTTTATTAAAAATATGAACTCAAGAGACTACAAAGCCACAGTCTGGTATATAGACTTTACTGTCAGGGACTGAATGACTGAATCACTGAGTCAATCATTCAATTCAAAGTCTATAATTGGACCCATCAGATATTGTGTGGTTCCAGACATTCGGGGAAAAGCTGCTTGGGATGTTTTCCTGGGTGATGCCAATCTCCGTAGCACTGTCTACCTTCGGAGGAATCAACGGATACCTGTTCACCTCCTCCAGGTAGAACACAGACTCCTTGCTTTGCTGCACACAACATGCTGAACCTACATTCATAAATGCACCTTTTATGAATGTACAAACACTTAATGTGTTTGTCTGTCTGTAGATTGTGTTTCTCGGGAGCCAGAGAGGGTCACTTGCCTTATCTGCTGGCTATGATCCACCTAAAGAACTGCACCCCTATCCCCGCACTGCTGGTCTGCGTGAGTGCCGCGCTCACAGTGTTGCCTACTTTGTCTCGCTTCACTCACCCAAACTTTTTAAAACATTTTTCTTAATTGATATGGAACTGTTTAGCGGTTGTTTTGTTTGTTCGTTGAATATGTATTTGACCTTTGACCGTACCTTCACCTCCCACAGTGCATGGCCACTATAGTCATCCTCTGCATCGGAGAGACACACAACCTGATCAACTACGTGTCCTTTATCAACTATTTGTCCTATGGAGTAACCATTGCCGGCCTCCTCTACCTTCGCAAGAAAAAACCCAACCTGGTCCGACCCATCAAGGTACAGAAAGACCACAGACTCGCTGCAGGAACTACATTTGACTTGGGTTATATTATCACATGGCCTTGCTGAAGACATAACAAAATGTTATAACAAATATGTCATAGCTCTTGGTTTACAAATCAACCCTATCTTTTGTAATTTTGAATACATACATACATGTTTTCTTTGCAAAAATCCAAACCCAAGAGTACGTCTTGACAGCAATGTTAAAGCAATATAAGATACATCATATAGCTATATAGTAAATAACAATTCCTAAGAGGCTTATTTTTTTTAACAACAAATGGGGGTCACATAAACACACACAAAATGAACAAGTGTGTTTCCAGTCTCTTCCTAACCCTTATATTGTACGTGCAGACAATTCACATACTGTACAGGTTTGTGTGGCCAAGACAAATCACGGAATTGACAGTTTCTCAAAGGAAGAAAAAAACACCACTAAACTGTAAAGTCTTGACGGGCTTCTTAGTTTTAGAAGCCACAAGATGTCACTGTGCTTTGCTGTTGGAAGCAACTACCCAATTAATCCCAATTAACAAAATATATAAGAATAAATATATATTTGTCTTGTGCAGGTGAGCATGTTGATCCCCATCACCTACTTGATATTCTGGGCTGTGCTGCTGGCATTCAGTCTGTACTCTGAACCTGTGGTTTGCGGCTTGGGAATGGTCATCATGCTGACTGGAGTCCCTGTGTACTTTGTGGGTGTTCATTGGAAGGACAAACCCAAATGTGTCTACCGGCTAGTCGGTGAGTTTGGCTGTGATATTAAATATTCATAGATATGTCGGCAGTGGGTACCTGATAATAACACTCCCCCTGTTGTCCTTTGTGTTGCAGAACAAGTCACATACATTGGCCAGAAGGTGTGTTATGTGGTGTTTCCTCAGGAAGACATTTCAGAGACTGAACCCCTCACTTCCTCTAAAGCCACTGACTGAGCAATATGGTCCCTTTTTGCATCACCTGGTCTTCCTTTTTTTTTTTTTTTTTCATTACAATGTTTCAACATTGGTCGGTTTGTGGATGGGGAAGAGAAGGTTTTTGTCAATGTTCATGTTCAGCCGAAAACGGGCCACGATGAAGCTCCAGCACAAAAGAAGTGGAGGGTTGCACATAGGACAGTTGCATGTTAAACCCTAAAGCTCCAAAATATATTTTTACTTGCTGGTTGATGCTGTTCCTCGTCAGTATGCCGAGAGACCTTTATCTCATCTTCTTCCTTCTACTCACTCAAAGAAGTCTCTCCTGTTCTGCTTCACTGCCAATATATGCTTCTTTTATGACTTTAACTAAATCCTTTGAGCTAATGTGCCTTATGAAACGTATGTGTTGGTATAGTGGACTGGTTTGTGCGGGTATTTGGATTATGTTGATTTTTTTTTTTTAGAGGTACATATGCAAGCAGTTTCTGCACTTAGCAATACTTCTCTATTACTGCTGCTACCTTCAGCTCTGTTTTACTAATTATTCACATGATGTTTAACGTTGGTCAACTGGTTGAATATTTTTCTGTCTGTATCTCTGCCTGGCCACTCTTTTTACTTTCCTTTACTTTGTTCTCACCTCATTTTTGTTTGGTTTTACACTATAACACTACATTCTCCTGAGAGCTTCTGTGGGTGCCCTCATGTTTTTATTAGAGATTACCGACTTGACACTCATCATTCCCAGCAATATTTACAGCACAGGGGAGACGGGTGGATAGCGGGATATTTGTGGCCATCAGCTAGACAAATGGCTCTCGGAAAGTTTCATTGTTACAGCGCGTGTCAATGGGCTGTTCAGCTTTGGAAGTGTTCTCATCTTTAGGAAAGCCACTGTGAACTCTCTCAAGGTGCTTGACCCACCAGTACAGGTTTTTTTTTTTCATTTTTAGATTTCTCACCTTCAATGACGCAGTGCTTACCATTTAACATGGTGTCGGCTAACACATCCGTTTTGACGGATCTATGGGCGGCTGGCAGTGGAGCAGTGGCCTGCTCCCACTTCCCCAAAGACACATCCTCACTGAAATGACCCCACCGGCTTTTTATAGGTCTTGCTATGGTACTATTGACATAACATAGTTGAATTGACCTTAAGGACTTGGATGTTACTGACTTATTATGGCCCCGCTGAAACACTAATTTGCCCCCAAATTATTATGGGAAGATTATTGTCCTTGGAGTTGTGGTACCGCTACCTTAACACAATATGCTACTGTACTGTGTTTCTGGTGAGGTGATATTGGTGTTACATGCATTTAAGTAACCTCTTATAACACTTATCTTTTCTCTGTTTACGTTGTGCATACAACAGAGCACATGAAGGTTCGGCCCAGTGGCCTTATTTTTTTAACACTATGTGAACCAGCAGGTTGAAACTTGAATAGAACATTCGGCCCTTTTTCAGGCCAGCAGATGCCGGGGATTGTCCCGCTGCATCAAATCTACCAAGAGACTTCAGACAGTAACGTCTGTCTGCCATGTCCAGGCGCTGTTAGCTCTGTTGAGATCTGTAAATACTGTGTAAAGAATAAAACAAACTGTTACAAATGCGCCGGGGGACACCTTCAAAGATCATATTCCTCCGACATGTTGTGATACAATTACATACTGTACAATTGTTGAGTGCGCCTCTGTGTTTTGTAAGAATAACAATGTAATTACTTATTAAATTTAGCAACTTCTAAGATGCATCATTTTTTCTATATATGTATATAAAACAAGCAAGTGCTGTGTCCTCAAGAGCATTCCCTGACTTTTCATCAAGCGCCGTCATCAGGTAAAAAATGGTCAACTATAATATTATATTATTATGTTGACTGGCTAGTAGACTAATATTTTGAATACATATTGTAAATAAATGGTTTCCCATAAACATTATTATTATGGTGGTGGTTGTACTGACAGTAGTATTATTTGGTCAAAAAGATAACAATGTTGCCTCTAAATAATTCAGTAAACGATAAAGAGCTTGACGTTTATTAATTGCAGGCACAGGAAAACAATGACTGATCAGCAAAAGGCTGTATAGGGTTTGGATCAGCAACCCCCACAACATCATGATGGCATTTCTCTTTCAGCACAAAATATACAAATATTGTTCTAAAAACAAGATGAATGTTTTCATACAAACACAGAATGACTTCAGCCTTTGACCGGGAAGAAGCTTAAAAAACAATCAGCAGGGAGAGGGTATGCCTTTGTCAGACAACCTGGTTCAGTAGTACTTTGCCTTGATCCAATGTATTTACCCGTGTGTTAACTCATTAAAAAGTAAAGTGATTGTGATTGTTGGAAAAGGTTTGATACTATATACTTTGGTGATGAAAGGCAACAAAGGGGGAAAAAAATATTTCTAACATCTTGACTAGCAATTTATCACAACTTTAACAAACCGGTTGAAATATGTAACCGCACCAGTCTATGATTGGCTGGCTGCAGTCTGAAGCAATGTATGTCGCCTTTTATAGATTACCATTTTAAAAAACAGGTAAATACATCGGACTGATAGAAAAACAAATCGTCACTCACTCCTCTGCCATAATAATCCCAGAGATTCCTGACGCAGTAGTGCACTCTAACTCCAGAGCGGTCGGTTGTACCAATCACATGTCATATTGTAAAGCTGTATCCAGACACACAAACCTAATCTCTTAAAATATGTAAACCACAACTCTGGACCATAGAACTGTCCATGGTATTTACAGCGAGGAAAAAAGCTTTCTTTTTAATAGCACATCACAAAGCAAGTAAGGACATACATTCTGCAGATGTGTAATTCACTTTAAGTTAAATGAGGACAGACACGCTTTGACCTTAAATAACAAGGTACAATGAAGAAAACAGAGCACAACGTATGTAAAGCTAGGAATGAGTAAACTGATTTGAACTGGAAAAACAGCAGATCATTAGGCAGGAATTACTTGTGGAGACATCTCTAATGGCACATGACATGTAGCAGCCATTCATGACAAAACTTCTATAAGAAGAAAACGCATGAGGGAAGCATGAAATGTTCAGTTCACTTCAATAGAAATCAGCAGGAGAGACACTGCAGCTTCAAACCAGCAGTAGGATTCTGATACCTACTCGCATCTGACTTTTTCTGATCAGTCTCGACATCCTGCAGTAGATGTTGGAGGGAAGCAAAAGGACAGCCATGCTTGCAATTATGTTATTTTTAATGCCGTTATCTCGAGATCACAAGTTAATTGTTTTTGTTATCTCAAGAACAACACGCTTTCATATGTCGAGGTAATGGGATAATCAAACTGTTATAACGAGAAAACAAATTAATTATCATGTTTATCAGGGACCAAAGGTGCCATGCCCATATACACAGACGCCGTCACTCTGGCAACTGATTTGAGGGGAAATTGGCAGATTTCTGTTGAGAGATAACGTTCACATCAGTCTTCGTCTTCTAATGGTCACTTTATTCTCGGTCAACATACATGGGCTATCCTTTGACACAGTATAAATACATATAACTTGCAGTATTTAACCCACAGACGTGATTTAACCCGGGTTAGCCTGAGGCGGAGCTGACCAGGCACCCGTGGTGCTGATGAGGCTACTGTTCACATGCAGCAGCTTGTGTTTCTTTCCATCGACACTGCTAAGGTTTTTTTTAACTACTTATGTTGTTGCGTCTGGAGATCTGCTTTTTAGTTTCCCAGAGAATCTGAAAACATATCATCATAAGAAAACCAGCTTTGTTCCATCAAGATCACAAAATAATTAACTTGTGAAATAAATGCAAGCTTGGCTGTTCTTGGTTTCAAGGAAAAAGTAAGTGATACATTCTGTAGAGGTAATTAGTAAACGCTTACTAGGGTCACCTCAGAGAGATATGCTTTACAAAAAAGAAAAACCATCAGAAACACAGGCAAGTTCACTGTTAGTCAAGGCAGAGAGAGAAATATAAAGTAGGACTAGTACAGTAGTCTCCACTGAAGACTCAAAAATAGAGGTCTTTGTTTTTACTTTTTAAAATCCCACAGAATAGATATAAATTTCTAGTAGAATAAACCAGCGCACTGCAGCGACCAGTGAGCAGTCAGTCAGCAGTACTGCAGAAGTACTGCTGGGATGAACAGGACCCGACAAACAATCCATATTCTGAAGTGAAGCCTCTCTTCCCGGCACCGAGACAATCATATAAAATTGGAGCGGACACATATGCAGTCAAGTTCATTCCAGTGAGGATGGCTTCCTTGGGAGGAAAGTTTGGGTTTGACTTGAGGATGAGGGGCTGAGCAGAGTTACAGGCAATATACATGGACTCACTACCTCTGTTTCCAGCCAAGTTTGGCTTTTAAATCAGATGATACATCAAGTTAAAAATGCAGAATTAAAATGATGATTTGATCCAAAATCTCTGAAAAATAATAAAAAGGTTTGTTTAAAAGGGATGCGTCACTCAAATAGCATTGGACATGCATGTTGAACAAATGCTGAAAAAGGTTTGGCATGAATGAACCTCTGAATGATTCAGTGACACTGCACTGTTAAAGGAATAGTTTGGCATTTTTAAGGAATACCTTTTTTTTGTTGCCCTTTAAAAGTTTGTTGAGATAACACTCTCCTGTGGCTTTCCGTCAGCAGCCAGTTAGCTTAACACAAAGACTGTAAACCGGTGTACACAGGTAGCCTGGATCTGTCTATAAACTGCCCACCGCCACATTTGAAGCTCATTTGCTGCCTTCAGACAGAACCAGGCTAGCAGTTTCCCCGTTTCTAGTATTTATGCTAAGCCAGGCTAAGCTAACCGGCTGCTGTGTCCGGCTGCTGTGTGCGGCTGCTTTATGCTAAGCCAGGCTAAGCTAACCGGCTGCTGTGTGCAGCCCTATTCTACGGACAGATATGAGAGTAGTAATGATATTTACATCTTACAATCACCCAGAGAGCAAGTAGGTGTATTTCCCAAAATGTCAAACTTTTGTGGTTCAAAGTTGTGTTTAAAAGTTAGGTATGGTGTTGTTTTGTATGTTTTCTTATTGTCAACAAGGCCCATGAAAAGACCCAAACCAACAACCTATTGACCCACACACACCATCATCACGCTCCCGCAAATACTCACAAATGCACCAAACGTGTGTTGGTTAGTCCTTGGCCGAAAATATTCTCCAACAAATGTACTATTAAGTCATCTAGGGAAATTATTTAGCTTTTTTTTAAACCGGAAAGCATATAATCGGGCTACTAAAGGCGGGAGCATTGAGGTGGATGTACTCCACCTCAATGTCTTTGACAATGTCCTCAATGGTTTGAGTCTGTTCGTATGGGTCGTTGACAAGAACATAAATATAAAATTTCACCAGCTTTATCCTTCAATGCGATAGCCAACCACCTTCTAGAAATTCCATTCAATATTAATAATAACAATAATAATAATAATAATAATAATAACAACAACAACAACACCTCATTCAATAAAGTGGGAATAAGACAGACAAGAGGACGTTTTTATCGGTTAAATTCATGTATGATCACTTAGCAGGCTTTTACGGTTCACAGTATATAGCGGTGCGTAATGGCTCTGGGTAACAACACAAAGGCTGCTTTGGTGTTTTAGGAACACGTTGCCAATAGTGTATCGGTACTAGGGACCAAAATTGAGTTTGATTTTCTGGGACAGGCTCATGACGGGTTTACGTTCAAACAGGCCTGTTTGCATTTAATTGTGGGACTCAATGTCAGGCTCCAGTTTTATAAGGAGATTCACTGCATAACACAGAGCATAAGCACCGCCCACGCTGGTTTTATTCTCCTTAGCAAAACACTGCATATGCTGATCTTTACGCACTCAAACGGGCGTGCGCTAATCATATATTCTACTGCACTTGCTCCATGTGGCTCGGGCACGGGTCTCACCTCCATACCTGGTGGGGGACACACTTCAAGGACACTTTAGCAGAGCAAATATTGCAGACACCGGGTTTAGCTTCCTAAACTCTTCAGCATGGCGTTGTCTCCCTCCCTGAATCTCCGCCCTCGTCACTGAGGGTCCTGCTGAACCTGGAGAGCCTCCTCTTGCCATCACTCCTACTCTCATCCCTGCTTCTCATTTCCCTGCTCGGCATTTCCACAGTGAAGTGGCTGTTGCTGTCCTCTGCTTTCGAGGCCTCAAAAGGAGAAGTCACCTCTAAGCCCTGGGAGTGCAATAGGGTTGTGGGTGTCTGGGAGCAGCTGGAAAACAAAGGGGGTGAAATGGGGGACAATGGACCCAAGGGGGAGTAGCGTCTCAAGGAAACACCTTTTAGGTTCACAGCAAGCTCCAGGACTAGTTTCCGAGATGCCCTGGTGGGGCATAGAGGTACAGAGGCTTCCTGGGGAGTGCGAGGGGGTCCGCTACGTTCTGAACAGTCACTCCGAACAGGGGTGGGGGGCTCAGACTGTGTCGCCCTGCTGTGTTCCCTGCGGACAGACGACAGCTCCCCCTCCTCTGGGCTGTTCACTGACTGTGAGGAGAGCGGTGATGCGGGGCTCTCTGGTGTGCAGGAGTGCAGGTCCATGGTGGCTGAGCAGCAGGAACCCACCGTATTAACCTCCTCCCTGAGCCCAGCTCCGGACCTGGCCCTCGCCTGGGGCCCCTGCACACCCACAGTTCGG
The DNA here is from genome assembly GCF_023055335.1 of Clinocottus analis. Classification (NCBI taxonomy): domain Eukaryota; kingdom Metazoa; phylum Chordata; class Actinopteri; order Perciformes; family Cottidae; genus Clinocottus; species Clinocottus analis. Next base: position 7,904,614 of record NW_027175820.1, read on the forward strand.
TAGCTGTGGAGCCCCAGTGCGATCTGTGCTGGTCCAGGGGAGTTAAGCAGGGGGGCGTGGCCTCTGGTTCGCCCTGGACCGGGGAATAGGCGACTCCACAGATGCCCGAGGCGGCGACGAGAGGACGAGGAGGTGGTGCGTCGCGTCGAGTGACGTCTGATCTGCCTGCGCATCGCCAGCCGCAGGTTCTGTAAAACGGAGGCCTGAAGGAGAGGACGGGCAGAGAAAATATAATTATGTCAAGATATAATATGATCTTGAACAATCTTTAGATGTGCTGGTAAGCGGATCTTGTTTCCATATTATCCAGTGTCATGCTAAGATAAGCTAAATGGCTCATGGCTGTAGCTTCATATTTTCCATAAAGATAAATACAGAAACACATTTTTTACATTAGCTTTTGCCTCATGCACACATTCACACAGACAGAATGTTAATTATTGCTAAAACAAAAAGATTGTGACTGCTGTTGTCTATGTCGGGACTACACTACAGCTGCCGGTTGCCAAAATTGCAAACAGAATAGTCGCACCAGTACACTTAACAATTCAGGGAAATTGGGTCCACTGTGTGTGAATGCGTTACCTGAGTGGGGTTGTACACTGGGAAATCGTCCACCGGAGGGATGAGACCCTGGGCGATTAATTGACCATACGAAGGAGGGGCCTCCCTCTGGACAAACTCTGCCTCCATGCGAGTCATCTGAGTCTCAAACGCTCTGCAATGGAAAGAGGGAGAGGAGGAAGGAAAGAGGAAGGAGAGCAGAACAGAAGAAAACAGGGTTCATACACATTTTGTTTCCTTGTCTTTAAACCAAATTTTCATGACCAAACATTTTGTGAAATCTCAGTGTATACATAAAAAAGTGAGACGATATTAAATAAAATGTGTTATTTATACTATATAGTATCTAAATAGTATATAAAATATAGTATTTAAACTAACAATGAGAATTCCAAAGCATACAGTATACCTTAAATGACACAAATGAATGACAGACAATAGTTTGATTAAAATAATAAACATTTATATAAATGCCTCTATGTATGCTTGCATATATACATTTTTTTTAAAGGACTTTTCAGGCCTTAAAATAACCATTTTAAAATTCCATGACTTATCCAAGTTTTCCTTGACTGTACAAACCTTGAGAAAAGAGAAAGTATTGAAGCGACGAAGACGAAGAGTGAGCGGGTTTAAGGAGATTAGGAAAAACACCTGGGAAACTTTGTTAGAAGTTTGTGGCAGCTGCTCCATCACCCGAAATAATATGCTATAACAGACTGTGTGACAATAAGCTTTTGGGCCAGTGTATAGAAAGTACAAAGTAGTGTAAGAAGGGCGAGCAGTGAAAAATGCAGCACATAGAAATGGACTAAGGTGCCGTGTGCCTCTCACCTATACTCTCTGTTCCTGAGTGAGTGGAGTTTGAGGGCACAGCCAAGGGCAATGACCAGCAGGAGACTGCACACCAGACTGCCGATCAGAGCGGCCGTGATCACTTTCCTGGGCACCGCTGCCAAGCAGTCCCTCTCGTCACTCCCGTCCAAGCAGTCCTCCTGGCCGTCACAGCGCCACGTCTCAAAGATGCACAAGTTCGTCCCGCAGTGGAAGTTTCCAGGTTGGCAGTCGTAGCAGTTCTTCTCGTCCGAGCCATCCGGGCACCTCTTCTGATTGTTGCAGCGCTCGGAGGCCGGGTAGCAGACGCCGGCGCCACCCTCGCAGGGGAACTCCCCGTCGGGGCACGTCGGGCAGGCCTCCTCGTCGCGGCCAGAGGGGCAGTGCCAGTAGCCGTCGCAGCGCTGGCGCTCAGTGTAGCAGCCCTGGTCGCTGCCACAGGGACGCTCGCCAGGAAAACAGTAACCTTTCACCTGGAAGGGCAGGGGATAAAAAGTGTCACTGTCTCGACACAAAGAAGACAAGCGCTTGATTGATTGTGTTCTCTGCAACAGCAGAACAGCTACACTCACGTCTGTTTGAAACAAATAGGAAGGCTTAAAGAATGAGGTTTGAACTATAACTTGTGAGAGACAAATGGAGAATGAACGGTTTTAGTGACAGATGTTTTCCACTTTCAGTTTGCACTACCTGGTATGTGGCGTTAAAGCCATGCCCCGGGCTATGAGGCTGGGCCATGTACAAAACACTCATTTGTCCTCGACTGGACTCGAGCAGCGCCGGCCGCCTGTTGTTATGATACGACAGCACCTGTAAGAGGTGCTCTGCCCGTTGCAGCAAGCCATCGTAGACGTGCAGCGAGTCCCCGGGCCCCAGCTGCAGTTCCAGCTGCAGCACGATGGGCTTGGGGTCCTGGGTGTCCAGCGACCATGAACATCTTAGCTCCGCCACGGCGCTCCTGTTGGCCCGGAAGAAATCCGGGGATGCAAAGGAGCCGTAGAAATTGCCCAGGCGCTTGCCACAGGCGGTGTCGGGGCAGCCCAGCTCGTCTGTGCCGTCAGCACAGTCCCGGACTCCGTTGCAGCGCAGGGCGGCGGGCAGGCAGCGGGTGGACTGGGCCTCAGTGCACACGAGGGAGCCGAGGGGGCAGAGACCGGGACGGGCCTCGGTGGGAGGGGGGGAGCAGCTGCGTTCGTCCGTGGCATCACCGCATTCATCCTGACCGTTGCACTTCCAGGAGCGAGGAAGACACTTCCCGTTCCCACACAGGAATTCATCGGACTGACAGCTGCTCTGACCCAGGTGACCTGCAGAGACAACACGCCGACAGATTGCAACACCAGCTATTAACGCTCTGGAGATCCTCACATATATACACATAGTTTGCACATGGAAATGCGCTTCATTATCACTAGCTAACAGGTTTAGTTTAATCTCCACTTGTTCATGTTAATATTTTCTCTCTCCGAGTTGATAATATTCCCGATCA
>NW_027175820.1:7915000-7970000 GCF_023055335.1 Clinocottus analis
AGCTATATGTAACCAGCGATAAGGCACGTCGTGCTGCTGGCCTGAGCTGAGGAACAGACAAGACAGGAGCTTGTGCAATGAGAAAATAAGCTAATTGGGAAACATAATCATAATACATGGGGTGTATTACATTATAACACACATATATATATATATATATATATATATACATATATATATATATATATATATATATATATATATATATATATATATATATATATATATATATATATACACCTTTTAATATATATTTTTGAATTTATTTCATTATAAAGTAGCTATAACTTTGTGATTCTGTTTAGTCCAGCAGAGACGGCTTAGCTGGCCCCGACAGCCGGCCACTGGATGAAAGTAATCGCGTTCAGCAGCTCTTATTTTGAAGACATAATATAATTTCCGCTCTAATGGTGGGCACTCTGTATTCAGCTTGCCGCATCAATAGGACAAAGTGGTCCTCATTATTCTTTGTTTATATGTGTTCTTCCTCCGTCACTCCATGCGAAATGTTAGATGGAAACTGCAGACATCGTCCTAAAGTACAGGTTTCACCACAGACGGCGTTTGCTTGTGGAAGATCTAAAATACGGTCGCTTCATGATTTTCTTCACCCAATCCCTCCATTGTAGTCTGACGGATTCTTGGTTCAGGAGGCGGTCTCACTGTCACCCCCATGTGGTCAGATTGGTGTACTACAAACCCCTTTGCCAAAGTGAATATACACATCATTTACTTTCAATTTAGGCATTTTCAAAAAAGCCACAGAGCGTGTTTCTCGAGAAAAATAAAATGACATGTTCGGTATGTCAACCGTATGCCACGGTATGTCAACAAATGTCAATAACTGAAGGGCGAGGAGACATTTACCAAAAGGCACCGCTGGGATTCGAACCCAGGATCTCCTGTTTACTAGACAGGCGCTTTAACCATCTAAGCCACGGCGCCGGTATAGCCATTGATGAAAAAGCCGTTTATAAACGCACCGAGGTCGACTACAATGATATCGTCTACTTGTATGAAAGTCACATCTTGAAACAACGTTTAGAGACTGACATCTCCATCAAAAAAGTAGTTGACTATGCTACTGTTAGCATCCAGCTAAAGTCGACCTCTACGTCATACATTTATATACACAAGTTTATCAGGGACTTCTAATTACATCTAAAATGAATTTCAATTGCTCTACACAGAAACAGTTGAGAGTATTTTGTTTATTTCAGATCATGTCAGTGCCTTTGACGTTGCTGCCACAACTATAGCTGCGTGTTGCATCTACTCACGGTCAGAAACAGCGGTGAAACACACTGTCTCTCCAACAAAAGCAGGTGCAGTGTTTAGTTTATCGGGTGGCGCGTGACCGTATTCACTTTTGAATGACAGACGATGGAAACTTTGGGTGGATTATAAAAGCAGTGCAGAGTCAGGCGGTGCTCGCCGTCAACAGCTAATTTAAGAACAGTTGTTGATCACCGCTGACAGCAACTGTGGATGAGCTGGAGTCCGTGACGCATTGTTGGGGAGTTGACTGTTTTCTAGTGTGACGCTTTGGGGAGTCGAACAACACAGACCAAACTCTATGCAACTCCAGTTGTGTTTGGCAAAACTAAAGGGATTTTTATTTTTGTGATTGTTAATGAGAATGAAGGGACAAACAGCACGCAACAGCACATGATATTTCAACAATTTATTCAACAACTTCATAGACATTTCCTTAAGAAGTGTGCTGCTTTATTTGATGTTTCATAAGTGCAGGAACCAAAGCTTTTTACATGCACATGGTCTCGGCACAGATACAGACTATGTTACTCATCTCTTCAGTTTTCTTAAAATCACACAGCAGCTGATGAAGCTGACCAACAACTAGTCCAATGATATAGACAATAACAAATTTTCTGTTTTAATTAAAATAAAGAACAAAAAAAAAAAAGAAAAAAAAAGAAGTAAAAACCTACAAAGAAAATAAAGCTGTAAAAATCCAAACCAAATCCTACAAATGCCGCCGAGTGGATGAACCAATGAATACCACGAGTCCAAGGATCTGCATGTCACGTTGCCCAGCTGGTTTGTATGCGTATCCACATTGGTTAGTTCTTAAATTAATTATTGGAAATACTATGAAAACAAAATGCAAGTTACACACTCAGCAAACAAGAAACATTCCTTTCTTCGACTGATCTGGAACTCCACCTTGCAGAGGGGAACAAACTTTTTAAAATCGGGGTGACCGAGGAGTAGAGGGGTTCACTATGAACACCAGATCATCGTCCCACTTAGCATTCACAGGGGCAACCGTTTTGTTTTTGATACATCTTAAATACATTATATGACTTCTACCTGAAGCTGCAGGTTAAAGTGTCGAAATCTGTTCCAGGTGCAGTGTAATAAGTCTTTGGCTGCCCAAGTGAGAGTTCTTCAGGCAAAGATCAAAAGTGATCCCCGGCATACAATAACATTAAATCAACAACTCAAGGTGCCACGAATCAACTTTTCTTTTTTTGATCCATGTCTGAGGAACTACCGAGCCTTTTTAGTCTGACCTACCTCCTTGTTTACTCGGCAACTCGTACATTTTCTCCCCAAGTAGAACGTGGGTCATGTGTGTGCGCGTGTCTGTGTGTGTGTGTGTGGGTGTGCGTGTGCGAGCGTGTGTGAGAGAGCTACTACTGGTGGGCACACTGTACCCCTGGCCCGTGGTGGCCGCCCTCTTCATCGGAGCTGTCGTTGTAGGCCTCTCTGCGGCTACCCGACGTCGAGCTCTGGCTGACGTCGTAGTCCTGCAGGTCGACCTCCTCTGTGTCTGCGGTGATGATGGGTGGCTCCGACCGTGAGGGCAGCATGTCCTCCAGCTCCTGCGCATGGAAAACATTCATCATGATGCAGCTGTTTTAATAATTGGTTTAAACTTTGCTACAATGTCTAAGGGTAGAAGCCTTCTCATTAAAAACATGTGCGTTTGAGCAACATTGTAGCTCCAATAAATTAAGGTTACAGTTAAGATTTTGTAATTGACATGTTATTTTTCCCAAAAGAAAAACATCCGCAACATGGCTTTAATCATGTCTATTATAGTTCTTTGTTTCCACAGACTCTTCTCTCCATGATTAAAGGCATACATGTATCAGTAGGTAAATATCTATGCAAGCTAATTTTTCACTTTTCCAAAAACAAAGCTGCAAAAAAAACAAAGGAGTAGGATTGGGTACCGAGAACCGGTGCTAATATGGCACCGGTTCCCAAAGTCTGGTATCTACCGGACTGAAACACAACGCAGATTTCGGTGCCTGAGCCGATTTAAATACTTTTTTGTACATTACTTTATAAAGTTGCACGGTATACCGATACTAAAAACAATAGGATTTTGCATATTTTTACTATCGATACTTTATTAAAATAGCGAGGATCAGAGCGCAGTCACTGCTCTGCTTCCTCTCACGTTGCTGCGCGCATACAGCGGGGCAACCAGCGTGCACAATGATTGCTGCGGAGACAACATGAGTGCAGGAGCTTTTGCCGACCGTCCTCGGCTTGTTGAAACAGGGGCCTCCCAGTGTGTGTATGCAAACAAACAAACAAACAAACAAAAACACACACACACACACACACACACACACACACACACGATGACGTTTAGTCCAGTAAAGCAGCAAAATTGTAGAATCCAACAGTTTCTGAGTTCTCACATGCTCTCTATCAGGCCGCCTGATGCTTGTGTCCGTTTCTTTAAATATATACATGACTATATATAGTTTGAAGTGAAAAAGTTTGAAGCTATCGTTTGAAGTCAAGTGTTTTGAATGTATTTATTTATAGTATACTTTAAACAGTTAATATATTGTTCAATTTGAAGAAAAATAATTGCCTCATAAAAATGAAAAATGGTCCTTACCATTATTTTGTTTTGTTTATTGATTGATTTTGCAAATTCAAGCTCTTAATCTGACTCCATGGGTCATGACAAATTAACGTTGAAAATCTACTTGGGCAGAGTATAAAGCATTAGTTGTAGCTGTTCTCAATGTTTGAATATTCACTGCAATGAACAAAGATGATGATGATGATGATGATGATGATGATGATGATGATAGGCATTAAATTAAAAGGAGTAAGATGTCCTACCACAAGTTTCTCAGGGCTGATCCAGTTGTTGTCTGGGAACTGGACATCAAACTTGATATAAAGATCTCCCTTCTCAAAGGGGTTTCGGTACTGTGGCATGCCCTCTCCTCGCACGACACGGACCGAGCCTGGAAAAGACGCAGCATGTTTAAAACATTTTAAAAAGAAAAGAGGGACAAGGTATATTCACAAGTTGTTTTTGTGAAATGTCAGATATTCTACAGATCCCAATTTATGAATGCAGCCCTTAGTGTTACAGCGATTTCCGACACTTCCTAAGCTTACAGCATTCGACAGCATTTGACAGCCTCCATTGTTCCGGAGAAGAGGAAAGAACAAGGCGTTCGACCGCTAACTTGAAAGTCTTTCCAGAACTCGCACTGAGGGTTTTGACCTCACCCTTCACCTCATTTATCAACCGCCATGTTATGTGTCCTTGACTAACCCAAGTCCAATATCCATGGTGCTGCTTAGTGCCTTCCAAAACCTGCCTCCTTGTGGTATTCAGCTCACAGCAGGAACACAGTGTGTCATCATTCTTATTCTAAAATGTGCCAAGTAGAATCAAGCCGCACGTGACTCTGCTGTAGTGATGCGTAGAGAGAAAATTCTCCACACACTTTTAGTCAGTAGGGCAATATCCCTTCGGGGTCTTAGGCCTTTTTTTCGATTGAACATAATTTCTTAAATTCACCTTTTAAGGCAGTTGCATATGTGATATATACACCCATGTCTTATTGCAAATGGAAAAATACAGTTTTTTTTCTCTCAAAATAAACATGTGAGTCAAAATATGTACTATAGAAAAACAAACTACTTACTATGTTTCCGCAATGTGCACGTTTCATTTTTTTTTCTTTCTATAAAAGTTTTCGGAACAAGAACAACATGTGCTCTGTATCGATGTGTGTACTATGGACTGTTTACCAGCGCATGGTTGTGTGTGGCGTCGTACAGAATAAAACTGGACAGCAGAGCAGCCGTCTGCTCTCTTGCACTACAAGAAAACACTTTTTTAGCTGTATTTTAGTGGGTAGTGTGTTGTATATCAAGTGAAATCCAGTGTTGTTTGCAGCATAGGTGGGTGGGTATGTCCTTGGGGATTTCCTAAGTGTTAATTGGTAGTTTCACACAAAATGTCGACAGACACCTGAATTGACAAATCACAATGAAGGCGAAGCTCCACACAGACTCTACAGCATATCAGCTCCTCTTAAAAAGGCACACAGAAGCACAGAGAGGAGGGAGCCGGAAACTGCAGAGTCTCGTGGATCTAACAGTAGCGGAATATTTTTTTCTGCACTGTTTTTTCGCAAGCGATATGAATATTTATAAACGTAAACACTGTCAATCACGCAACGATAATCAGAGCTTTGACCTTAATACCATGTGCTCATTTGGCTGATGAAATAGTGAAAACAATACAAAGTTTGAGTAGTCACCTGGTTCAATGACTTTGCCAGCAGGGTACTTCACAACAATCTGTCTTTCATCTAAATGTTTCAGCATAAACTGGAAGCCGCACAGCGCCTCCACCAGGCCAAGCTTGTGGTTCATGAACAAGTCGTTGCCGTCTCGCCTGAATGTCTGAAAGTAAAGAGGGAAAGATTGTTAATTAGAAGTTGGGGGCGACGACACAGAACCTTTAATGCAGTGGTTCTCAAACCTTTTCTGTAAATAACATCATTTTGTGACTCCCTCTGTGCTTTTATAATGACAGAATAAAGGAAATTACAATAACTTAAGTAAACCAGGTTGCTCCATCAGACCAATTTCTTTTTAAATTGTAATCACTTAGAACAATGAAAATAACGTTCTAACGTGCAAAAAAAACAACTAATATTTAGTTACTACTAAATAGTTCATTGTGGAAAACAATGAGCTAATATTTTTTTGACAAAACAGAACGAGTGCAGATATGTGAGCATCAGGTTGTATCAGTATTAGTGGCTGCACTGGGTTGTAGATTTGATACGGCCGATCTCAGTTTATGCTCCATGTTCATCTGAGATCTGTTTTCAGTTTTGAGAGATGGAACAGCAGAAAAAAACCTGACGGAGACTTCTGGAGATTGACTTTTGGCAAAACGCCAAGAATAGGCGAGTCGCGCATGCGCAAGTTTAACCTGTTAACGGCGTAACTAAACATTTACCCGACAGTACAGGCATTTCTCCATATATTTATTAATTACTTAGTTTTATGTCCGTGTACTTTGTACTTTTGTAATGTGTGAAGCCAGCAGCTCATTGTTGGTACAAGACACGAGCACTTTGGTTCGTTTCACTTTCAGTTCAGAGAGCTGCTCCTTGCAGGAGAGCTACTGATGCCATCTTCTAGCTGGGAGCATTTAAAACGCAGATATAAATTAGTTGTCTACTTTTCACGCAACATATTTTGACGCTCTCTGTCCACTGCTGCGCGTGTGCTCAGTGCTCACCTGCATGCGCGCAAGTGTATGTGCGCATGAGGGCGGCACTCGCGCAACCACGTCGAGACATAAATGACAAGTGGTGTTTTTACAGGCGCCCCGCCCCCCTATTATAATGGTAGGGGAAACACTGACTTTCATTATTGTTTATTTCTTGACTGTTTTGAACGATGGTCAAACAACTAAAATTACAGCCCTGGTATAAATATTGCTGCCTTGCCTTCAATTCCTGCTCACATAGCAAGAAAAGCACAACAAAAATGTATGTTGCATTAAGCGTGCTGGGCTTTTTTTGGTTGATCATGGCAGGTATCCACTCAAGTTATTTCATACCCTAAATTTGGTCACGGTACAGCTCGCCACTGTCAAGACAATCTGGTTCTGAGCACTCAGGATAGTGGAGAGGTTTAAAGCACCACCAGCTGGACCCCACGGCAGTAAAAAACTACTCACTGGACGCTGTTACCCGGTTGCAGGAATTGTACAGAGCTTATATTTTCCTGACCTACACAAGGAAAATCCCATTTATAACATAATTGGTTATGCACCCTCTCCATCAAGAGAACAAATATGCATTTGGGTCATTCAACAAATGTGGGACTATGCATAAATTTTCCAACTCAACGCAGTTACACTTACTTTAAAAGAAAATATTCAACTAAAAGCACACTACATTATCATTTCCTTTAACACTGCAAATAAAGACACTTTCGAGGTTAGCTTATTTGAGTGTACAAGCTGTGAAAACTCCTGAAAGTTCTCCTCTACCTGCTTCCCAATGTATAACGTTATGTTATTCTCCAGGACAAACCCTACCATCCCTCATCAAAATCTGTTTTATTTCTTCAAGAGACAATCCTCTTGACAGACAAGAATAGCAGACAAAAACCATGCCGGAACTGAGATGTTTGTGATCTCAGTAAATTTTCTGTGTTTGGCTTTTACTGTGAAGCAGCTTTTGAGAATTGCTGAACTACATTCACTAATTATAATAAAAGTTATACTCAAAACTGACTGTATGCACAAGGTCACTTTTTTTCTTTTAACGGGCAGAAAAGAATTAGTATAAAACTATGGAAAAGGTAAAACAGTGTCCAAATGTATTTACTTTATTAAATCCCTCATACCAAAGAGTGCAAATGGAGGGCAGTTTAAGATTAGTGTGGCTCCAATATCAGAGACGGGCCCTCCTACCTCATTCTCTTTTTCCTGCAGGACAAGGACAATGTCGCCAGGCTCGACGCCAGGTGCCTGGTCAGCCTCCCCTCCGAAGGTAATTTTCTGGCCGTGCTTCATGCCCTTGTCCACGTGAACCTCCAGAATCTTCACCTCTTTCACAACTTTCTTGCCCTCGCATTTTTTACAGCGATCTTTTTCGCTGATAACTTCACCTGGAGTTGGATAAACGAGACACGATGAGGAACGTGAGCAGGCCAAGCCAAAATAATACATACTAAATTACTGTGCGCCCCTTACCTTCTCCGTTACAATCTGTACACACAGACTGCATCTGTTGGACCATTCCTGGGGCCAGCTGTCTGATCATGATGCGCATGCCACGCCCTCTACATGTGGTACATTTTTGAACAGCGCCCGTCTTGCCTCCCTGCCTGCACACACACCCAGAGGTGGATTCATTGTCAGAATAAACGTAACACGGCAACATACAGACATCTACATCAACTATAGCGCAATGGCAGTTATGAAACTTACCCGTTACAAGTGCTACACAGCACATTCTTGCTAAGTTGAAGTTTAGTCGTCTTTCCATTGTAAACATCCTCCAGTGTCACCCTGTAAAAAAGAGTGGGATTTTAGACACTGTTAAGTGACCTGAGACAGAAGAGATGATGATCTTGTACTGAACACAAATGGACTTTACACTAAATATAATGCAGTGTTTACACATAACATACAGTTTACTCAAATTAACTCTTCATGAGTGACTCTTCATGACTTGGTCTTACTTGAGTGGATGGACCATGTCCTCTCCTCTCCTCCGACCTCCATTCCTTGAGCGACTTCCCTGGCCTCCCATGAATCCAAAAAGTCCACCGCCAAAGATGTGGGAGAAGATGTCGTCCATCCCCGGGCCACCACCACCTCCTTCCCGCAAACCTTGTTCTCCATAGCGATCATAAAGTTCCTTCTTTTCAGGGTTGGTCAGCACCTCATAAGCAAAACTGATTTCTTTGAACTGTTTTTTGAGAGAACAGAAAAACAAATGTCAAAACTTGATTTTCAACTGCAAGACTACTATTTCTGACTGATAATGGACCCTCTTTAGCCAACCATTAACGATAAGACGGCAAGATTAGTGCCATGCATGCAGGGGTGCTGTGGTTGAAGTAACTAACAAGCCACACAGCAGCAAAGACCCAGACAGAGTGTTGAAAGCATAGCTGGGGTTTGAACAAGAGAGAATGTGTAACGATGTCAACATCAATGCAGAGTGAGTAACTTCACAGGTTATTTGTCAGTAAATTAATTCTACAACTTCCTAGCAGCACCTGCTGATACCTTAAACTCAATTAAGATGGACCAACTGTACTCCTTTAAATGACAAGACACTCATGAGTCTTGCTCAGATTTAAAAAATATACAAATTCTTCTTTTAACGGATAGCATTAATTGGTCAAAATTATCATTGCCTGTTAATGGTAAATTATCAACATCCCTTTGATCAAAGCTGAGGCGCTCTCCAAGAGCAAATCAACCATAGCTCAGGGTGTGGAAAGATTTCCTGTTTATCTTTCACCTCATCTCTGGTGGGAACAAAAGTGACGTCATTCCCATGGAAAGCATGCATCAGGTTGCAATATCTTAACACACAACTCATTGCACACTAACCACATGCCTGGAATTGGTCACTGAATGATTCAACTTTTAAATGTGAAGATAGAATAAAAATACAAATATAGCCACTGCCTATAATCAATAACATCACTGCAGAGTCATCATCTCTCTGACATGAACTCAGTGCTTCCCCTACCATTATATTAGGGGGGCACCCCCCTGAAAAAAACCCTGCTCCCCTGTAATTTTCTCTATAGCGCCAGATCACAAAATGAAATTTACGGTTCTCTTTAACACATTTACACCTTTTTCTGTTATTAAACAAACAAAACGGCCGTATTTTATTGATCGGATCTACACGACAGCTTGTCATTTATGTCACTACGCGGTTGCGTGAGTTCCGCCCCTATGCGCACAGACACTTGCGTGCATACAGGTGAGCACTGAGCACACATACAGCAGAGGACAGAAAGCGTCAAAAAAATATGTTGCGTGAAAAGTAGACAACTAAGTTATATCTGAGTTTTGAACGCTTCCAGGTTGAAGATGGCATCAGTAGCCCTCCTGCAAGGAGCACCGGAGCAGCTCTCTAAATGATGTTCTCTGAACTGAAAGTGAAACGAGCCGAAGTGCTCGTGTCTTGTAGCCAACAATGAGCTGCTGGCTTCACATATTACAAAAGTACACAGACATAAAACTAAGTCATGAATAAATACATGGAGAAACGCCTGTACTTTCAGGTAAATGTTTAGTTACGCCGTTAACAGGTTAAACTTGCGCATGCACGACTCGCCGATTCTTGGCGTTTTGCCAAAAGTCACTCTCCAGAAGTCTCCGTAAGGTTTTTTCTGCTGTTCCGTCTCTTGCAACAGAAAACAGATCTTAGATCAACAAGGAGCCTGAACTGAGAGCAGCCATATCAAATCTACAACCCTGTTTCAAAAATATTTGTAGAGGAAAGGTACTGCTTTCCTCTACAAATATAGCTTAATGCAGCCATTAATACTGATACAACCTGATGCTCACATATCTTCATTCTGTTTTGTTAAAAAAATATTAGCTTATCGTTTTCCACAATGAGCTTTTTAGTAGTAACTAAATATTAGTTATTTGTTTGCACATAGAACAATGAAAACGTTCTCTAAGTGATTGCAATTAAAAAGAATTGGTCTGATGGAGCAACCTGGTTTACTTGAAAGCTGTTGCAATTTTCTTTATTCCGTCACTATAAAAGCACAGATGAGTCACAAAATGATGCAATTTACAGAAAAAGTTTGAGAACCAAAAACTAATGGAAATACATGTTTAAGCCACCGTCAGAAATATATAAACTCAAAACTCTGTTATATAAAACCTCTCACGCCAAATATAATTTAGTAATCACACACACAAGTTCCAATCACCACCCCCAAAAAATACCTCCTTGAAACCATGTTTGTGACAACAGCCATCATACATTGCACTCAAAAAGATAACTAAAATGTCTTAAATCTGTTGCCATTGTGTTTCAAACACACATATGATGACCAACTTCAGTCAAAACGGGAAGTCACAAACGTCTTACCTTGTCACCAGCATTTGGGTTCTTGTCAGGGTGGTATTCCTTTGCCAGTTTCCGGTATGACTAGGAGTACACAAAAGAGGGAGCATCATTAACATTGTAGACATGCCTCGTCTACTTCAATCACACAAGGAAATAACTCATACTACGGAACTTTATTAACTGTCAAAACCAGACGTTTCGGCCGGTAAAACACAGACCAGCGTTACAGTCACTGCGTTGAACATGTAACTAATTACCGTGATGTTTATGGCTCAGTTTTCTCGTATAACGTCAGTTACTCACTACTACATTATACCGGTAAATAAAATACCACTTTGTCTCCCCACTCCTCAAAAAAGGAACTTCAAAATGTCTGACTTTTTAATCCCCGGCATGGTGTTAATGTAAACGTGCGCTTGCTAATTAACATATCTAGCTAACAATAACCTCAAATTGACAAGGGGGTATGCCCTCCACAAGACCCTGGACAAAAATACTAAATAGTGAACACCGTAAAGAGTTATTAGACGGGTTCAGCTAAAGAGGAGATGTTTTTTTTTTTAAAGACAGGCAACGTGTAACAAGCTAGCTGATGCTAGCGGGGGTTTGAATAAACGTGAACATTGTAACTTGATGTTGAGCTTTATATGTAACGTTAGTATACAAACTTGAGGTAAAAACACAAACCCCATGCAGGCCCCACTTCAAGTGGTGGTGCAAGTGACAGATTACCCTTATCGACTAACGCCACCGCCGTACAGTTATAACTACGTTACTGTACGACCAGGGTGACGTCTAGTGCGTTAACCTCACTATGATAATCGATACTCAAGTCGGCTAATCGGAAGCTAACGCTTTTAATAATCAGTGTGTGTCACACTCACTAGCGTTACACAGCATGTGTGCTACCCTAGCCCGTCGGCAGTAGCCATTTGGAGAACAAACTAAAAAAGGTAGCTCGTTCCAGAACCTTCGCTAGCTAACCAACATGACAAACGTACGCGCTAGCTTAAAGCTAACGTGAGGTCACTCACTTACGCCACAATCTAAGTTACCTTAAGGCCGCCTTTGAATCATGTCCCTCACGTTAAGTTTCACGTATAGGAGAGAAGCTAAGCGTTGTACCTACGATGAGAAAAAACAACCCCAACGGCTTTCACATAACGCATGATGGTTCAACGTTCTAGCCCCATCGTCACACGAGCACACAGGCCAGTTAGCATGCGAGCTAACCGGCTAGCTAGCCGCGCAAAGCAACACATTTCCTGATTGTGGCAATTTGTACCTGTCGAAACTCGAAACACAAATGTGACTTAGTAGTTTTGCTCAGCCTTTCGCGTGTAACTTACCTTCTTCAGCTCGGTTTCTGTGGCAGACGGAGACACGCCGAGAATGTCGTATAGCTTCGTGTCTACAACAGTCGCCATGGTGTTGCAGTGGATGTTGCTTCAGCGGAGAGGTGGATGGACAAAGAGACGAAGCCGGTGGAAAAGGTTTTACTCGCCTCGTGTCTCCGTTTCCGGGAAGTTAGTCGCCCCGTGTGTACGCTGCTGCCTCCCGGCTGCCGGTGTGATAAATAACGGCTGATTTACCTGCCACCGCACACAGTGCCATTTACGTCTTAAAAAACAAATGTATTAAATACACAAAGTATTTGATCCCAATAATTGTTCTTTGCTGATCAATAATCATTTTTGAAACTGTGTCTCTCTAAGGTTTTCAACCGAATTTCACTGCTTGAGTCAATGCCACTAAAACATTTGCAACGTAAACGAAACAACGTAAGATCTGCAGAAATAATCCATTATCCTCAACTAACCGAACTAATATGATTGTCAAATGAATTCATGGTTTTATATATATATATATATATATATATATATATATATATATATATATATATATATATATATATATATATATATATATATATATATATATATATATATATATATATATATACACACACACACACATACACATGTATGTATATATATATATATATATATATATATATATACGTATATATATATACATATATATATATATATATATATATATATATATATATATATATATATATATATATATGCACATACATACATACATACATACATACATACATACATACATACATAAATGTATATGTATAGATATGAAACGGTATTACAATTTGGGCAGGTGTAAAAAAGTTTTTTTTATAACTCCCCAAAAACAATCTTCCAGTGACTGGTGAGATTCTCACACTTAAGGAGGAATCAAATATATATGAGCAACTGTCTCAGTGGACTTGTTAAAACAACTATGACACTTGAAATCAGCTTGGCAGGAAAAACATCATCGTAAACCAGCCTCTACCTTCCCACCACATAAAGCGTGGTGTGTACAAGTCCTCTGCCTGCTCTGCCATGGGGAATTTAGCTCAGTGTTGGCTAGCCGTGATGCTTTTTTATGGGTTTGTTTTGTGCATGTGCGGCCCTAAAACAGCTGTTAAGTTTAATATGGTTCAGGTGTGCTCTTTGCTTATGTGTGGGGGAAATTATGTAACGGTTTTGTTCTGTATTATTGCGTTTTTTGTGTGCTTTATTATGAAATGCAATGTGGTACTTTTGTTTGTAAGAGCTGCATCATATAACTGAATAACAATAATATTGTAAACGGTTTATTTGCATGTTGCAGGACAACATTAATATTTATGTTACTAACTTTCCAAAAACACTTGGTCACCTTATTATCACTCTTACCTCAAAATAGCACATTCTTAATATGTTCAATACGCATCTGGTTTTATGGAATCTCCAAATTCATATACATTCAATTAAAATTAAATTAATGAATTCAACCTAGCAATTGTAATAAGTGAAAGTTATGATATCTTCACTTCTAACTTGTCCTAAATAATTAAGGGTTAGTTTCCAAAATATCTATATTTTTAAGCGGATGTCCTGACTGGACAAAAACTAAGTTTTTAATTATATAATTTGACAAATCGTATGTATAATTCTGACCAATGGGATAGCATTTAAAGTTAACATATTATTAATTATTTATCAGACTCATTTAAATGCTGTTAATCTACATATTGTACAGAAAAACAGAGTTTCATGTCCAGACTAGGTTTTCACCAGCAGATAGATACTTGGAGAACAGTTTGTCTGCAGGTGACTGTCATCCGAGCATATTATACTGGTTATTATCATATAGACGACCTTAAGGCCCTTGGGCCTTTATGCATGTCTGTCACAGAGGACCACATCTTCAGAGCCTGACCCTTCTTCATCTTCATCACATATTTAGAAAGGGAGCCTCGATCATGAGACCGAAAAATTATAATAATATAAATCTATTTCCATGGTGGGCAGTCATAAGGATGTGAGCCATCTTTAGGCATTTTGTTCAATAATCTTTAAAGCAGAACTGGTCATATTGCAACAGCTGAAATTAATCAGCTTTACATTGTGAAACTCTAACCCTGAACTACATATTGAGGTTTGAGGTGCAGCAACTAAATCAGGCTTAGAGCATCTTTGCATGTGAACAAGCTACTTATTTTCTGTCTGTCTTACCTTGCTGCTACATCTCCAGCCTCTAGGTGGTGCCATTTTCATCTTTCTTGGTGGACAGAAAAGCTCACACGGGGAGGTGAGTAAACTCTCATTTAATTCAACAGAATGAAATTATACAACCAGTGGTTAAAAATCATAAATGAGTCCCATATAGGCTACATGTCTGTCTCTTCAGGGTAACAGGTTGTGCTTGTTTTTACACACTTAGTTCATGGGAAAATTGAGAAGTTA
The DNA here is from genome assembly GCF_023055335.1 of Clinocottus analis. Classification (NCBI taxonomy): domain Eukaryota; kingdom Metazoa; phylum Chordata; class Actinopteri; order Perciformes; family Cottidae; genus Clinocottus; species Clinocottus analis. The sequence goes on from NW_027175820.1 coordinate 7,929,681, forward strand.
CATGTTCTCCTGGTCAGGGTGGGGTTTGGGAGTGGGATGGCTTCTATTTTGATTAAGTACAGGCCTCACAACCAAACATTTCCTGTTCCATAAACGATCACTCATTGCCTGAATGTCCATATGCTGTTATGATCAAAGAGCAAAAATTGACTTTTTTTCTTATCTATTTCTTATCAAAATAAGACTCTTAGTCTCTTCATGTGCTCTTCCTGAGGAGAGACTGAACGGAGCGGACCCTCTGTGTATGTGTGAGGTAACCATGAAAATTACAGAATTATTATAGTAATATCACATCTTTAACATGAGCATCATCATATTTCTGATCATCAACAACAGAAACTTCATCCTCATCATCAAATCGCCATGAAATCATCTGAGCAAAAACATTAAAGAGTTAAAAGCCAAGCATCATCATGAGGCTGGATATATACTGGTTTGAACAGTACATTACACTGACAAAAATAAAGACTCAAATTATTAGAAGATGCACTTTATATCATATATCTGTGCATGTCAGGTGAATAAATGTAGAAAGTCAGTCCAGGGCGTCTATTTCTCTGTCCTTGTGTCTGAGTGGCGACCTGATCTTTCTAGGCTCCCAAACTGAGAGAAGTCTGGGTCTGCATGCGAGAACCCTCTTCCTCTATGTGTCTTATGAAAAGGAGAGATTAAAAGAGTGTAAGACTGGAGAAGAGAAGATATTTCTTAACCCTCCTTCGTTCAGTATCCTGAAGAATAGAACCAAACAGTCCTGTTCTATCCTCTTTTAGATCCTTGGTTCGTATCTGCTAATTTCCGAAAATATCAGACCAGACTTTGAAGAGGAGTGATCCATTTAAGACTATTGTGACTCTACCATCTACTCTTCTCCCGTCCCTTCTTTGCATGAGTGAAATATGAGCTCTCTCTGCGTTCCCTTTCTCCGTTCACCATCTAGAAGTCCATGGACATGGAGCGCTGCTGTGGGTCGACTATGGTGGTACTGTTACGAGCGCTGTTGCCACGGACACTGAGGGTTCCGCAGGCTCCTGCCATCCCGCCGCCGATCCCTCCAGCGATGCCACTAGGCCCCGCCATGCCCACTCCCCCCACCATACCCATTCCCCCCGTCATCGCCACTCCTCCTGTTATTCCCACTGATCCTCCGATCCCCCCTCCTGCAATCCCTGATGCTCCTCCTCCCATTGCTCCACCCATGGCTCCTCCTCCCACCCCACCACCACGGCCATAGATTTCACACGGGAGCTCCTCTGTGACGCGGTCCTCAATGACCTGCTGGTCGCAGTCGTGAGTCTGTGAGTGCTGCTTGTAGCCGTAGCAGCTCTTCTTGTAGCTGGCGGTGGAGTTGAAAGTCTTCATGGGCGGCGGCTTGGAGAAGTCGTTGTGGTAGGAAAGCTCCATGGAGCTAAGGGTGGTGCGGCTGTGCTTCATACTGCCGCCGCCTGTAGCCACTGAGGCCTGCGAGCCGCAGTGGTGCTCGTGGACACAGCGAGACATGGTGGAGGAGCGTCGCAGCTTGTGGAAGCTGTCCAGCTCCTCAGACAGGTCAGCTAAATCGGACGATATCTCCTTGTCACGAAGAGAGAAGAGCTCGTAGTGGGGAGGGTCGAAGACCTCCTGGAAGCCCGCCTTGTTGAAAACACCGGGCCGGCGAGCTACAACCTTGAAAGGAGAAAGATCCATTCAGACAGTTCAATTTTAGTGATTAGAAGGCCTCTTGTTCCCATTCAAACTCGTCACAAACACTTTGTCAAACTGCTTGGCGTCCCTTTATAACAGTCACACTAAACATGTCGGCAATGTTGTGAATTCCAACAAAAACACCAGCTTTGGTTTAGGCAACCAAAACACTTAGTTAAGAGAAAATATTCATGAAATTCCTTTGCCAACTAAGTACAATGTAGACTACATAGCATGAAAAACACTTTACAATACTTTGAGACAATACTTTTTTGTTTGAAATACACAATACTTGTTTGCACATTATTTATATCCATCTAAAACCCTAATTGCTCAGTGTCAAAAAGCTAGAAGCCTTTTCTAGAGTCACCATTTTGCAAAAATATTCAAGTGTTGATTGTTAAAAAAAAAAAAATGTTATTTCATATAGTCTCAATAGATAAAAATGTTTTATTTCACAGACTTCTTGTAGACTGGAAGTAGTTAAATCAAAAAATTAAATCCTCTTGAACTCATCATCTCTTATGATATACTGCATACATTTCTGATAAGGTTTGTGATGGTGTAAAATCTATGGGTGGATTTGGTCTTTCTTCACCGTCTCCAGAGCTGTGTGTGGCCCCACCTTGTCTAGAACCCCACCCTCGCTTTCAACTATGTGTCTCTTCTTTCCCGCTCAACAAAAAGTCAACCACAAAGGATGAGCTACCTTCTTCCTTGGCTGCTTCATCTGGACCAGTATAGAGATGATAAGAAGAACCAGAACTATGCCTGAAGAGACGCCAATGACGGTGCCGTGGGTCTTGGTGATCTGATGAAAAAGCCCATTAGATCGCTTCTCTGGAGTAGGAAGGGGGAGGAGAGGAGAGTAAAGAAAAGACAAATAAACAGACAAATAAACAATAAAAAAGAAAACAAATATATTTAAAGAATACATCCTAATAAACAAATATATTTAAAGAATTAATCCTAATTAACTATAAAAACCCCAATTAGTCAAAGTTAACAGAAAGAAGTTGATCACCTTTGCAGTGGTTTTCGTCCCATGGGTAGACACAGTTCTGAACTCCATTGCACACCAGGGAGTTGTTTATGCACATGTTGCTGTGGCAGAAGAATGAATTGCCTGAACATGGGGCTGCGGGCAAAGAATACATAGAGATAATGTAATTCAGGCAAAAACAACAGGAAAATAGCTGTCTAACGGTAGTGTGAAAAAGACTCAAAGCTATTTTAACAATAAAAACAATAAAAACAAAAAAACAACGATAAAAGATTGAAAAATTGGCTGTGAAAATTGGTTGAAGCGTGTAATAAAAGACAAGAGGTCTCATAAAAGACAGTTCATACAAGGCCATAAATCATAATTTCCTGCAGACACAACACCAGGGGCAATGAGGGGAGGAGATGGCAGCTTCACTGCACTGCAGCCTTCATATCGAAGGAGTTTAAAAAACAGAAGAGGGGAGATGAGGTTTCAAAACTGTGAGTAGGCAGAGAGGAGAAATATAAATATATATAAAAAGAAATATATAAATAGGAGGAGAAGATGAAGAAAAAGGCAGGTAGTGGGATGGTGGTAAAAAATGTCTTCCTGTGGTATAAGTGGTCAGGCTAGTGCCGTGAGACATCCCACATTAAAGTGACTGTTGGTGTGTGAAGGCTGCGATGGCAGAGACAGAGATGACTGGTAATTGATGCTGGCTGCTGGGCTCCAGAGATCGATGCACTGCCAGTCAGAAGGAAGAGCTGCAAAGCTCAGGGCAGATGCAGATGTCTGGGTTTTGGCAGAGACAATGTGGGGCTGCAGGGCTCGAGATGGGTAATGTGGAAGTCGCTTAAAAAAGCTGTGGCATAATATTTGTCATGTGTTGTTTTTTCCCGCATCAGACTTGAGGATATGTGTAGCAGGGCGGAACAGAGTTCACTGATTATTACCACTGTGTTATAGTTATTTTTCTGCTTTAATATATTGAGGGAAAAACAAGAATCAAAACACAGATCTCCCAAATAGCAGGTGAACATGCATAGAAACTATTAACTGAACCGTTGGCCATGTTTATTAGTCTGAAGAGAACCTTCATTAACCTTGAATACAACCGTATATTAGTCCTGGAGGTGATATTTAGGATAGACTATCTGAAATCTAATGCTTTAATAGGTCAAAAAGACAACATCTTTCTGAAACTATCCCCTGATTAAACAGAGCGCTGCATGTTTTGACATTTTCACAATTTGAAACCAAAAACAGCATTTTATGATAAAATTATTTTGTTCAAGTGTTGACAACAACAATAAAATACAAATTTGAGACATACGAAATAAAACTTTTTTTTTTTCTTTTACGATTTTTTTTACATCTCTTTAATTTAGTTTTACCTATATATGAGTCCAAATCCTAAATCCCAAATTTCACACACTGCACCTCAAAAACCCTTTGAGAGAGCAACAGAGGAAGAATCCCTCTTCCAGGACCAACACACACACAGTAAATGGTGTGTATAAGAGTAGATCAAAATAACTTGAAAAATCAGAATGACAATATTAAATTAATAAATTGCAGACATACGTGGAGAGCATAGATCCAGAGGATGACACCAAAACAGGCAGAATCTGAGCCACACAACTTCCACGTGACCAAAGACGGACTGAATGATCAGTGTAAACAAGCACGTCATCAGTACATCCTATTCAACCCATCTCTTATGGCTTGTTCACTCCTACATACTGTCCTCAACCAGATGTTTGGACTAAAATATTGGTCACTTTCTGTGTCTGACAGTTGAAACAGACTGTGGTCCGCTCCACCGGCTTCACTCACCGCTCCGAGGTCCACTGTGATGAGGGCTCTGAGCCTCCACTGCCCTCCACGACTCCTCTGCCTCAGGGTTAAATCATTTTGACAAAGGGACATGTATATATATGTGTGGAAGGGTGTGTATAATATAGTGTGTGTGTTGTGATGGAGTATCCAATCCATCTATCTCCCAGTGAGTCTGTAGATAGGGTCGCTCCCCTGACACTGGGATCACTTCTAAATCCATTATACGTGTTCCGCCTTCAAAATGTAGCGTCTCACAGTGTGTCAACAACGTTTCACTCCCTCACCCCTACCCTCCACACACACGCACGCACACACACACTTACAGACAGAAAACTCCAATCTGAACATATGCATATGTGGGTGTGAGCGAGTATTCAGTAAAGTCTTAATATGTCTGCTTTACATGTCCAAGGGGGCTCCGTCACAAGATTATAGCACATTAAGGATGATGGAGTGTAGAAAGCAAAACCCATCTTGTTCTCCGAGTGACAAAGATTAATGGTTCCCTCTGACCTCCAAGTCAACTTTCAGCCTGTCGCCGACTCTGACCAAATAAAGTTTGGAAGGTTCTCAAAAGACTTTAGACTTCCCTGGGACAAACTGTGTGATCAGAATTAACGAGGATCCAAATAGTCTTAAGGACTCTCGGAGTGAAAACCCAACACTGAATATATGCTGAATATAGAAGGCCATTACATTCTGACTGCAATGGTTATGGGTTTGCTGATGAAAACAACATTAGCATTCGCCCAGGGTTTAGGAAGTGTGCTGGAGAATGTGACAATTAATATCTCAGACTATTCAGGCATTTAATGAAAATATTATGGTGCGCTAACAGAAAAACAGTTTCCTGCATGGCAATTCATTTGCTACTTTATGTGAGACCTTTCACATCTGTTAGAAAGTTTCTTGTCCTTCAAAAATTATGAAGCTTAATGTATAATTACTTCTAGTAGATCCATTAACCCTACTCAGCTTTTCTTTTCACATAAAATAGATGAATTCCTATTTTTCTGTGGTAAGTGGCCTTTAATAGGCATAGTATCATACTGCGACATGCATATAATAAATGATTTGATGCTTTCAGTAATTTAAAAATGCTGGAGTAAATAATTGGTTTTGTCATATCTCTGCTCTAAACATGGCCCAGTGTAATTAGCTTTCCATGCTGAAATGACACTTGACACACCGTGTCGGCTGGTGATTACTGACGCAGACAGAATGCAGGACCTCATAAATCAACTGTTCTTGGGTCCGTTTTCTGTGTGTGGGTGGATAAAGCCGTGACTGTTGCATTAAAGTGATGGTGTGCTTTTGAGCCATCACAGAGAGTTACACAGTCACAAGGGACAAAGGAAACAGAGATTTGTCTATTAGGGATCTCCATTCTTCTAAACACAATTCATACCAAACCCGAACAAGGACATGGAATCGAGGCAACGTCTTGTTTGGTCACAATGTCATATTTTAAATGAGATAGAGACCAAACAGATAAACAAATAGTTCAAAATCAATCAGTTTCACACCAAAGAGGCCCTCTTCCTATTGTTGTTGTTGTTGTTGTGTTGAATTAATAAAGAGCTACAGAGAGCCACAAACAGAGAAAAAGAAGTGCTAAGCAATAGCATAGCACATACAATTAATGTATAACAAGATGGGAAAACAGGATCAAGGCAGAGGTATGTGGTCAAGAAAAAGAGTACTCACGATCAACAAATGAGGTAAAGAGCATGCGGAATCGGCTCAGGCGGCTTTTTTCATCCGCCCACATCCGCACGACTCCCACGCCGTTATCCAGCATCACATCATTGGCCACGGTGCTACAGAACTTGGCCTTGAGGTTCTCAATGGAGCTGCTTCCGTCGTACACGGCCACAAAGTTCTTCTTGCACTCATTAGAGTGTTCCATCTGGTACTCCATGAAGCGCAGGTAGATCTGCAGGTAGACAGGAGATGCAGATCAATGTGGAGGCAAAGGAACTCCAGACCTCCACAACAACCCTTGCTTGTTCGCTGTCTAACCATAGCCAGCCGCCGGACTCTTTATGAACGCAAAAAGATTGAAATTATCATAATAAATTAGGAAAACAAATATGGTAAAAAAAAAAAAAAAGACAGCTAATAAAGAAAATAGAAAATATCAAAGCAGAACCCTGAGGTAGATTGGAGACCTAAGCATGCTGGGATAGAAACAGTATAAACAGTTTAGAAGATGCATTTACGGACAATAGGATCAAATCATGTAAATATAATACAAGTTGTGAACTTACTTTATATACTTATAACTTCCTCCTTAAAAAAGTCAGTCTTTGAAATTAATTGTGACGGCGCTGCCTGCTCTGTTTCCCACATCCCCTCTCTTCTGTGAGATGTGACTCAATTTAGAAAATGCTACTGGGGCTGCAGGCTAGTGAGCTGAATCTGCACCTCTTCCCAACATGAAAGAGTCTGGCCTCAGACCACAAAACTAGTTTTGTGCTCGGGCCACCCTTATAAAGTCAGAACTACTCTCTAATGTGATATTCTACTCACTTAAGATTTGACGGAATTATCACACAAAAGTAGACCAGTGTGTCCTCCTTCCTCACAGGTGGAACTAAGAATAGTAGCGATAAGCCTTTACAGTTAGCTAGCATATTCAATAGGAGTTTTGGGGGAAATTGCAATACAACTTAAATAAAATAATAATAGTAAATTAAACAGACCTTTTTCACTACATACATTGTTTTGTCAGAGCAGGAAAAGCACAGCTGTTGCTAATCACATTAATGATGGCTCTTTTCTATTGTGTCCCAGTAAGTCACAAGTGTGACGGTGAGACAGCATGTACAATAAATAACAAGACCCTGAAACCGACGCAGCTAAAGGAATTCAGCCATCGGTATTTATGATTTACACATATGCTTTTCCTACTGAGGCATGTCCAACTGTCTTTGTTAGTCAGGCCAAGTACAGAGCCTGAGGTTTGCACCTGCCTGCCGTGAAGTTATCCTCAACACATAGTAGTGTTACATTTCAACTCGCAAGGTAATTACAAAATAATGTCTCTAAACTATTTGAATAAGTCAGCAGTAATTACATGATGAGATCTAGGCGACAAGGGGCCAAAACACTGATGAAACTTCAGCACATTTAGCACACAGACTCCTGTAACTGTGCAGCAGTTAAGGAGCTGCTCTTATGCTGCTGCTGAGTGTGCTGCTCTGCTCCTTCCGCTTCGTCAAGCTAATGGATCTGGCTAGGCAACTCGGTGCTGCTGCTAAATTCAGATCCTCTTCACTGCTGCCTCACACGCAGCACCAGTGAAATGACTGTGGAGACTAATCTGTGTGTGCATTTGTGTGTGTGAGTGAAAGAGAGGACAGGTAGAGTATGTGTGTGTCAGTCATGCGTGAACGTTTACATGTGTATGCATGTAATATTACATATGGGTGTAAAAGGTAATTTCTTACTGTACTTCATGTGCCAGTATAATACGAATTTGTGACTGTATGTATCTGCTGTTTTCATTTGATGAGCAAGAATATGCGTGTGTGTGTGTGTCAGTGTATCGTTAGGAGTTATATTGAGTGAGTAGTATAGGAGGAGAGTGCTGATGACTCATTTAGTCATGAGGCAGAGCAGCAGTGAATCAAAGCTGGGCAGGTTATGGTTGTAATTCCAATGGGGTGTCAACTACCCACATATCAGAATGTATGGTAACACATAACTGGGTTTTTGATCTTGGCTTGAAAATGTACTTATGAATATCCAGGGCTTCATTTCCGCAATACAATCTGCCTGCATTGCTTTTTCCCATGCTGCCTCTTTGTATTTGCACTGCTTATATCCATTATGCGTTCAATTACAATCACAATACAGACATGGCCACTGGGAGGCTTTCTTTTCAGTGACTGGAAAACACAACCACATTATTTATGCCTTCATACAGAATGTGTAACAATAAGAATATGAATTCTCACAAACTGAAAAGGAATGATGATGTTAACACGATAATCACTGTCAAGGTGAAGTGCTGGAGCAACTCTACTAACAGATAGCTTGTACATACAGGGACTCTGAGCTTTAGAGCATCTCCCCAATTTAACTATACACTGCAAGAGTTCATGGTTAATTTCATTTTGGATTACTATTGATATCTGGGATGGACTGCATGTGCGAGATGATATGTTGTTTCACTTGCAATGTGGCCCAGCTAAAAAAGCAACTCCATGCAGTTTTTGCCAATATATACTGATTACAATAATAATAAAAACATCAACAATTTGACCGAAATAAACATTCAGCCTTGGAATGCACTCGGAGGGATGCGCAACAACCCATTTCAGGATCTACACATGTAGTGAAATGGTAGAAAATAACTGATAACAAAGTTGTTGATGATTCAGATGTCCTTGAATATTGTTCAGTTGAGTAAGTAGCAGTGTCTAAAACAAATATCCCTCAAAGATTAAATGAATATTTTATATCATAACTACTTTGAGTATACAAAGGCGTGCATTTGCTTTTGAATTCTGAATTTAAGTCATCCACACCAGACTGGCTGTGGATCGTAGCTATTTCAAAATAGAGACTTCTCAAAGTATAAAGCATGGGTTGACGGATGAGATAGAAGCAACACATTTCAATTTATCTACTGATGAATATGGTCCTTTGTACTGACCTTGGACTGAGGAGGAGCCTTGATGGTCCAGATACAGTCCAGAGCATCACCAGCCTTCACTTTCTCTTCCTCCTCCACCTGACTGGAGCGAATAATTCCATCCCATCCGCCAATTTCAAACTGACAGTCTGTACAGAGACAGAAGAAATGTGGAGGAGAGAAAAAAGGGAAAGAAAGAAAGAAAGAGAGAGGTAAAGGACAGAGAAGGTGAGAAAGGGGTCATACGGAGGTACATGAGAGAAGTAAGACAGAAAAAAGAGAGGAGAAAGAGGTAAAAGGTGTAAGATGAAAAGAGGAGCATGACAGACAGGGACAGACGAAGGATTTTATTTAAAAAAGTAAAGGATTTAAGGTGGAATTGGAGTGAGCACAGAGGATTAGGACAAAGGACAAGAAGAGGACAGGGGGAAAAAGGTAGAACAACCGGGAGGGAAGATCAGGATGAAAGAGGTGTGTGTTCCTTCATACGTTTAAATTTGTGCATGTGTGTGTATGTACATCATCTAACTTCATGTACAATTGTGTGCTTATCAAGGTACATTTGCATGTTCAGCATTCACGGCAGAGATCGCCTCTGGTAAGCTTCTGAGCTAAGAGGAGCTCTTCAAAAAGGATCGAACACAAATCAGCGAAATAGCGAAGAGCTTACCTGGGATGGGATTTAGCAGTCCGCCCACGTGCAGATGGAAATCAGGGTCTGAAATGATAAGATTTGGGAGGCACATTACTCTCAATCCACACAGCAGGAATGGATAAGCAGAGAACACAAGATACGATCCCATTAAGCCAGGCCAGATGAAGCAGAGAGGGGGCTCTTTGAAGCTAATATCTGTCGCCTGATGGCAGACACCGATTTCTAGACATATTGGGTGTAGATTCAGGAGGTTCTAATAAAAGTAAGGGAAGGAAGGCTATGATATTTTTGGAGATGGTGGATTCTCCCTTAAATTTTGGGGGACTTTATAAAAATCAAATGAACCCGATCCCGTGTTTTACATATCTAACCCAAAACCTTTGATGCATACAGAAATCATCTTAAAGAATGTGAGATTGCACTGTGGAATTACAGTAAATTAACTGCCAATATACAAGTTGAATGTCCCTACCTGCAATGAAGGTGTACTTTATGCGGAAGCCCAGGCTCTCCAGCTCATCGTCGCTGGTGAACTTTATCCACATGAAGCGCCCCGTCGATGTAACCAGGCCCGGGTTCTTTCCTCCACAGAAGCGATCAATGAGCGGCGAGAACCCAAATGGCCCATCGCGGATTTCGATGTGATCGAAGCGGCAGTCGAATGATGGCTCAATGAAGTAATTCTTATCAAAAGCTAGCTGAATCCTTTGTCTAGGAAGCGCTTTGGACGAACAAGGGAGTGGGGAGAGAAAGGAAACAAAGGGGCTAAATCCACGACAGGAATAAAATTAAATCTTGCTTTTGCAGGACAAAGGAAAATCTGGATGGCATTTGAATGCATAAAATAGAGGCAAATATGAGTTAATCTGGATTTTGAAGTTGAACACTCAGGCTGTTACTTCTAACCTTCTAATCCTCAGCTGACTGCATGGAAAGAAAACTTTTTAGAAGCTGGCTAAAAATTAGGCAAAGGGTATTATAGGAAAGTAAAGCTCATTTTCCAAACATGGATTCATAATATCGCTGATCTTATCCATTTGTTAAAATGATATATTTTTGTCATTCAAACATCGCTGACTTTTAAACATTCCCTACAGCTTTTATCAGCCATATACACAAAAACACACACAATTATTGAGCAATATTTGGCACTTGGGGCATGAGAGGAAGCATGCACCAGTCAAGAACAGCACCAAGTTAAAAGGGACCAAAATAATGGAAGGAGAGCTTCTTTATCTTGCCATTGCAGTGACTAAGGACCATTGTGAGCACAGGGGATGCTTGCCCTACTTTACATGTGCTTCACATGTTCAGCATGTTGGATGAACCAAATTAAGGTCCTGCTGTCTTAATTTTCAAGTATGATTCAGCCTTGATGCTCTCCCAAATACAGCCCAACAAAACATCAGATTAACATAGATGTTTGACTTAATTAAATCACCCTAAGATCATTTAGACTTTGGTTTGTGGTTGACAGCATTATAAGTACATATCTGCATCTATGAACTTTACGTGCATAACTTATGAGAGAGCCAAAAGGATACACTGTAATTTTCTTTACATTTAACATAAACACTATAGTGCATACATCCACATATGCATCAGCAGTTGCATAGACAGTGCACAGTGCAAGTATATGCACACATGTGTACATACATACACAAACAGGGACACTGTCAAAGATGTCATCACTGTTATCTCTGAGTGAGTGCATGCAGAACATTGCAACCATAGCAGAAACTGCAGTTCACAAGTTCACCTGTCATGCAAATCCACAGTATGTCTATCTACTGCATGGCCCGGGCTCTTTAATAACGCCCCTCCCACACACAGAGGAAGTATTTAACAAGGGCAGTTCATGGCTCCCTTGGGGGATGAATACTACTAAAGATGCTGAGGGCGGGGCTTTGAATCATCTCTGGCATGGAGAAGCCGAGCATGCCCCGTCAGAGAGGGAAAGGAAAGAGGGTAGGACATGTGTAGGGTACGGTGTGCGACTAGATTTGTGTCTCTGTTCTTGTCTTTGAATTTGAGCCAGAATGTTCTTCCATCCTGCTTGAGTGAGCAGCTTGTACGTCTGCACTTCCTGCTATCAGTGATTTCATTCCCTGGTGCGTGGAGTCTTATTCTATCTATAACTTCCTACCTCCCTCACACACACACACACTCATATACACGCGCGCACACACACACTCATATACGCGCGCACACACACGCACACGCACGCACGCACGCACGCACGCACGCACACACGCACACACACACACACACACACACACACACACACACACATACAGTTAATACCGAAAGAGCAGAAACTTCAATCACTCGATCTATTGAGCTGATGAACTGGAGGACATGACATAATCAATGAGTCTGACTAACCACTAATTATGATGACAAAGCTATTTGATTATTACTTGTGTCAAATGTGAGCCTCTCTCTGTGTTTGAGGGGCAGAGAAAAGGCTGAATATTGGCACTTGGATACGAATATGACCAAAGACATTTAGACCAAATAATGGCGGCTGGTTTTGTCTGTCACAGACCCACTGCAATGTTCTCCTGCACACACCATTGAGCCACCTGGAATGGAGTCACTGGTTATTCATCAACAACAGGTCTAGGCTTGATTTGTCCACAGGGGGAGCCCTTGAGCCATGTGTGAAACCTCTCCTCCACCACCACAAGCCAGTACCACACACTTCTCATGAATGGCTGCACTTTTAACTTTATGGAACGTTCATCAATTTAGTGTGAAAAGCATTCCCAAACCTTATCTCCTATAGCTGTTAATGACACCACTTGCATTATGTGTCCTGTGCGGCATGCCACTGCTATTTCTGGTAAACACTAAAGCGTTGACAAGTATACCGGCAATTCAGCTATATGCAACCAAAGCTCAGCTTTGTATAGCAGAAGTTCATCTGTTTTAGGTTTCATTCTATAGCGGAGTCTTCTGGCAACCCCTGCCAATAGAAATGAACACAGCACTACACTGATTAGGCCAAAAGTCAGGGGCTACCCATAATGCGCCACTCTCTATCATTTTCAAAGGGTTATATCTGTGGGGTGAAACAAACCTAGGATGGCTCATTCGAAAAAATGTCAAGCTGATTGCCCGCCAGCAAAGGAACAGAAAATCAGATAGTGGCGAGGTTATATAAAACAATGTCAGTCAGACTAATGACATTCACTAAAGGAGGCAATATGCTGAAAGGCGGGAAACTGTGTCCTCTGTTCTGACGACAACAGCTATCGAGCAGAAGATGAAGTGCTCAAATGAAAAAAAAAAAGGATCCTGCTTTACCTTCCAGGATATAAACACACTCCTTGTTGGGCGGGTAGGTGTTGGGGTAGTTTGGCGACGTGAACACCCCCCCATTGATGTTGCGGACCCACGTGCCACAGTCGTTCTGGTTGGGACTCTGGCTGCCATGTTCGCTTGGGGAGTCTTGAAGCAGAAAGGCAGAGAACAGAGGGACAGATGGGTTATTGAGTCAGGGGATCAATGAGCGAATGATTGGAAAGCAGGACGAGTAGAGGGAGGGTTGGCGGGAGCGAGAAAAAAGAGAGGAAAAAGCCAGCAAGAGGGAGAAATGGCAGGACAGAATTAAATCCTGTGATTCAAGGAGAGGTAATGCCCCATATTAGGGTGAGACAACATTAATGGAACAGAGGAGCATTTGAGCTGTGGCTTACCTTTAGTTCTCTGTGCCAGAGCGAAACCCTCTTCTATTAGAAAGAAGAGTATCCACGCTGCAAAACGGAGATATAACACATTAGTCACAGGTGACAGAATACTGCATCTATATCCCCGTTCGCAGAAACGAGAACATAGAAATCCATTCAACAACCGCAGAATAAGTACGTGTGTGATCAGCTGCAATATTGATTTCACATGGCCTTGACGAATACCAAGGTAAATATAGATCTATAATATTTTCAAGTGGATCTCTGGTTGAATTTGTACCTTTTAAAAAGGCAGTGCCGACTAACAGCGAGAAGAGCTGTAAGGGAAAACATAAGGTATGTGCATTTATGGTATAATTATGTAATTGTTAATGCAAAGGGAAAATATTTCTAGAATAATTTATATAGTCAATATAATAGTTTCTGTAACATGATGTAGGTGCTGGAGAACTGCAGAGATTATTGTAGTCAAAGCATTAGAAGTAATAGAACAGCAGCTGTGCAGAGGGAATTGACTCTCCATATGAACAGTAATAGCAATAGTAGCTGGAGCAGCAAGTAGTAGTTCATTAAAGATAATTTTTTGAACCATCAACCCTCATCCGAACCACAAGACTCCAACCTGCTAATCGGCGGCCTCTAGGCACCAGATACATGACGCATTAGCAGAAAAAACAGGATTACAGGCTCCAAGGCTTACAGCCCCGGCGAGGAGACATTTGGGCAGAGCATGCACGGCTACAGACAATAGGTGAAATATGTAGTATTACAATGATATCTGCACTGGGGGAGAGAATGCGTTACAGCTCCTGACACTGTCCTGCGCTGATAAGCCACTGTAGACCTGATCCCCTCTGAGTTCATAATAGGTTGGCCCGCTCACATTGAATTAGAGAGCGAGCGAGAGCCTGGCACGTTACATAATGGCACCCGGGAAGGAGGGATGAAAAAGAAAAAGAGGGGGAGCGAGAGAAACAGAAACCGAGAGAGAGAGAGAGAGCGAGAGAGAGAGAGAGAGAGAGGGAGAGAGAGAGAGAGAGAGAGAGAGAGAGAGAGAGAGAGAGAGAGAGAGAGAGAGAGAGAGAGAGAGAGAGATGTGGGTGGGGGGTCTAATGAAGAAGAATCTATGGTTAACATAAGCAGTGAATACAACCGCACCAATGAGCATGCATGTTTGAATGGACTCGTTTTAAAATGCACACGCCTCCCTCCCTCCCAGGCTCCAGGTTTCTCATTACTTGCATCTACATTATCTCGTGATGAAGATTCCTAGATGGGAGGAGGAACGACCACAGACACTTATAGAGAACAGACCACCCAAACGCACCCAATAACCAAATGATGCTGTGACGGCACATAGGCTCTCACTGATGCTTTTTTCTTTGGTTCTGTTTTTACATTATACGCCAATCATTAAATCATGGAGATAGTGTGGGTGGGGTGGGGGGCATTGTGAACTTCTGCTGCCCTCAACAGAGCTTGGAAACCTGTCATCCTCTTAGATACTTTTACAAAAACAGACTGTAAGAAACAAGCAACGATTATTTCACCTGTAAGAGTTTTAAACCGAATAGGAGCTGCCTCGAGCTGCAGTGGAAGAAATGTGTACCAAACATATCAATATTTAATCAACTTATTCGGCAAAAGTTGCATAATTTAAGCAGTCATTTGTAACATCTTTTTGTAATATAAATAAATCACAAGCTAAATAAGAGCTGCAACCAATTATCCCACCAACATAACAACTTGTGAAGGCCTATAAAAACGGATGATGGATGATACCATATGTACATAAAAAACGTCAATGAACAGGCTTTCCAGAAAGCATCCCACTTCATATTTGTTTTCACTCCCTGTGTCAACAGACTGTACATCTACTGCAGGTTGGGTCATTCATGTGTCATGTGCAGCTAAATTTATTAAAATAAATTTCAATTCAATTTAAATCCTCACATCCCACTGAAACAGTTGTATCTGACCTCTGATCATTTTGGAAGAGGGGGAGGGGGGGGGGGGGTCTCCACGGGTTGAACCTCACGGTTCTTGGTCATGTCGTTTCATTTTTACATCACTCCTTACTTCCTCTTACGAGCCAAATTGAGGCTGTAAACTGAAAATAAAAACACAGCCTTCTGTAGCACAGGATTAACAAGAGGTTGGACGTAATATTATAAAGCTCATAATGTGGGCTTTGCCTATCCCATCTGCCTTAAGTCTCATGACAATTAATAGGACTGTCTCCAAATCAGCCAGAATATACTTTGGTACATTAGTAGCCTTAAGGCTAGCCTCGTAATGAGGCAAAGAGTGGGTCCAAAGTCGCGAGAGTAAAAGGTACCGATTAAGCTTTATATCTAACGTCCATAGAAAGATTACTTTGTTTTGTCTTTCATCCGTCATGCTTTTACAACTCAAATTATGAATGACGCCACTGATGTACGTGACAGAGGAGCCACACCTGTGGCCACTTGAGAGCTAATTAGGCCGGACGTTACATGCATTAATAGTTCGGCTGTGTAGTTTAGGCTCTTAACAGTGAATCAGCTAATGGCCAAAAGAACACACGCTTTACAAATATTTACCTGTTCATGTCCTCCACCCCCTCTCCCCCGCCCCACAAGCTAGCTACTGCAGTTAACTGTCCACAACAGGCAGCGGGAGCGCTTCACTGAGCGCATCAAAGGTGTTGCCAGCCGTGTCCGGCCACTGGCGCCGTGGCGCGCGCCGCAGGTGCTGAAAGCGCGGGACAGCTGTGGCTGGAGCCGGACAACACGCAGTACGCGCGCACGCGACGACAGACATTGCCGTATGACTCAGAACTTGGGGAGCTTTCTTTGCCACGGAAGACAAACTATCTATTGCAGGACGTTCAGTTGCGAGGAATTTAGTTTGAAGTGACATGAGCCGCTGTTTATTTTCTTTAACATTTAAAAGAACATATTCGAAGAAACATTGTGACACCTATTTGGAACCAACAACTGCAAACGCGCTTCTTTCAGTGGCCACATTTCCGTGATGACACGATGTTTTTGTATGTAGACGGTCCAACTGTCCGCTTGTAGGAAACACCTTAATGCTCCCTGTTGGACTTCATATATTTGACCTTTGCTGTCCATTTCCATAACGAATCACAAATAATCAGCTAGCACCCACGAATAGGCTGGTATTGGCAGAGACACACCTCGCAGTGCCCAAACGGCTAACCCGCTCTGGTCTTGGTCCCTTGTAACATTACGCGCAAATGGCTCAGCATCAGGACCATTTGAATGATGGATCCTCTTCTTTTTTTTCCATTTGATGACGATGCTCAAAACTAACACGCGACGTTTTATGAACCATTTGGTATGGGGCTATTTTAGTTTATTTTCATATTGTTCAAACCAGCGGGAATACCCAAACTCAGACAACCCTCTCTGGCTTTTTGCTGAATCTTAGAAAATTCGAAGCACACTAAAATATGCTGGAACTTGAATTGCAATGTCGATCAGTGAGGTGGGCAATACAACACAATATTTAAACAGTCACGAGAGGGCAAGTTAATACCATGAAGACAAATAAATAATAGACAGAGAGAAAGAGAGAGAGGGTTGAAGCAAAGGGTCAGTTTGCATGCATTCGCCTGTTATTTAGCGCTCTATTTTCAGAGAAAGGCATAAAAAATGAGTAAATCTGAATCGGCTCTAAAAGCTGATCCATAGTAAGGATTTTTAGATTGGCATGCCCTAATTGCTATGGACGTGTTGAAATTCACCTGCAAACAAAACACCATCATCCATCCTCATAAAAAGAAAGAAAGAAAGGTAAAGAGGAAGATGCATTTAATCAAAGCATTAAAACAAACTGCCGGTTGCCCAATGGACCTTCACGCGCATCGCGGATTCTCGAGCAGCTCGTGTCCAACTCACCTCTGTGCATTTCTTCTCGCGGTGTGATTCCGACCAAGAAGCACCTGTTTTTTTATACTAAAAACGCCCTTCTATTCTGTCCATTTTTGGGTCCACTAGTTCTTCACGAAATCCAACTTTTCTCTGACAACCGTAAATCCATTGCGCAGAGAGCCACGCACCGAGTTCCAAGTCGGTCGGCGGTCCCGCTGCGTTTGGCTGGAGGATGAACACGGCGACGAGCCTCTCAGCCAGCCATCGTCACCGAGAACGCAAGCTTGCAGCGGGACTACGGTAGAGATGGCATAGATGAATAGACTGATCCAGGCGGGCTTCACGCGCTCTAGGAGAGGTAGGTATCCAAAAGACGCATATGGATGGACGGTGTATGGAGAGAGAGAGAGAGAGAGAGAGAGAGAGAGAGAGAGAGAGAGAGAGAGAGAGAGAGAGAGAGAGAGAGAGAAACAAAGAGAGAGAGATGCGGGGGAGGAGGGAGAGGAGGAAGAGGAGAGTCCGCCGCTGTCTGCTCTCCGTCCGTGTCTGAACTAAGAAATGCTCCTGAACGAGGCTCATTTAAGCCGTGGGCGCTGCTTACATCAATGAGTGGCTTGTCATGAGCATATAGTGAAAGTGCACGCAATGAAGAAATCCCATTTCCGGTCGTTTCTTTCAAAGTAAACCATACTGGAAAACTTGTTACAACAACAAAAAAATGAAGTGAATTCAAGAAACAATGCAGGCTCTGAACAAAAGACTAATTTTGGCACTAGTTAAACATTGTGATGATCTTGTCACAAGTGAATTATTCGGGCGATGTACTATCTGAATTGATGATATTCCCGGCTAAAATGGACAGGTTTCAAATGAAGACTGGTGCACAATGCATGAGGAGAAATCTCTGAATAATTAGTCTTTTATTTAAATAAAATACAGTACAAGTGTGTGCACTTCATAGACAACGTATGTGTTGTATATTGTCTATGAAGTGCACACACTGTTTGTAGCCCAGTTTTGTGTTGAATCAAGTCCTCACATTGAGAACAATATAGTTATTGATTCTGCTGTCGTGTCCAATAGCAAAACGTAAAGTTTCTCTCACTGTAAGAAGTTGACCGGCGGCAGCCGCAATATAATCCAGCATCTATCCATTAAACCAAAGATGTCAAATGTAAACACTGCTTTTATCTCTCAATTTATATAGAAACTTGTATAGTGAGCAGCAGGATCCCTAAACGCTGCTTGAAATATAATTAAACATAAATGTTCAATAAATAACTATTTGTTCTGAAGCTTCTGTTAGGACAGTGGAAAACTGTTTTCATGTATTCTATGCTTTTATTTTTTAAGCTCAATTGCCTCGTTTCCGGTTAAATTCAAAATCTCTGTCCAGTTTAACAGACTGTAGCATCTCCCTCCCAGCAAACACACACACTGGAATGTATTGACAGTCAATACTCTGTATTGACACCCCCACCCTCCATCCGTATGAGCTTTGCATCAGTTGTGATCATCTTAAAGGCTTCCAAACTCATCTGCCATGCTGTGAAGGTTTACTCTCCGCATGCATTATTGAGCAGAGCGGCTCCTGAAGAGGGGTGCGGGCCCAGAGGGGTACTCAAGGGGCCCTTTGGAAAATGAAAGGCAGCTTGAATTCACTGCTGCTTTAACTTACTACTACACATTTAGATAATGAGAGCATATAACAATAACTATTTTCACTGTAAATGTCCTTTGAGCTTCCCAGCAACAAAATATAAAAGAGGTATTCCCAGAAAGGAGTTTCAGGGGAAGAATTTTTAGAATCAGTGAATTATGTGTTTGTGACAGTATCTTATTATTTCACACATTTAAAAAATATAACAGGTCTAATAATACACAAAGTAAGCAACACAGAGTAATTTAAGCAGAAGAAACCTTTATTATCATCCTCGTTAAGTAAGCAAATTTAGTAGCTTGAACATTCATTCATAAAACAAACCGGCAAAATGAAATAAATTACACACACCCGTAATTAATTATTAGTTTAAAAGTGCAAACGGCTTGGGAAGGCATGGGGTCATTTTCGTGATATAGATATCTGTACCTTAGCACTTCGCCGGATTAAAAAATGACAACAGAAATTAAAACCACGTCTCGACACAAGCTGGAGAAAAACACCTTCAGCAGTTCAAAATGAAAACGGGTTTTGAGACTATTTGCGGAGCCTCGATGCAGTAGCATTAGACATTTTGCAGGATATGACACAGAAACTCTTTATTTATTTTTTGGCACTCCCACGATGCACTGTGATACGATCAACTGAGAAAAAGGACGAATTTACACTCAGCAGACCTGAAGGCAATGCTTGATTTTAGCTTTTGGTGAGATTGGTATCATGACGCTGTGTGTGTGTCCGTATTGTGTTCACTTTGCAACCAGTTGCTGCTGCTGCAGTTGTAAGGGGCGATAAATATCACAGAATACAGTTAAGTGTAATTTCACAGGTCATAAAATTGGAAGAATGTATTTTCTATATCTTAATAAAATTAAAAAAGGCAGAAATTAATCAACTGGACCAAAGACAATGGACAGTAACACAAACACACCGAGATTTCAAGTAACGTTACACATTGTAAACACTGAGCCAAAGGTGTTTCCCTTCCAGTGAATAAACAAACAGCTTATAATATTTAACTCAATTTTTCGGACGTTTCAACGGAAATCAGTGTCATTTTTTACTCGAAATGATCCTCTAATAGCGTCACTGATCGTCATGCTGCTGACTACAGCCGGTCCAAAGCAATCCCTGCTTTGTCTCCATTAGGATTTGCTCGTGTCTCCATGGCCTTGTTGGAGCTCCTGTACATCTAACACCGGAATGAATAAATAAAATGGAACATAAATATTTCACGTCTAACTGAAGGACTGAGAAATATCAAAAAGAAACGTTTTGGGGCAAACAAGGATACGTTTATTGGCCCTTGAAACGGGGCAGAGTGAAAAATCTGTGTGACGAGGGAAGGAGGGCGAGGCGGAGGCAGGGAGGATGTTCTCCCAGGATGCAGTTCTCCTCCTTCACATGGCATCGAAATGGAAACGGTGGGCTTCCTGCCTCTTCTCCCGGTCGTCTGCTTTCTGCACACGCACACGCACACGCACACACACACACACACACAGTGAAGGATTTGTGGTCTAATTTCATTCAAAAACATTCTCTTCTTTATATAGCTGCTTCACTTGTTGCCCATTTAATAAGCAGGCTCCTCCAAGGTAATCACACAAAAGAATCAACAAGTGGTAAAGTTATCGTTTCTCTTCGTTGGCTTAGCTCCCGTGTTGCTTTTCGAGTGCAGGATACAACTCGGCTCTCAACTGTCTAAACCCCTCCCTCGTCACTTATGGGCCAGTTTTGCATTCATCTCCAACATTTTGTAAAACCTTGACAGAAAAACATTAAAAAAGCGTAACAAAAAGGAGACCGACATTTTACTGACAAAAAGTGAAACTAAACGAATGAAGTCAAATGACTAAAGTGTGACTAAAACTAAAACTCCTTTGACATAGCAGGGCTAAAATCAAATCAAAACTAGGCGCTAAAATGAACAGTGGTGTGTCCATCCATGTATATGTGTGTGTGTGTGTGTGTGTGTGTGTGTGTGTGTGTGTGTGTGTGTGTGTGTGTGTGTGTGACACAACATTATTATTCCAAAACCTCAAGCTGCAGTCTCCTGTTCAGCGATCGCTTTGGGCTGGAACAGCAGCCTCTTCTAACAATCAGGACTAAAGTGAACAGCGCTAAAGTCCGTTGTGATAGGCCGAGCCACACTGTCATATGTTCACTCATCAAACATGGCCGCAGAGCTTCCTTTATTGGGCCCACTAGTAGATTAGTGGAGCGTCAAGTCCCTTTTGCTTGTCACAACAGCTAATTAATTTGTTGAAAAGGAAGAGAAAAAAAAGCCTTTTGTAAATGAAATAAAGTATGATGAAGTCTTTGGTCTAATTGTTACATATGAGAGTTCAATTAGACTTCTGGTGGGAAATTAAACCTTTAATGCTCAATTACAGTGGCACAGCTAGGAAATAAAGTTATCTGAATTATCATAATTTCGGTACATCCACGTCATATAGAGTCTCGGAGGGATTGCTGAAAACATAGACTATATAATAAACTAGCTAAAAAGACTATGACAAACACACACCTTCTTAAACAGGGAAAAGGCCTCTCTGGATAAAGGTTTATAAAGGGATAGTACACGTGTGTTTATATGCAACAGTCGTCCTCACTGAAACAAAACTAGTTGTACAAGAACAAACACAGGAAAATAAATGCAGTGTACAGAGTAGAAACCTGCATAGATGGCAGCTGCGGTGAAACTCTGCTGTTTGTTTATAGTGGACAGTGCTGTATTTAAAGTAAGAATATTCCAATAGAAGTAAAAGTCCTATATTGAATTAAGTATTCCCAAAAGTATGAAAAGTAAAAACACTTTTATGTGATTTAATTGTTTTTGTATTATTATATTAATTCATGTTTTACATTATTGTATACTATACTGTTAGCAGCACTTTAAAGGACAATTGTGGACAGTGTGTTTCAACACAATACACAGAATCCCACACATTGAAATAGCTTTTGTAATTATTCATCTTCTCCACAAAGGCTGTGTCTCAACTCATGTGTAAGTAATAGATTACAAATGTCACAGTCCTCGTTCGGTGTAGAAATGCACTCGAAAAAATGTAACCAGAAGCGAATATGAGGCTTCTGCAGTCTGGGTTCATCAAACCAAGCAAGTTTTACCTCCAAAAGTAACAAGCTTTTTTTAGTGCAAATGTCCCTTTTTTATCACGACAATTGGGCCCCATGTCTCTTAAATTTTCTTTTTATTAAAAAAAATACGTAAAAGAAGTCAACTCCAGATTCACCAAATGTGCTCCCATTCACATCTGATCTAGCAAATTCAGGTGTGCTAAATGGATTGTCTGTTATGAGCATGGGCAACGCCCCAGAAACACAATATTAAAGCAGGTGTGAACAATCTCTTTCTTCTTCCAAAGAGTGCGCTCGATCACTCGCAACACTTTCTCTCTTCTAAGAGAAAAGTAAAAATAGGACAACAGTGGTGAATCCCAGAAATGGGTACTGACAAAAGTCATGGATACAAACAAAATTTGTCTTCGGGCTGCTTCCTGCATGAGTCCCAACGGCTCCTCGCTGATTCATGGCAAAAGGCCAGTAACACAAAGAAGGACTTTTGGACTTGATTTCTCTAACTCGAGACTGCTAAAGACTGGTATTTGCTTTTGCAGAGCTTAGCATTATTCCCACAGAAAGAGTATTTTGTCCTCCGTCTCTTGTATTGTAATTAAATAGATGATTTTCCACAGCCAGTGGGGCTCTTTCTCCACGAGGGCATGTGAAGATTGTTTCAATACAGACTTGAACAAGTACGAACCCATCTGTAGGTGGGGTGGTGTAAATGCCTCACAACTGTACTTAACTGCAGCATTCACTTTAAAAATAGATTTAACACGGCTCACGCCACAATCCTCTGTAATGAGTTCTGCTGGGCCCCGGACTAAAGCAATGGAGCACGCCATCGCACTGTTTGGCCTTTTTGACAGTAGTTGAGCTTCAAAGAACAATAAAGATCCAACATCATCTGGACTGGTGACAGTGTCATCAATAATGCGTTCACATCTTTGACTTGACGTCAGTGAAGAACAGAGGACGGCATTCTGAGAGAATCAAAGGGTCTGAATGGAACGATCCTTTTTTTTTGTATTCATTCCCTGAGCATTTACTGTTGCAGTCGAGCAGCTCGAGCTTTTGTTGAGAAATTTCTAAACCCAATATGAGCACATTAGAAAAGGACTTTTTGACCTTTGAAGGACAGCTGATCCTTCCCTGATGTTGACTAATTTGCTGCAACTAAAAACTGGACAGCAACATATTTTGCTGCATTTTCTATTTATCTCGTCAGTTTTGATTTGTAATAAAGCCTTCATCTATCTTCCAGTGACTGATATTGATTGATGTTGTGCCTCACCCCCCCTCTCCCTTTCTTGTTTAGAGTAACTTATTTCTAAGGAGCAGATGGATTGATGTGATGTTCTTTCCTTTGGATAACGGCGCCACTGGGCTGTGATGCTGCTGAAGCTTGGTCTAATTGACTATCAAGGGGATACTACAGCAAATTGTCACCCCAAAGCCGGACTCATCATGAAGCAGCACAGCATTGATTTGTGTCCATCTCAAGGTTTTAATGACGGTGCGGTGTGTCTGAAAGCAGGTGGAAAGCTACTGTGAGGTACGGCGTGTGGAGTCTCTCTGGGCTCTAATGTCAACTAATTAAGTCTGGCCGACATGTCCTGCATGAAGACGATGAATCTTAGGTGCGGAGACTGATACAAATCTGCTCTATCGCACGGTTTTAAATAATCCCATCTTTTCCAACTCCTATCTCTTAATACTACCCCAGCTGATATGATCTGTAACCAAAGGTCTGGGGATATGTAGTAATGCACCATGAGTTTGTTGGGCAGGTCGGCAGGTCTTTGCCCCGGTGCCTTTGCCCTCCACCTGACTTTGTTATTAGGAGAGCATATACCAGAGGCGCCGGCGGCACAAACGCAAAGAAATGCCAAATGTCAATCAGCGGGTTCACCCTGACCTTACCAGACACCCCGCCGTAAAGGAGGTGGGGGAAGAGATGAGATATCGGGGGAGGACGTTGGCGACACTGGATGGTGCAGAAGGTTTCGCCATTTTAGCCTGTCGGTCCAGATGTGTGTCTTTTGGTGATTAATCAAATGCAAAGCCGGCATATCACAAGTCTGTACCAGTAAGAAGAGCTTTGTGATGAGGTGCCCGCGTGGTAAAATATGCAAAAGGAATTACAGAACTCGGGAGGAATGATTTAAAGAACTTATCATCGTTGTTTTTTATAGGCATTAAAGAAAAGCTGTCACCTCTCTCTTATTTATGTGCTTTTAATGCATTTCATTGCTGGTTCTCTTCTTTTATCTAAGCCTTAATGCCTTTTATTCACTTCCAATGAGTACACATTGCACTTTGTTATTATGCTGTGCCTCGTTGACACATTTTGGGTAAAGACGTCCCTTGTACCAGCTGATATATTTCTTTTGGATTAAATATGATGTCACCCATATCCATAGGCACACCCTTTGCCTCTCAACTGGTTTATATGATTGACCTGACACCACATGACCCCATACCAAACCCATCATCATTCATCCATGTGGCGGCTTTGTATTGTATGTTCTACAGGTATATATGATTAGTTGTAATGTATTTTATATATCGTTGTTATAGTGTTGGGCAGGAGTATAACAAACTTAAGATATATATGTGAAGAAAAAGTCTAATTTATTCTTCTGCACTGGCAACGAGAGACGACGAGCGTTCAAGTTGGCAAACTTCCACGACTTGGACGGGCATGAGACGAAAAGATGAGGAATTGTGTTCAAGAATTGAGATTCTTTTATAAAAAGCCAGAAGCCTGTGCGACTACAAACGTGAAAAGAGAAGTCAATTATGAATTCTAAGGAGCATTTAAGTGTGAAACATCTGAACGCCGCATCAAATTCTGTTGTGTGAACGGCTAACGGGAACAGATGCTTGAGATTATGTTTGGTAGAAAACGGATAATCCATTCCACAGTTTGAAGTCAGTGTTAAATGTATATTCAGCAACTGTAACATGTTTTCCCCATCTGAAATGAAAACATTCTGAATTAGCCTCAGCTCTAACGTAATGTTTCCGACCAGATTCTGTTCCAGTGCAGCAACGGAAACGGGGGCTCCTGAGTATTGTACACAAATAAGTTCAAATAATGAATGGCCTTAAGATAAACCAATAGCAACAATAAAGTATCCAAAAGCCTCCTGGGTTTCTATTTTTAACGTAGTGGATAAAACTAAAAGAAAACACTCCCAGAACCGGCTCCTGCTATCCGTATCGGGAAGGAAGGGAACGAGACATTTTTTATGACTTTGACTGGTCAGCAAAAGCACATTACAGCGATCAGAGCCAAATACATTGCTTCTTTGCGGCTTCAAACCCATCATTCTGCTTGTGTGAACATGCCAGATTTGATTTCATGTGAAGTACACTGCCAGCTGCTGTGAGAGAAGTTATTTTCTTCAAATTAGCATTTTTTTCTTCTTCTCACTCACACTTTCTCATGAGAGTAAGAGGAAGACACACACACACCTACACACACACACACACACACACACACACACACACACACACACACACACACACACACACACACACACTTAGTCCCAGTCACCTGAGCCTGCTCGATGTGTGTGTGTGTGTGTGTGTGTGTGTGTGTGTGTGTGTGTGTGTGTGTGTGTGTAGATGCTCCGTTCAGGCACCAGCTGTGTTTAAGAAATAAATAAATAAATATACTGTATTTTTAAATGCAGCTTTGATTCAGATGAAGCTGATGCTCACGCATCCCAAACAAAGAGGGCAATTAGAGCGTGTCTGTGAGTGTGGGTGACCATGCACACACACCATCCTGCATGAAAGACACACATAAACACATAGGCACACCTAAAACGCTCACACACACTCGTGCGGCAGATGGCTTAGAGAAGATGCCAGCAACGTACTGCACCGCTCAGCCCAGCAGACAACAGTAACAGTGTGGAGACGGAAAAAGGGGGAAAAATACATTTGCAAGAATTATTGTAAAACAATACTTGTGAGTTTGTGTGTGTGCGTCTCTGTGTGTGTCTGAAACAACAACCGGACCAGCAGGAAGTACAGAACGCTCATGAAGGCATGCAGTGCACCCCTGGAGGGCGTATTTACGGCAATAATGAACAGCAGATCTTCCATGCTGAAAGGACAGAAGAAGGCAATTATAGCTGAACATCCTCCCAGGTTGAAGCAAAGGGAGAGAGACAACGATGGATGGAGGAAAAAGTGTTTGTCTCTGTGGGAGGGTAGAGGACTACAGGGCAGGGACAGCGAGACCCATCTGCTGTTGGTTGACCAACTCTCTCACATGTAAAACATTACATCACCAGGAAGGCAGACGTTAATCACACCATTGAATGTGAGCGTGTGTGTGTGTCCTGACCTTCTCTTGCCAGTGGAGGATGCCAATAATGACGAGGATGAAGACGCACACTCCGATCAGCGCGATGGCCGTCAGTAGCACGCTGTTGCTAGGAGTCAGGTACAACTTAGCGCTCCAACTTGAGAGAGAATAGGAGAGAGAGGGGGAGACAAAACACTTGCCATATGCCATTTTATCTGGCAGAAAAAAACAATGTAATTACCAAATGGCACACATTAGTAAAGATTGTGTCCTCATTATGCTAAAATAAATAAATGAACATCTCGTTCACTTTGTCGCAGCTGAACAGAATGAAGCGCTGCTGCTCTCTTTTAGGTTTCCAAAAACGTTTAAGTATTTCCAGCAAATCCGACTGCTTTGATATATCAAATTAATTGTCTTACAATCTGTAAGCCTAAGACTGCGGCAGAGAAGAATGCAGACTTTTTTGAGTTGAACATCGCTTGCGGTGCGTTTGTTGGTGAGCGTCTATGCTGGCGAGTACACAGTGTTGTGTGGTTATATGGGGGAGGGTGCTCACGTGTGTGTGTGTGTGTGTGTGTGTGTGTGTGTGTTGAATAGCCATCTGGAGCTCCTCCCGGGGTTTGAGCTACATGTGAACAACATTATAAAAACAGGAGAACACCTGCTGCGAGGTGTGTGTGTGTAAACAGATTATTTTGTAAAGACAGCACCACAAAGACAGTATCCATGTCGCGTAACATTAACTTCAATATGTCGTAGTGCCTTCAAGATGAGGCGCTTAAAACGCCGAATGGTATCCTTAGCAACAAGCGCCAACGGGGCTTCCAGCAAATTACACTGTGAACAAGCAAAAGAGGATTTGCAGTGTGACCCGTCTTTGCCGCGCTGGATCTGCAAGTGCAAGTGTTTGCGTACCTGCGGGGCTGGTTGTGTGGGAAGGGGATGACGATAAGCTGAGAGTTGGGAATGACGGCCGTCCACTCCTTTATCCTTATTTCCTGAGAAGACACAGGAAACAGATGAACTGGGTCTGCACATACATGGTAACGTATTATGTTCAACGATACCAGCCTGAGGAAGGAAATGTAAAGGGGGTCACGGTGCAAACAATAACGAATGCAGAGAATTTTTTTTAACCACTGGTACTGCGAGAAAATGTATTTTCAATCCAAAATAACTAAAAAGTTCAACATTTCCGCTCGACAGTATTTTACAAAAAGTATTCCTGTATCAGATGCTCCTAAATAAAAAAAAAAATTGTAAAAAACATCTACAGTTCAAATATTGTGTATATTGGACAATTTATTAGAAAGGTGCTCAGGTCATATTCTAGTTTATTTAAAAATTGTAGGCCATTTAAAAAAACAGGCAGTGGGCCGCAGTTAGGATCCGCGTGCATTAGTTTGTCCAGCTTTGACACGCAGATTCCCGTAGAGACACACAGACTCTCATATGTATGTTAAGTCCTCTGGGGCAGAGTAATAGGGTCCCATGGTTTTACGTAGCCGCTGTGGAGTGGTTATTTTAAGCTGTGAGTTTAATACACAGAAAACCTGCTACATGTAATAGACGACTGTGGGGAGCAACACAGTTTTTTTTCCTAGCGAATGTATGTCTGCGTGCGCATGTGAATGTGCGATTTTGTTGAGTGGCGAGCCTGTAAAAGAGTTTGGCCTTCGGCAAAACCACAAGCCATGACCCCAGTGTCCGTCTCTAGATCTGTCTAAATCTTGAAACTGTGAGGGGACACTCGGGTGTTGGACTGGGCGTGCAGTGGCTGTTCGGACGAGGACTTCACCATCACGTCTCAAGTTTCAGGGACCCGAAAAACATTTGCTTGCAGCAGTGTGTTTGACAGCAGTTTGACTTTGCACAAGTTCAGAGTTACATTTTTAGTACTTTGCCGCCTTGAGGCCTAACAACCAATGAGGATGTCTGACATCGGACTGACACAGACTGTATTTAAACTCTGCGTGTAACAGGAAAAGCCCAGCGTCATCAACTGTCTGTTGGCTCTCTTTTTCCCTGTCTGCTAGTCCTACTGTCCTGGTGTAGCTCCTTCTCAGGCTCATTGGGGTGAAGAGTGCAGCGGGATAAACAAGGGAAGGCGGGGCATTGTAATAATTAATTAAAAGCTCTAATCACGCTTGTAGCGGTGAGGAATTCCCATTCCTGCATTTGGCAGAATCTGGAAATACCGTAGCTCTTTAATTGTGGCTCTCCCTTTCCTCATCAGTCGAGAGGAGCCACATCTTGCAGCTATGTTGAATACCCGTGCACCAGCGGCGCCGCTCTGCACATAACGAGCACAATCCGCCGCCAGCCATTGTCGCTTAGCTCTTGGAAAGCGCCGCCGTCGGTGCGGCAACTGGCGGGGGAGCAGAGCCGGAGACGAGTCAGTCTCCGCCGCTGCTGCCTGGGAGTGGCTCCGAACTGGCTGTTTGGAAGAGAAAAGTGTTCCCAAGTCTTCAGAGAGAGGCACTCTGGTTCAAAGCCAGGGAAACTGGCACACTATCGAGAGAGCAGGGGAGACAGCTACAAAGATGGAGGGTGAGAGAGAGAGAGAGAGAGAGAGAGAGAGAGAGAGAGAGAGAGAGAGAGAGAGAGAGAGAGAGAGAGAGAGAAGTAGGAGACTGATTAGTGAAGTAAACCACTTCGAGCAGCAAAGGGAATCCCTTGGGTGGCAGATAAGTGAACAGGAGGAGAGCGACTCAGAGAGAGATGGGAGATGGGGGAATAAAAGAGAGGAATGATTGGACGGAAGATGGAAGATATCCGAGTAGATTTTACAAAACCTCTGTAAAACAGCAAGCAGAAACTCTCATTGTCGGAGTAGGAAATTGTAAAGGGCACAGCATGGGAGACAAGGAGATAATAGAAGCAGGACACATATAAGGACCTGAGAAAACCAAAATGAGAGAGGAAGTCGACAGACAGAAAGATCCAAACCTGCCGTCTGAGCAGGGAGGTCAGGATATCTCCTCTTTCCCAAACAGCTTTCCAAAGCTTCTGCTCCTCATTACAGGTATTCAAGTTACTCCACACTCCTCTGGGTGAAAAAAAACTGCTCGGCATGATGGGCCGCATCTTTTTCGGCATTCATTAATTCAGTTTGTAGAAGGAAAGGGCGGGGGAGGGGAAAAAAGAGGTCACATTTCTTTGCGTAGGGAAAAGGAGTAAGCGGAAAACAAAGCAGCTTGTTTGAGACGAGGGTTCTCGGCGCACTACAGCTTCTGAGTCGCAGACTGGCCCATCTGCAATTCTAATCAGCTGCTTGACGAAGATCTTGGTACCACACGGGGGGGAGAAACAAAAAAAAAAGGTCATCGTCGTGCCTAATATTCAGTGTGACGAGTGCAATGTGAGAAAATAGATATGAAATGAATGCGGAGAGAACGAGAGTGCAGAACTGAAGAGCGCCGTCATTTGATGGAGTGTAGAGATGTGGCAGACGAATAGATTTAAAAACATGAGCACAATCTATTATTTACTATATTAATATAACTCTGGCTTGTAGTGTGACAGGAGGCGCACATTGGCCTCATCCAGAGAGTCATTCATACAGTACATCCTTTGCTTGCAGAATTGCTCAACAGTGAATTACAAAGTAAAGCCGGCGGGGTGTTGGTACTTCTGTTCAAGGGGAGATCGCTGCACTTTTATCAATAACCCGAGAGGTCACCTATCACCCCACATAAGATTTGGAATTCATCTGCCCT
Source organism: Clinocottus analis (assembly GCF_023055335.1). Classification (NCBI taxonomy): domain Eukaryota; kingdom Metazoa; phylum Chordata; class Actinopteri; order Perciformes; family Cottidae; genus Clinocottus; species Clinocottus analis. The sequence goes on from NW_027175820.1 coordinate 7,959,842, forward strand.
AAATGAACTATCTATTTAACCTCTCTTCTCCTCTTTAAAGCTAATAAGAGGCGTTTTACTTTGTGATTTTGGTGGTCCTGGTGGACAAAAGCAGTAGTGTGTTCCAGTGCCAGAGTCCCATTAGAAATCCTCTCCTCTTACTGCTGCACGGGCGCGACAGTCCGTTCCGCAAAGTCCTGATTCCGGTTCTCCCGCTCCTCTCTTCCCTCGAACTGGCCCAGCAATACGCCTCGGGCCTCCGGCAGCATGGTGCTGGTGTTGGCTCCCAGCGGGGACCGGAGGAGCAGCAAGGCAAAGCTTCTGGCTCCTGTTCATTTTAGGCTTGTGGCTCCCCGAGACCCCACTGGAGTCCGACCTGGAGGAGTTTCCAGTGAACCGACATGATTTTCCCCCCAATTTTGCCAGAATTGGACCCGGTGGCACAGACGACAAGCATTAAGAATAACTATTGAAATAGACAATCTTCTTGCTCTATTAAATTGAGACTGTTCAAGCTCCTCACAGTAACATCCACCACAAAAAGTTCCTCACTGTCATTTCACTGCCCAATCTGGCCTCTAGTGCCTCATTATGCCATTATGTTTATCTTGCCCAAATTGGAGTCTTTTGAGGGCTGCAAAATGCAAACTAACAGAAATACGCAACTAGAATAGAAAACGACTTGCTTGGGGATAGAATCCATATATACAAGGAAACAACCTCCTTCCAATAAAGATTGGAGAGAATGAATAACTTCAATGTGTACGTCTTAACCGCTTGTTTTCTGTGTTAAACTACTACACATTTTGATCAACAATTTCACAAATTACAGAAAGAAAAACCTTTTTGTGGACTGTTTTTTTCCCCCATACTCTTGTGCTTCCCTCATTTGCATTTCGAAGATGCAATCATTTAAATATCACATGTGAAAAGAAAGTTAAAAACAAACCTCAACCGTGCATTAAATGCTTTTGTAGGATTAGAGTGAGAAGGCTGCTCCTGTTCAGCATTGCTATTGATAAGACAAGAAAATACACGTAGGGGAAATCCCTGTTCCAAATCTTCCTTTCAAACACGTCTCACAATCCTCAGAGGACACGTGTAACATCCAGCCCATGAAATAAAGCCTGAGCTGAGGAGAACAAATAATAATAATAATAATAATAATAATAAATAAATATATATATATATATATATATATATATATATATATATATATATAAATATAAAAATAAATATATATATAAATAATTTAATATTTTTCCTGGAAAGTTTTTTCTCGTTCTTAACATCATGATCTCGATGATATTTTCTCGTCTCATTCGTTTTTACTGCAGAGACAATAAATGTCTAACCACACACACTGTTATATTCAGCAATTACTTCATTGGGTACACAGGTGACATTATACTTTTTTACGACTTTTACGCAACTATATTTGATGCAATCTGCGCTCACAGGGTTAAAGTTTTCTTTTGTAAATTAACTTTCTCCATCTGCTGCAGATCTCAACAACTCATCTATGCATGCATTCCTCTCAAATGTTTTGTGAGCCGGCGGTTGTTCCCTCAGGGGCGGTGAGAAGTGTCCAGGTAACATAACCCTTGTATAGTTCCTCACCGTCTCTCCAGACTGCCGGGGAATGCCGACGAACAGATGATCCAGGAAGTTGGCGCTCCTTCCGAGGCCGAGCACAGTGTAGGGCAGCTGGAGGGAGAAGTGAGCCGACTGGCTCAACTGACCGGCTGCGGGAGGGGAGGGAGAGAGAGAGAGAAAAGGCATTTTTATAGTGATAAAAGCCTCATCTCAAAAGAACATTTTTGCCCCAGTGCTTTGCTTTTATGTATACCCTTTCTCTTGTTTTTGTGCAACCATCAGTTTGATAACTTAAGTGGATGGCTATTACATTTAATAAAGAAATGTATGGAGTCCAGAGAATGAATACTAATGACTTTTCCTCCTGCGCCACAAAAAGGTTAACACTTTCAGATTATTTTGTTGAAAAGTCAAAATGTTTCAATGACTGTTGAAAATGAAATTTCAACACACTCATGTTCCACTCAGGATGAACTGTAAGAACTTTAATTACCCCATGACTGTTCAAATAAGCCCACAGTCAACATCTTTATTCGTGCCATTTCTAACCGGCTAAATTCAGATGGCGAACATCGTGAGCGTGCCACACATCAGCATGTTAGCGTCATCATTGTGAGCTTGTTGGCGTCCGACACAGCAGCGCCGCTTAATCATCAGCATGTTGTACTTCTTCAAGGTATAACAAAGTGGGCAATGTATGAATGTAAACCTGGAATCTGCTTTGCATATTTGCATATGTTGATGTTTTTTTTTTCAATGAATTGACGTAATTTCTTCGTCCAACTTCTATAACGTCTCATAAATATTTAGTTCCTTGCGTCCCCCTTTAAACATTCTGTAAACAAAGCAGCACATAAGCTGTGCACTTTTTCAGTCATGACTTTGCTGCTCATTACAACTGATTAACTTGCCAGCTGTGCATGTAAACGTAACCCCCGGTTTGCTTTGGTGATCTGAAGGTGCATCGTCACTGCTTTCCCAAAGGAACCATTACAGTTTGAGGTAACACAATCAGCTACGGCGTGAGACCTTGTCTCCTGACATGAACAAGCATCATGAAAGATACAAATCAGAGGGGGACACCTGAGGCCAGTCCAACGTCTCTCCTCCATCCTGTAATATCTCCTTCCTTACCCCACAACTCTGCCAAGTGCAGCTGACATAAATCAACCTCTATTTGATAAACAAAGCGAGGGAAGGAGAGACAGAGGGGAGAAGAAGTAAGAGAGAGTGAAAGCCTTGAGGCAGCCAGCGATCAGAACTAATGTGGATGGACTGCGTATTGCAGGCTGAGAGCACAACAGCTTTGCTTCTCTCTTCATTTCTCTTAATCTATGGCGGACCTCAGTTCAGTTTGTACAAAAAAAGAAGAAAAAAAAAGAGTTAATCCAGTTAATTTTTGGACACCTCGGCTGAACCAGGGTCAGCGCTGTGAAGCTCAGTGTAACTCAACGTTTCACAGCTATTGTTATTCTCTTTCATTGTGCACAAATAAACATGCCTTTTTACTGGGGGATCATCACGAAATAGGGACACAAGTGAGTCATTTGAGGTAAAACCAGCAGTGGTTAGTCTATGTATTGTACGTATTGTATGCTAGTGGAATAAAAGCTTGTCTATGATGCCGCACAGGCTACTCTGAAAGCTGAATAGACGCATCGACTTTTTGCCACCTTTCCGACAAAGCTTTTCATCAGCCTTCTCTTCATCTCGCTAAATGTCTCTCGCTTGCTGCTATCGTCCCGCGTATTCCTTTTTTTGGTGCTCGGCTGCTGGGTGCTATGCTGCAAAGAGGCAGCATAATTGCTTTAATCGCACATTGCGGATAGCACAAGAGAGAGAGTGGGAGACGGACAGAAATATTGTCCGTTTCCAGGAAGAGCCGGGCAGAGTTTCATGGACATTGACTTGTTCTGGGCAGCACAAAGCCCTGGACTCGAACAGACATTTCAGATAAATCCTGGGGTGTCTGACATTTACTGAGTAAGCGAGTAAGTGAGTGAGTGAGTGAGTGAGTGAGTGAGTGAGTGAGTGAGTGAGTGAGTGAGTGAGTGAGTGTGTGTGTGCCAACATTGTACCAGAGCAGTTAAGTGGAGGCAGATGGAAGTTGAACAGAGGAATTGTTCAGTCCATCTACCGCTCTAAAATATCTCAACAACTTTTGACTGACACAAAAGACCATTTTCCTGCAGTGCAAACATTTATATTTTTGGTTTCAACCAAACTATTGACATGACATTTGTACAGACATTCATGGTGCCTAGAAGATGTACAGTAATGCCTTTTCATCTAACGCCCCCAGCAGGTTTTACAGTAGTTATGAAGTAACATGGCATTGCTGCTGTAATTCTGAAATGTCCCCACTACGGGACTAATAAAAGAATATCTAATCTAATCTAATTTCCATCAGCATCCACTGTGTTCATTGAATTTAGAACTAATTGGCAAATGTTAACATGCTAACCTGCTTAACTAATATGGGAAACAAGTTGTCAATGGCTGATTCTCAAGTCTCAATTCAAGGTGAATCGGTCAGCCTGATGAAAAAACAAAATGTGTGTGTATTCTAACATAATCTGTGGAAACACACACAAACCCCACTGCTATGAAACTGCGGGAGACGACAAAAGTCATAGTCCTCACCAGCGGCCGGCGTAGCCTGACGGAATAATTTCATTACCAAGGAGCAAACACACACACAGGGAGCTGTCAAACCTAACTGAACCTCGGAGGAGACTTTGCAAAACTGAAAGCTGTGGAGGTCGAAACTCTGCTCCAGTCCAACTTCCATGTTCTTCATTAAAGGCCTTTAAGGCCTTTACATAGAACAATGTTGCGTAAACCTCTCTCGTCACCAGCCATAAAAGCACACACAACTAAGACAGATAATACATACAATAAATAAATTCATACTACAACCGACATAGTACATAGTACAAAAAAAAAAACTGTGTCAAAAAGTCTAAACATGCAACAAGCACGGGTATAAAAAAATAAAATGCCCCAGAAACAAAAACTGACCTCCAACAGACAGATAAACGTTTTAAGATTGTAGTTGTGCTGCTCATGCTGATTAACTCTGCAGCCGCACCCGTCACTTACGAACACCCCTAATCCCCTTAACCTACTGCTCTTTGTTATTATCAGCTATGAAGTGGCTTTCATGAGAATGCCATTTCTTGTTGATGATATCCACCAAACGAGTGTTACTTGGAGACGGATCCAGCAGGCGAAGCGGTTTCAAATCAGCCCATTGCCGCTCAGAGCGTCACATTGAACCCCAGTCCATCGGGCCGGAAAGAACAGGATTTTTTTTGGATGGGGATTGGACCTTTAAGCCAGTCTTGGTTTGATGTTTTTTTGACAGACTGCTGCACCCTGTCTGTAGACAAGAGGGGGATGGCTTGCACTCGGCCACTCACCAGGGTGTGTGTGTGTATGTGTGTGTGTCTGATGGAGGATCAAGGAGGGTTACGTTGCAGGCAGGGAGCCTGGCTTAGCGTCTGCCAAGTGCTATGTGAGTGTGTGTGTGTGTGTGTGTGCGTGTGTGTGTGTGTGTGAGAGAGGGAAAGTAGCTTGGCTAGGAAATGTGGCCAACGGCTGGAGCAAAGCCACTTCACAACATGGGAAGGCTGGCAAAGAGTGCTATGCTGAGCAGTGTATATCGTTGTGGCCGTGTTTTATGAATTTGTCCCATCGCCCAGTGGCAGAGCTAGCGGAGGCATTGGCAGGGAACTCCACCCGGTACACATGACTGACAACCTCAAATCCATCTCTTAGAAGACAAAGCAGATTCAAAGCAGCACAAGCAGCCGGCCTTGGTGTGCGCACTTTTCCATTTTAATAGACTTCTCACACACACTTATGTGGGAAAGATATGCATCGCATTTGACGAGTTAGTGATCCAAAGCCCGGCAGATAACACAAACAAGTTTATACACAAACACTCAGGACCCCCCACACACGCGCGCGCGCGCACACACACACACACACAGCTATTTGATAGAGATGATTACTTTTAATTACCGTTTTAATGCCTATGGTGACAAAAGATAAAAAACAGTTTGAAACCAAAATAAGAAAATGCAACTTCCTGCAGACCTAAGAAGAAGAGTTGAATTAGGTGAGGCCGATTTCTTATTTGAGTAACAGTGCATCATGGCGTAAAACAATGTAAGATTCTACAATACATCATTAGAGTTTATTTTTTTTAGACATTAATAATACAAAGACAAGGTTTCTGCAGGGTCTGGATGTAGCCTGAATATAGTTATTGGCCTCTACTGCACATTATCAACATTGGTGATGTGTAAAGTGGCTACTTACAAGTTAAATGCTTGTTAGATATTGTAACGATTCCATTAAGTTACAACAAGAAACTGCAATTTGCAGAAGCACTGCAACATTTTTTGAGGTTTGAACTGTGACTTTCCATCTTTGAAAAGCCACTTGTCAAAGAAGAGAAGGTCTTCATAGCATGTCATCATTGACAGTGTGACATGAGCCTGTTTAAGTTTGTCTTTTACCTGCACACTATTAAGTGTGAGTGCTAGTCATTGCCTACCAGAGTACAGATTTGGATTGTCCTCTAATTATCGTCCCTCGGTTTTCTCTCAGCAGAATGTCGAATAGTGAGGACGATGAAAAAACTCTCCGATACTGAAGCCGAAAAACTTTACTTCCTTGCAGGCATAATACGGAAAGAATATGAGCAACGTTACAGAGAAAGAGAGAGAGAGAGAGAGCGAGAGCGAGAGAGAGAACATTGATGCCTCTAAGGGAGCCACAACACGTTTGTGTGTGTGTGTGTGTCCATCTGCTGAGGTTTTGTGACACATATCCTCGTGAAAAACCTTGTGCTGTCTGGAGGTTTTACCCTCTCTGGGCAGACAATGTGACATCCTGCATCAGTCTGAAACTGAGGCAAGTGTGCGTATGGGCATGGGGAAAAAGAGAATTAATCAATATATATCAAAATAAATGAGAAATCTAAACCTGAAAATCATGTAAATCATATGTAACACCCAACCACGTGCAAATCCTAACCTCCTGATCGCAAGAAAAAAGGAGGGGGTTAGGGGGTCAGCAACGTAATTGGCCTTCAATGCAGAATTATGCACACACGCTCCCTCTCCCCAGGGCTTCAGAACCGAAAGAAATAAAATGTTTTCAGAGAAATTCCTGGAGCCTGTCACTATAGAAACCATTCACTCCCATGATGGCGATAAAAGAGCAAATCGCTGTGATAATAATGTGGGTGGAGCCGCGAGGTATAGAATACACACACACACAAGGTTTGCCTCGTCTGGAGAGAGACCCCTTCAGTATCTGTACAATAGTGTCAAGATCTGGACACTGATTCCTGAGGAGAATTGAGTGTGTGTGTGTGTGTGTGTGTGTGTGTGTGTGAGAGAGAGAAACAGTTTGCATGGCCGTGGGGTGATACGCTGAAGGACCAGGAGGGCTTTATAGTCGTTCTGTCCTTATCAACACACAGCCTTGCCTCTTAAATACTACAGCTCAGAAGCATGTCGACACCTGCGCCCAGACGATGATCGAAATGACACTTAAAGTGTGTGAGAGGGAGAGAGAGAGCAAGAGAGAGAGCAAGAGAGAGAGCGAGCGATAGCCCACATCAGCCTTGTTTGACAATACTACTAATAAAATAGATATAAGATATAGCCGGTTCTCTACAAATTAAGCATCGTCATATTTGGATAAGAGATAACAGTGCAGCAACAACTTAAAGTACATAACAATAGAAAGGGAATTTAAAAGGAAAAAAAACAAGCAAAACAAGCCGGGCGAGGTACAAAAACTACATTTTACAAATTTAGTCAAAAGTTCCTAGAAATGACAAAAAAAGTAGCTGAGTTTTATCAGAGAGCATTTAGAGCATAATGAACTGCTTGTACAAGAGATGACCTTATTAGTGTGCATGTCAGAAGCATATATAAATACTTCTATTCTGTGGAACTTTTAGAGACAGCAACCAAGACGAAGAGTCTGTGACACGCTACGTCAAACGTTAAGACACATGCATGCATTTCATTTAAACTTGAGGATTGTCAGAGATGGGTTGATCAACAATCATCAATAACAATAAAAAATGTCTTGACATTCTATGGAGAAAGAGAGAGAGAGAGGTTACGGGGAGCGTAGAAGGAGAAAAGAGATAAAAGTTAGAGAAGGGCTGGGGAAAAGAAAAGAAAATGAGCAGGTAAAGGAGTGAAAAACAGGGATGAGAAAAAGCATGCTAAGCCAGATCAATAGTAATTCAGATTCTCTGTGGAGGGTTACTTCCCCACTCAATTTTTTTTACTTCCACACCAATATTCCTTCTCCTCCATTTTTGTTCCTTTCCCCCTTTCCTCAACAGCTCTGCTCCGAGCTCTTGCACCCCTAAACCTTCTCACTTTTCTCCTTTTACAACCCCCCTACCTCATTCCTCTCATCCAACCACTCCACATCTGCCATCCTCCCATCTTCCACATACCGTGCAATAAAAAGTGTTTTGAAACACTGAGCGTTGTTTGAGTTTAACGCTCACTGTTGAACTCAAACAAAAGGGTAAATCGTCGGCCGACTATGTGGGACGTCACGCGCAATAAGATGGATATTACGATACTGCTTGGGGCCACAGCGGTATTGTTTGCTATTAAAAAAAAAGAAGAAGCAACTTGAACGGCTTCGTAGTAAATGTACAGGTCAACACAGCTCAGCACGCACCATTTGAATATGCATCAGAGTTGTTTAGGATCTCCTAAATGTCTGAAAGGTCAAGGAGTGATACATATGTTTGTGGATGATGAGTTGCTGCAGGTTGACATGTGCTGTTTTGAAAGGTTGTGCATGTACAATGATTGTGATTTTGTGTGTGTGTGTGTGTGTGTGTGTGTGTGTGTGCCTGCGTGCGTGCATGCGTGCGTGCGTGCGTGCTAGCGAATGCGAGCCGTTGCTAATCCCCTGAACTCATTAGCCTAATTGGACGGTCTGCAAAAAGCTCCACATTGATCTGGGCCTGTTATGATTCTCCTCCTCATGAGCGCTCAGCTCACTGTTTTCTGTTTCGGCCGTTCTCTGTTGAATGTCCTCTCCCCCTCTTCCTTTCTCCTCTGTGCATTATAATCTTTGGCGCCGTAGACACCAACCAACTACTCCGGACTTGTGACAATTCTGTCTTTTGCCGGCTTGTGTTTATTTTATAAACACAAGCCGGCAAGCTCGGTGGCAGTAACAGCCAAATATGATGGGTTAAAAGAAGCTAATGCAATGAAGGGTTGGTGGCAATGACAATAGATGGAGCATATTTATGTATCATATAAGAAAAACATACCATAGTTCCACAAGAGAAAAAGACATCAGCTCCTTTGAGGGAAATGAGCAAGCCCTGTTTTATCTGGCTGCGCTACAACAGACGAATGTAAGAGTGGCTTTCAGTACTTTGATAAGCTGTAAAATAAGTGTGCGGCACACTTTCCCAGAAAAACTGTGCAGACTGCTGATTGCTGTTGTGATACTATAAGGCCATTAGCCAGTAATCTAGACCACAAGTAAACAAATCCGTTTGTCTTTAGGAATTAGAAATGGCCATACCAGTACTAAAAAAATCCCTTGTCGACGCACAGCAGCGCAGAGCAGTGGAATAATGAAAAATGCCCAAACTAAATATAAAAAAGTGACACTATAAATATCATAAGCTACAGTAGGAAGATTTACCACTTCCTACATGAAACCATTTGAACACAAACGCTTAACAGCTTTGGATGTATTGAACACCACACTAAACTAACAAACGGTGAGTGAGAGTGAGTGTCCGTCCACGGCTAATCTCCCATTCTGTAGCCCAATTGTGGCCGCATGCTGCAGGACCTCTCATGGTTGCGGTGACTCAACTCTCTCTAAAACACCTTTTATTGTCCGTTTTACACTGCCATTGACTGCCTGCTGACTCGCGGGTTTGATTTCGTTTTGACGATGTGTCTTATACTCTACAGTCGATGGTCTTATGTGACGACTTTGAGCCGATTGCCTGCATACAACGACTCTGCCTTAAACAAAGTGTGTTTCATGAGGGCGAATTATACTCTTGCAACTACAACTACAACTGCAGCTGGCCACGCAGTTGTATCGACGGAGTTTATACTTCCCTTATGTTTTTCATACACTAGAACAGTAGGTGGCGCAACGACCGTTTAGAGTCGACCTGCACACTGACGTACACCGATATCTCCCTCCAGGAATTCACCGCCATCTGCGTGTCCTTATACTCCGTCAAAGACGGGTTACATAAATGCTCATATTCGCGGACCTCTTCAGCCAAACGTTCTTCAACGGGATCCATTGTTCGTGTTTCTGCTATGGCTTTTAAAAACAGTGCTATTATGCTATGAAACCGGAAATGTGAGACTCAGAAAGGATGTGGTTAGCGGACCAATCACAGCCTTGCGGGCTTGCATTGCTTTGACGGACAGTCAGAAATTTGGGGTGACGCACGAAAAATGGCCGATTTGACCATGCAAGGGCGGCCATGCGTGTCTTGCGTCTGCGAAAAACCTGAGTATAAATCAGCCTTTAGAGGACG
>NW_027175820.1:7977500-7997500 GCF_023055335.1 Clinocottus analis
AGAAAACCAAAACAACTCTAATACCAGCAGCCTCTTGTCGATGTCAACGCTAATGTGTTTTGCGAAGGGCTTTCCACTGGTGAAAGGTTATATAAGGAGAGATGCTATTGGCTGCTGTATTCCTGTCAGACTTCTCTGTCCACCAACACATGACCATCATGACACCGGCTCTTTGGGATAAATAAAAGGGGCTGGAAGCCAACTGCTCCATAAATCGATGGCCATATTTTACTCTTAAAGTGCATTGTGGTGTAAGAGCTTATGTTTTCCATGCAAAACCTTATACCCCCTGCAGACCGACACCGTGTAATGGGGGTCTATCTGTATGGGTCAATGCGATTATTAAGCCGTCCTTCCATTATGACCGGCTTGAGTTGGACATAGTTCGGAGGCAGTACAGCTTGGGTTGGGCTGGGTATCTTTACTTGATTCCTTGAAGGTATCGACCAGAATAGACAAGTCCTAAGTACCATCCTCAGTCAATCATTGCAAGCGTTCTTCGATTTCATGCGATGTGTGATTGGTCCACTACTGCAGCGGTGGGGACCCAGGATTGCCCGCCTGCAGCTATGAACGCGGAGATGTCCGAGCCGACGGCTAGCTTACAGTGCCAACAACGGCGACAAGGCTGTGTCGAAAATAAAAATTGCTGTTGTCTGAAAACAACATTTCTATTGGGTCAGTGTCGGTGGCGAACGCAGAGGGATCCAAACAAACGCAAAAAGGCAGGGTCAAAACAGAACAAGTGAACCCGGCTCAATCTGTGCAGGAATGTCACGGTTTACTTTTGTGACTGTTGAGCAAGGAGACAAAATAACTGCTGCTGTGAGTTAGAAAATCTAACCCTATGAACTAAACTGGCCTTTCTGGACGAGACAACATAAATAATAACAATAAATAATAATAATGATAATAATAATAATATAAATAATAATGAAGAATTACAGTTTCACTGCAATACTTGCACAGATAACAAATAAAATTTGATAATACAAACCTGTTCCTCTTCCTAACACTAGCTCAAAGCAGAATTTGTGATTCTTTCCACTGACTCACCAACAACAATCTTATCGGCTGAAAAAAAAAACGTGCTTTTTGGTAATAAAACTGATTCTAGAGTCTTAGAAAGAGTTTTAGGCCAACTGGGGCCACTGTGAAAAGTAACATCGTCACAGCTTGTATGTATCAATCCAAAACGCACTGTCTGGCCTCATCACGCAGACACAAAGTCTTGGATGCCTCAAAAACTTCAAGAGAAGTGAGCAGATTGTAAACCCTAAAAGGATACCTGTTATTATAAAATCATGAGTGCAAACCCATATTGTCAAAGTGTCCCTGGGCAACAAGTACCAAACCCCAAAATGTATTTACCAAGAACAGGAGTTGGAAAACATTTATTTGCCCTTTCATAAAAAATAAAACATATTTTTATTGGGAAATGCCAACAAAAAGGATACAATGCAGTAAGCCTGGGCTACTGACTTGTAATAGGGTAATATTAAAAAAAGAATCCCAGGAGGGGTTTGGAAAGGTGGACACCAAGAGCTATTTTATCGCACAAACTTCATTTATATTTGTGTTTTCCATTTTTCCAGCTCCCCGTAAGGATAGTCACTTTACATAAAACAAGAAGCTTGTTCTGCCTGAGAGCTCAAAAACCCTTCACCAATTCAAATCCCCTTCCCTAATTTCCTGAATATGAAGTTACTCATCCCTATAGACACAACGCTTGGCTATATTCCAGCACAAGTCTTTCTTTCCCTGCTGAAGCATTGTTGATTATAAACTCTGGAGAAAGGTAAAGATGTTCGCATAGGAAGATAGTACACCCAGAGAGAGACACCTGGTCAGTGATCAGACAGATAAGAAACAACTTTTCTTTTTTTCTATGCTGGTACTGGAACAGTGCACGAACATAGACAGATTTCTTACCTTGACATCTTCTGGACAGTCGTTGAAGCAGAGGCCGCTGAGCACTAGGAAAGACAGACGCGGCAGAGTTAGACATGTTGCTCAGTGTGTCTTACATATCCAACAGGGCGGTGGAGCTGCTGTATCAACATGCATCAAGCGGGGCCAACTGGCACACAGGGAAACAAACTTTTCTCACATGAGCCGAGAGAAACAAATTACTATTAACTGTTCCTCACATTCAAATTACATTCCCCTTAATCAAATCATGTTTTCTGTGTGCGAGGTGAAGGTGGACAAGATGGACAACCAAAGAAAGCGCGGTGGGTTATAAATAAATTGCCTGCGATGGGAAGCATTAAAAATAAATAAATGTGCATGCTATTAAAACTGAGTGTGCGCGGAGACGTCCATGCTAAGAGAGCATTTCGCTTATTTGTGTGTACGAGTGGAGCGAGGACAAAATCCGCTGAATTGCTAATCAGTCATTAGAGAAGTGACTTTATTAGCATACTAATGGGGTCCTGGGTCTAGGTTGCCTTGATTTGCCTGATGGAGTTACGCCGAAGCCCAATACTCCGTTAATAAGGTCGGCACCCGGTGCTGTGCTGAACAGCAGGCAAACTCAATGCACCTATTCAAAGGGAACATCACAGAACCCCGGACTCACTCGTGGGAGGATGAAGCCTCGCTATTGGATTGTTCGCCACTAATTTGCCACAAACATGTTAATCACAAACTTTTACAATAAAGTGGGCGATGTCATTATTTCACGGAGGACTTTCAGTGATGTGATGGCTCTTTGAAATGGGTTTTCTGATACGCAGCATCGACAGGTGACCCCGACATCACTCCAATGTTAACAAGGTCCCCTGTCACACTCATCGTCCGCAGCCACCTCATTGTCTCTTCCTCCACGTTCCCCGTTGACTAGTTACTCGATTCATTCTTCTGCACTGTTTGCAATATTTATAGAAGTGTGCAGGCCATCCATTTAGCATTAATGAATGGTGACAGAATAAATTGGGTCTAATGGGCAGTCCACACCACCACCAGACAGTGTTTCATTAAACACTTTTGGAGTGTTGTTGAAAGGAGCAAATGTCCTTCTGTTTCGACAAGTGTGACGGAACACAACCCACTCTGCTTCCCCAGGTGTGCGATTAGAAAAACAAAAGGAGTCTTTCAAAATCCTACAAACTTTCCCTTTGGCGTGCACAATCTATAACAATCGACATCCAGTTCCCTTCATCGTCACAAAATTTTGTGCAGCCATTCATGCTGCACTTAAGGACAAATAGAAATAACTTGGGTGATCCCTGACTTTCTGTCTTGCCGCATCATCAGGTCAAAAAGTTATTACAAGTTAATATGATAATTCCAGGGCATTTGGTTTTAAACTCCCAATCCGTCCCTCCATGCCATCACTTTGTTTATGTAAACACACAAAAGAATTTAATTGTTTTACTTTTAAAGCTTTGATTAGAAAACAAATGGTGTAGGAGTTCCAAGGGCACATTTGCCTCTTTGAACTTCACAAGCTTATAAATTAAATACCTGAAGCAAAATTCAGATGGAGCTCCCATCAAAGGCAAACATTTGTTCCTTGACCCTAACCGACCACACAGCGTATCGGCTGCTACTTAACATCCTTGATAAACAGGTTTCAGTTTAATTTCATCCGGGAAAACACGCTCACAATTTTTATCGAGGCCGTTGTTGTCACTTAACGCTGCGTTTCAAAGCGTGTTCAGCAATCACGTAGGTATTCCAGAAAACTGTCAGCAACTGGGCTACAAAATGTTTTTCAAGTCAAGCGTATCAAAGTAAGCCCGCAGTGACCACAGACCATTCATCGGTTAATAAGACTGTAAAAACTTCAGAAATGTGCTCTTCACATTTACTCAGTGTAGTATGTTGGAGAGAAATCTCAACCTTCTTAAGTGACTGCAGTTAGTGCCCAAAGCCCAAGGCTGCTTCTGGCTATTCTATTGCAAAAGAGTTAAATTAAATATAATAAAATCATGAGGTTATAGTATTATTTAAAACAGTGGTTCTCAACTGGTGGGTTGCGGACCCGTTTTTAATGGGTCGTGGGCCTTTGCTTAAAAAATAAATACATAAATAAATAAATAAATAAATAAATAAATAAATAAATATATATATATATATATATAAATAAATATATATAAATATATATACATATATATATTATTTTGAAGTGACTTTTATGCAGCGCAGTGTTGTTTTTTCATTGGCCCACCTCCATCCCCAGCTGGTCCTCAGACATTGCTGACACGACTACATTCTGTGCTTCACAGAACACGTTAAATTGACTCTGAAACTTAAAGTTCAGATTTCACTTACTGACTTATATATTCCTCGTGGTCTGTATTCACATTCATGGTTTCCATACCCAGCATGTGACACTACTGATCGCAATCTGTATTCACACTCATGGTTTTAATACCCAGCATGCAACACTACTGATCGCGGTCTGTATTCACACTTATGGTTTGGATGTTCCTTGCTGGTTTTTAGAGCTTTTGGGCAATGTGAGGACATTCTGCCTTGATTTTAATCCAGAACACCGGCACTCCGACAGACTTGAAATGTATATTTAAGTTTCATTTTTGGAGCAACGTTCTCACGTCAAGACTAAGAGGCTCAGATCCACAGACAGATGAATCTGTTCATTTTTCAAAATAAAACCGGCCTTGGTTTTTTTTGTTTGTTTCTTTTTTTTGCATTCTTTCTGTGTGGCCTGATACCAAGGGGATGTTGCGTTACTCGCTCACAGACGAAGACGTTTTTGAGCGTGATTCAACAGCATCGCACCAAAATGTAAATTCTTTAAAAAAGGAGTATACTGTTTTTGTTTTTTATTCCCATGTGACTATTATGCACCGAGGCCGCAGCGTTAGTTTAGGTTCTGTTACTTCTCTTATTGTTTTGTTATGCACCTTCGACACCCCTACACACACACACACACACACACACACACACACACACACACAATCACACACCCAGCATGTAACCCTACTGTCTCCATACTATCTCAGGTTCAAACTGCACCATCTTTTCATCAAATACATTGGAGATGTTGAGAATGTTCCTCGATTTGGGTCGCGGCTTGTCATTTAGGGTAACGGTGGGTCCCGCAGCTAGACCAGTTGAGAACCACTGATTTAAAAGATCAAACGCTGTGGGAGTGCCTTGTGCACCAAAGAAATTGATGTGTATTTATACTGCTCGTCACCTCTGAGCAAACCCCACATCAACACATCACAGGCTTTTGGACCAAAGTCATCGTCGAAGGACGCCGATGATCAATACATAGAAGCCATCAAATTATTCATTGCCTGTTTGATTTGCACGGTGTGCGGGGTCAGGCTACAGGCATCACTGTCCCCGACACTGTAACGCACTGGGATTAGACCGTCATTTGACCTTCAGTATCATTTGGGATTATTGGGGCTGAGGACATGGGACGAGAGACACAAGACTGTACAGGACTAAACGTTTAGACTGCTGCATTGACTCTATATGCATACGTGGCAACCATACTCTGTATGTTGCAAGTGGACCTAGTTGCCGCGACGTTACCCTTTGGTTTGTGGACTGCCCTTTTGAAGCCTTGAGTTCGGCGTTTTGACCTTCGGCGTATTTTGCTTTGTATTTTGCAGCAAGTAAGCGAAAGTGACCATATTTGGACTGACGTTGGGTATACAGCTCTGGTAAGTGACCTGTCCCTAAAGCATACACTGCTTTGTTGACTATTTGACTCTAAATCTACCATCATTTACGAAATGAACATTATGCTCTATTGAAGACTTGAAATTAGCAATGGAGACCATGAACAACTAAGTGGGAAAGAGAGTCATTTTCTCATAGACAATCCATACAATCAGACCCCCCCCCCCCCTGCCTGCTGGCCATTTGAAAGACCACTCATTGAAGGCGCTGATATTGGCGCCATTTTTCAGAAGTGGAGGTCACTGCTTGGTGGCAACAGGTCAGTCAAGAAACTTGAAGTGAGCGAACAATGCCCTTCCCAGAGTCTGCGGATCTCTATTGGCTGATGGCAACATAATCTGTGAACTTGTGTCATTGTCAGTGTTAATAAGGCAGGAACCTAAAGAATACATCTCAAACAAGACTAATGTGAAATGCATCCTCAAAGAGAGAGATGAAAGACAAAGATGTTGGTGCATGAAAGAACCAAGAGGAGGAAACGGCGTTGCGCAGCTGGAATACAAATGTACGGTGTGACAGAAATCTCACTGGGGGACTGAGGTGTTTCCTGTCAATTATTCATGTGCGTGGCGATCAGAGTTTATGTGATGGGAAACAAAACTTCACATTTGTGTGACCTGTGAATGTAATTAAGCTAAAACGCACTTGGCACAAGTGGATATAACACCGTCAATGCGGCCTAGCCTTGTGTAAAACCTTTTCTCTCCGTTTTGTTTCCTGTCAAACATAAAATCAAAACACACAATTAAGTCTGAGCACTTTCAGTCAGAGGTCTTCACACATCCACTGAAAACTCTTGAATGTAAAAACTGTGTGGCATCGGAAGAAATTAACACATCGAAAGGGGACGTGCTACAATAACAATTTCATGACAAGAAGTCACTGATGTATAAAGCGAAAGAGGGAGAAAAAGATAGACATAAACTGCATGAATGCAGAAGTCCTTCACAAGTCAGTGGGCACGCCGTCGCTCCAGGAGGTAGAAGAGTCTGTGTTGGGGTGGACATTCGTATGTGTGAGTCTTTAACTACACTGAATTTAGTGCTTCCTCTGTGAGGTCGCTTGGTCCATACTTCAATCTCAGCTTTGACATGTAACAAGTACTCCTCCCTGGCCAAGACTCGATCCCTGGAATAGATCACATTCACACTCTCTCACTCACGCACGCACGCACGCACGCACGCACGCACGCACACCAGCCTCTGTGGAATGGAGCTAGCCTATTTTCTACTATAATATTAAGAGTGATAGCAGCTCCTTCGCAGGACTAACCTAATCAAGTGGAGGAATGATGGGTCTGTGTATTGTGCGTGTGTTTTCTTCATATTGACAATGAGCCAGCCAGTGAGCAGCGTTTTGTGAACAGTGTGTTTTAAGAGGGTTGCAGTAGACTACATGCTCTCAATCTTGTACATGCCCCGGACTCCTCAGATGGACGATCATGTATTAAATGCAGAGTAAGACACTCTATTTCTAATATTCCGTACAACAACATTAGCTGGTAAAGTGAGCCGGGTTTGAATGAACGCATTTAATGACATTTTAGGTGCTGTTTGGGGCTGAGGTGTTGGCATCAAATATGAATGAGTTGCTCGGCGTACTTTAAAGCAATCATTTACAGTTGAGTTCAATACCACCCCACAAAAAACCCCACTGCAACATGGTCGACGGAGTGCAGACAGATAATGTCTTGGGAAATTAATTTCTTCCCTCAAAGGTTTCTGTTTGTGTAAAATCTGTATATTGCTTAGTTAAGCCACTTAACTATTTACCAAATGTCTGGTGTGTGACCGAGAGGTTGCCTTTCTCTAGTTAGCAGCCCCACCTGTAGTTGTGTCCTCATTGGCACTCTAAAAAGAAACTACAGGGAGCCATGGTAACCTCATGCACACGTCACAACACAGTCCTGAGCCGTCGGGTCAGCTGACGTCACACAAACACGCACGCATGCATAAAGAGCAAAATGCGATGAGCAGACCTTGACGGGGGAACATGACGTGCCGTGTCAGCGCTCGTGGCTACAAGAGCGAGTCAGCGAGAGCCAAGCGGACCCAAGGCGCACACGCAAACACAACAATCTGACAACTGAGCGTCGTTTGCTCCGAGGTGTTCATCACTTCTCATTGTCCTTAGGCTGCTTTTGCTGACTGCAGGGTCTCTTACAGACATGATGGGCACAACACATGACCGACCCCTCACCCCTCCCCCTCCATACTCACACACGTCTGGTCTTAACGTAGCAATATAGCAACTCCAGAAATGAGCCTCTGCCATTGTATCCCATGTCACAGGGACGTTACACACAGTATTGTTACATGACGTATGTGCAGCATGTACAACATAACTGTGTGTACCTGCGCAGATATACAAAGATTATACTTTTCTGTCTAGTAAATAAAAGCATGTGTCGAGCTGAACAATAAGATATTATTATGAAACCGATAAAAAAAAGAAAAGACATTTAACTGTTTCTTATAAATGTCACCTGTATGCCTGACTGAAGAATTAAACAAAATGTCCCAAGTGTAAGTAAGACAAGGCACTGCTTTGTCGTGACAATTTTCAAAAACTTGCACAGGATATTTTTACATAAAATGTAATGCATACGAAAAATGTAATCGCATAATCTGAACAAGAACTATCTGAGACCCAAAAGAGAAATGGCATTTCCAAAAAAACAATAACCTCTAAATGATAAAAAAGTTGGATACATAAATTTGAATGTACTTTTGACACCACGGTCAAGTTCCTACAGCTGTAAAAGAGAACTGACTCGCCTACAGCACCGGGTCACGGAGGCTAATGGCAGCCTTGCAAAACCAGCCCACAAACTTTCCCTCTGCTTGTTGTGCCTGGGTAAGGCTAAACGGGACTTTACGTGGGTTAAGAGCGTTACCAATGACCGCGGAGCAAAAGGGATTTTGAGGCATTGGATCGGCTTTCAGAGCCATAAATCAACTATACAGCCCAGCTCTAATTCAAAATGAGGTGTTTGTGTTGTTTTCATCCTCCAATTTACGCATGAGCAATTTCATGCTCATATTCAGCAAATGTATATTCTAATGAGCCAGCATGTGACTTAGGAAGGGGATTCTTGTCGAGTCACATGTTTTCTGAGATAGACAGTCCACAAAAAAATCTCATCACCAGATACCCAAATGTGCACAGGCACTGAAAACGTGAGACTATCATGACCCGTCTCCTTTTGAATTGATTTACATCACTGTGGTCTCCTTGCTACAGTTGGTATTCTCACTTTTGGTCAGGATGGGCAATAGCTGATATGACTAGAAAAAAATTGTGCCTGGGTTGATGAATTCCTGCTATTTTTTAAAAAAAACTAGAGGTGGGAACATGACAAATCTTCCAGGAGAGTGATTATATGCTAAAACAAACAAAAATAAATTGAACTACTGCTCCCTGTAGGCAATGATTAAAATGTCTGTAAGATGTAGTGTACTGTGCTTTATAGCTGGCTCGTCATATTTGCAGGCAGAGCCATTACGACTTCCACTGTCAACATAAGCTGGTGCAGCACGCTATTTTGACAAACACAGGAGCAGGTGCTCCCACTCAGCCGCCCTTGTGTGCCAGCGCAGACACTGAAAAATAGTTCACCCAGATCTGAATACACAGCCTCCAGTCAAATCCCCCTCCGGACGACGGAGCCACACAGAGACTTCATGTAAATCTCCTCGTTGCCATTTGAATGATATAAAAGGAGGGAATAAAAGGCAGCGCTGACTGACAGGCCGGGAGTGGCGGAGAGAGCGGGGGCAGGAAACGAGACATTTGCCGAAGAGAGGGGTGAGGGCAGGAGGAGGGGTGAGATGAAAACAGCTGGTGAGAGGTTAGAGGGGAGGAAATGAAAGAGGCCAAAAATGAGGAGAAGACGGGTGGACAAGAGGGGAGGAGAGCAGAGGAGATGGGGTAATGTGGAAAGAGGAGAGCTGGATTTGGTAGAGGAGGAAGAGGAAGAGGAGGGGGGTATGAGAGATGCTCCCAGATGTTTCTCAATGCAGCTAATCTGCATCCTAATAAATGAGCAGGAAACTAATCAACTCAAGAGTTCTGCCTGTCACTCTCTCACCTCCCCTCTCAAACACACACACACACACACACACACACACACACACACACACACACACACACACTTCTTTCTTTCTAATTTTGGAGGTTACGTCTTCTCCCTCCTCAGCAGAAATCATCCATCCATCTGTCCACCCTGCAAACACCATGTGCTTTATTGTCTCTTTCAGCTTCAAGTGGAAGCACTTTGCTTTGTGTTCCACTTGACAGAGATGCATGCCCTTTCTATGTTCCTTAACAATCCAAAATAATAATAAATAGATGATTTACATAGGGGTCCAAAATGGAAAACATGGACCGGAATTATCCATGACTCGATTTGATTTCAAACCTTGTCCAAATGAACCTGGAGATAAATATATACAGGATTCAAATGAACAGCTGCGTTTGAAGAGTCGCAGCACCTCAGCAATTTATAGTTCACACTGTCGCTGCTTCAAAAACAAACGCGTGTTTTACTTACGATGATAAGGAATATTACCACACGCAGATAACAGCACGTCTGCTACATGCAATTATACTCAACATCCCTAAAACCAAACGTACGAACACTTGCATCTGGTTAATAAGCTAAATAAAAACAAAAAGACGTCAGCGTTGCATCATCACAAAAACAGTATTTAATGTGGAATATATAATTAGTCAAATTGAGTGAATGTTGGTGATTAGCACACTCAAGCCCATGCAAACTTTGTAATACATACAAACTAACAAACCACACATTTAGTATAAAGATCCAGAGCTACAGAACGGCATCCTAGCTGCCAATCGTTGGTCTGCAACTGTACAACAGAAACCATCGAGCCTGCTCCTAAAAAATATATATGTACTTACGGCAACAGAGGCACAGGCATTGAAAGAACGCCCTAGTGTGTGTCGTGGGTCCAGGTCATCTCCTTGCCAAAAGCCTAGCAAGAGTCCCTCTGGCAGGTCGAGAAGCGAGGCCAACCTGTGACAAATCTATCCCAGGGAAGTCTGGAGGCATCGTGGGACTTAAACTGTACGCACGCAGGCACGCACGCAGGCACGCACGCAGGCACGCACGCAGGCACGCACGCAGGCACGCACATACTCAACCCTTCATTGTTGTTCAATGATGCTCTGGGGAGGGTTGAGCAATGTCATCTTGAGAAAATAGGATTCTATCTCACAGATCAGGCCGTCTACAAAGACCCATCACCGGCTGACGGAACGTGTTAAGTCAGAGTATGGAGTTCACACGCTTAGTCTCACTTGTTGCAGTGTAATGCTATCAGACGCCTGAAAAGATCGGTGAATAAACACATTTGCCCTCAGGGGAGGTTGGGGGCTGCGAGGCCATTAGGATGCAATTGAGCTCACGTTCACAGGGGGTAGAGGAACAGAGCGTTGACAGGATACCTGACGGATGCATTGTTATGTCGGCTGCTCGGCGTTCGCTCGCGAGTCGGCACTCAGCGAGACGTTGCAAGCGTGTAATCACTGATGTCGAATAAAAGGGGAGAGAAGTGGGGGAGACGACAGTGGCTGCTGTTGACGGGGATGGGGGGGGGGGGGATTGGAGTATCTGTGTGTGCGTTTGGTTTGCTGTGATGTTTGGAGACAAGACGTTGATCACAAAAAGAAGAGCACGAAAAGGAACTCATGTTACAGCAGCAGGATGGTCAATGTCATGCACACATACACACAGAGGCTGAGAAGCTCCTCCTTTGACAATTTATTGTCAGTTTTAATAATATATAATATATTTGGCCCAAACATCGTTGTAACTGCTTCCCAGTTTGTGCCACAGTGTTTGTTGCCGTTGAGCCCACTTTTCCTGAAGAGAATCTAGTCGACAATGAGCCTTGGAACGCGCCTCAAGACGGGATGCATGTTTAACATACAGACAAGGGATATGATGATATTTTAATCAATATTATAACCATAATTTGAAAAAGCCCTGTACAATCGTGTTACACCCACACAAGTGACTTGATGAATTCAATTTTTTTTAAACTTATTTAAAGAAACCCAGTGAGCTAGGGCCTTTAAACTCAAGAGTGTCCACTGAGCACTATCACAAAAAGTATTTAGTTTCCACGGCAAATTAAAAAGATGTGTTTACAGCTTCATAGCTCTCCAATTAGTAGTAAAGCTGCTCATAACGTCACCACCGGCTTAGAGCTTTTTAAAGTTACAAAGCAGAAATCAATGATATGTGTTTTAAATGTAAACTGGAACTTTCTTACTACTAGTCACTGCAACAGCTGTCCCATTTTATTTTTAAGCCCCAGTATGGACATACATGACAGTATGTACAGCAATTCGATGATGTGTTCCACGTAGACATCTGGAAACCACTGCCTCCGACACCAGAACCCTGTTTTGTACAACGGCATTAAGCTCAGCAGTTCTACTTCCTTTACGGCAAAGAAGTCCAATCTGTGCCTATCCCACACATGCTCCTCATGGTACCAACTTGGACATGGCAGAGTTGAGCACGTTCCAGGAAACAGCTTCAGGTGAGGCTGAAAGCAGCTCCATTATCGACTGGCCAAACAGAGAACGTTATTGAGTCAATTTCAGCAGCTCATCATAACACAACTGATCCTTATTTGGCTCTCCAGTCCCGCCACCAAAAGCATCGTGGCATCATCCATCAGAGTTCGGCACGGCAAACGCAATCCTGGACTCACTAAATGTTACGAAAATACCCATGGAATCTATATACTGACTGAGGCTGCGCTGATCTTTTTTGCCATTGATTTAAATTTTAATAAATACCAAATATACGCGCACTACACTTTTCAGATTGTGGCCATCTTGTATTGTATTGTGAATCAATTCAGTTTAATCCACATTTTGTGAGTACTGGCCACTGCGACAAATGTCTTTATTCTTAGTTTGCTGTTTAACAGTGTCAAGTCAGGATTATACCAGAGAGCCTGTGTATATGAGTGTGCCCATATGTATCTCAAGCCGTGTGTATTCTTCAAATATAATGATTACGTACTGTAAGTCTGCTCTACAAGAGCATATTGATGATTTATTTACGTTTTTTATGATTCTGAAAGCAGGGGAGCAGTTGTAGCCCCTCCCTTCCAAAATACACAAAACAACAACTATTCGCCAACTGTTCTGCAACAGAAAAGGGATGAACGCTGCTCCTTTTCCTACTAATGAGCCGAGCAGAGTGACAGATTAAACTGTGCACAGGCCCACCCTTGAGTGGAACTATTTTTGCTTTCCTCAAATGTCACTAGGTACTAACGCTGTAGCAACGTTTTGACTTCAAAAGACAGCGTCTTTTACAATAGTGATATATATATATATATATATATATATATATATATATATATATATATATATATATATATATATATTCTGAGCACCCAGACAAATATTGAACAGTTGCTTCTAGTCAGACACCATCTGTGAATACCGCGTTTAAAGTGCGACTGAAATGCAGCATATTGCACCAACGGTGTGTGCTATTTCTTCTGAATCAGTGAACATTTAGTCATCTGTCTGTCGTTGCAACAGACAGATAAAAGGTTATTTTTCTGACATTTCTGTCATCAGGCAGTCGAAAGTGGATAGTGACGGGTTACATGGGGAGAGAGGGAGGAGCCTGACATGCAATAAGGGCGCCAGTCTGATTTCACATCCAAGATTCATAGCGACACGGTGTGAAGCAGTAGTACAACAGTCCATCCTTAACTTCAATAATAGCTTTACATTTAGCTCCCAACTATATTCATAAATACATTTATATCCTGAGAAAATCCAGTATGAAACATGCATTAGTTCACAATGTCATACAGCCAGATGTTTCAAATTTAGGGTGATTTCATCACTTCACAATAATAACATTGTAGCACACATAATCCATAAAAACAAACAAAACTGAGACTGGGACAAACAAGTCAGTCTAACTGCAAATGGAAACGAGGTCCATAGCCTTTTAATGGAAACCTCAAGTACAAGATGCAGGACTTGTATCGTGCCCTTTTCTACAAGTAAAACATAATCAATTTAAATTTGCAGACCATTACTCTACTTCCGCTCTTGTGACATGAACAAGGCAAGCAGACTGAGACCTACCGTGCTGTACGTACATTATATCTTTGTAGAATGTAATATATAATAGCTTTAAGTGGAGACGCAGGGAACAAGGACTGAGGGAGAAGTCCTATGAGGACAATGGCCGTTGTAATGCAGGTTGAAACGAAACAAAAAACCTCAGACGAGACCCATCCCCCCGTACACCCACCCCCCGCCTCCTCCCCCTCTTCCGACTGACTAGCTCGAGGCTAGAAATGGAAATAACATGACGAATAATAGTCGTGACCATCTGGTTTCTAGGTCTGGGAAAAGAGCTGCTCATGTTCAATGATTATAACTGGTCTAAGGAGGATGGATATGGTAAAAATATTAATAATAATACACTTAACCATACAATATAAACATTTCAGTTGTATTTCTCAAAATGTAATTTGGGAAGAAAAAGAAGACTGAAAGAGACTTTGTCTTCATGTGAACTGGTTTCGGCATGTGGCGAGGAGGGAGGAACAGGGCGTACCCAGCGAATCAGTCACTTACCCATCACTTTAACGAAGTAGGCATCGGCTTCATAATTGTTCTTCAAAGCGTGGATGATCAAGTCGCTTTTGCCCTCTGCCTGGCTTAGAACCAGCATGTCTAATATACCCTGCAAATGAAGACAGGCATATAGATAAGGGACAATGGAAGCCTGGTGTGTGTGTCTTCTGATGTACATTTTTATCCCTCTAACGCACTGATTTGCCATTATCTTATCATCTCTTTATTCTTCCGTTTTTCTTTTTTTTCTCCATCTCCTCACTTCGTCTTGCTGTCCCATTTTACACATTCTCTCACAGAGCGTGTGAGAGACAAGAAGGGAGAGGGAGCTGATTTAACAGACAGGCCGCATTAGCAGTAATAATTAATTCTGATAAGACGGGCACGCAGGGTGCAATGCGGCTTCTGTGCCGTGTGCCGTCGCACACCAGACGCAAAGCGAATGCCCTGCGAGAAGGCCTATCCACGTTAAGATTCTCCTGACGCCGTTGAAACAGAAATGGAGGGAATATTGTGTTATTATTGTACCTCATATTTGTACAGAGAAACGTAGGTGAATAAACATTAGCGTTGCTGCTGTATTTATGCTGAGATGACGTTTTATTTATGCTGAGATGCACCTTTTGATTGTCGATGCAGTAGCTACAACGTTAGCGTCGCACATTCTTGATGGATGTCAACTCCATTTAGAAAACCAGCATTTTAAAGTTGTTTTTTTTTGTCGTCTTGCCGGCAGACTCGACAAAGCACAAATTTAGCCCTTTTAAAAATTGCATCATGACGTTATTTTAGCATACCTTTTGATCAATTAAATTGCAATTAAATCACAGCAAAATATGTATTTTGTTTTGTTTTAAACAAACACACCAGGTAGGCGTATTCAGGTTGACATAAATGAAAAGGACAGTCAGTGTAAAAATAGCAGCTCATCACTGTTCATGAGAGATGAAAAATAAATTATTAGGGTAAATTATAATGCTTTGTCTTGTAAATACAAAGCTGGCAGAGAGAGAACAAAGTAGGCTCGCTCACAAGCTACCGAATGTGCTCTAAACTGCATTAACGATTAGGAATGAGTATTAAATTGAACAGAACATTGTTCTGTCCTCTGTCCAATTCTGGAATATTACTTCTGAGCGTGAAAGGAAAAGCATGAACTTAAATAATTTTGTTGACGTCAAAGCTTTACACATAATCCACTTTTCTGCATTAGAGAAATCAAATATTCCTGTGTGCTCTGTGAGAATTATTCATTTTCTTCTGCAATTGGCATCAAATTATTTAATGCAACAGAAATTCTCAACAAGAGGATGTCATTCTCAGTGGCATATCTAACTATCGGATACCAATGTCATTGGAGATGCGGCGCGGCAAAAGAGGGGGCGGACAAAAGCTGTAGGACATTTAGAGGACAGACAGATGAAGTAAAAAGTGTATAGAAATGGAAGAATGAGAGAAAGGTCGGTGTCTGATGATTAACACAAGCTTTGAACACACAAACTACTCACGTCCTCATAGATGTCAAAAAATGTTGCCATGACAGCATTTTGGATGGCTCCCAAATCTGCCTGGTCCCAGAGGATGTGGAACATTCTCCCAACACTGTGGCAACTGGCGTTGTTACAGGGCACGTTCTCCAATAGAAAGGCCTGCCGACCACTGGGAGGCAGAGAGAGAGAGAGAGAGAAGAAGAAATTCAGTTTATCGGTTAAATGTTTATCTCTTGATCACTGTTCAAATCACACGCCAACGTGGTGGTAGTTATAATGGGACGATTAGCTCTCTGCTGTCTCCTCATATCAGCATATCATTTCTGAAGCTGATCCTGTTCCCTTGCAAACGTCCCCCATCGGCCACAACTTCCTGTTGCTACGAGCGGAAAACAAGAGTCTGAGTGGGATATTTCTCCAACAACTTGGTCTGATGCAGTGTTTTGTTTGATCTCACAACGATGTGTCTAAACTGGGGATCCGATGCTTGAAGCAAACATGACAGCATCTGTTACAGTAAACTCACTATCCGTGTAAGTATCTCTGACTGAACTTTAAACGGTGACCGTATTGTATTTGTTGGCTTTTATAACAAAAACACGTTTGTTATATTTCACCGCATGCAGCTTTGAAGCAGAACATGGGTCCATAAAATCTGCTTGGTAACACACACTGCTCCTTACTTCCTCTTTAAGGTAGCTCCCACGAGTGTTGCCTGACAATAAATAATAGATGTCAGGTGGGTTCTTCCTCTCTAATGTAAAATTGTAAAACAGTTATTAAAGAAGCTCAACCCCCAACAACTAGCAATTAACGACAATCTCCAATCTATAATTCCTCAGCACGGCCACTGAGAAGATTGTTCATAACCAGTCAGCTTGCCATCTTACTGTCAATCATAGAAAGAACATTTGTCAATCAGCTTTTGTGGCAAAAAAGGCAGGAATGAATGAGCCTCTCAACACAAACTGGCTAACAATAAACAATTCTGGCTTTGGACGAGGTTATGGACAAAAATGTGCATCGTGGAACATATTCAGTCTGGATTTGGTCTTTTCAAAATAAGAGCATCATTGTTTACGACAATGTGAGCGGATATGTTTTGGATTTTGATGTTAAGTAATTTTCTCCTTGATTGGATATTTAGCAAACTTTGCTTTGTGGGGACCACACCCTGTATTCAGCAGGAGGCAAGTAATTTACTCGAGCTGTAATAAAGCCCAGCCACTCTTGGAACTCAATTTCATTTTTTCTCCATCTCACTACCTGTACTTTGTGTGCTCAGTATCTGTCACCATCTCCCTTTCATTCACAGGGCGGGAGAAGGGAGGAGGGGGGCAATTAATCCAGCTCTTTCTCCATCCTAGCATCTTTGGAGACTGCTCTCTGTACCTGTTCTTAGATCTTCGTGGGAGTGGCGACAAAAAAAATAAAAATGGCTCTGGTCTAAAAATAGACTAATTGTCCTCCCTCTCTCAGGTTTTTAGATGACTACCCACTCTATGCCAACGCATGTGTATTGGGAGGGTAGGTAAAGGACCTAAGAGCCTGGTGGAACATCTGTCATCTAAGTTGCTTTTAAAAACTTGAAAGACTGTTTGAGACAGTATTGGAAAAACATAAAATATGTCGTACTCGCAGAAAATATAGCCCCCCCCTCATAATGTCGAAAAAAAGGAAATGCTGCAATGTATATAGAGTAAAGATTACTGTTGTTAATGTGATGCTGTCACACACTCAGACAGGGTTGACTTTGCTTGGGCGAAATTCACATCCGAGAAGAATTTCTATTAAAAGGGATGACTTTTAACGGAAAGGGATCACTGTGTGACCGAGATCTTTACATGTCTAACAGCACAAAGTTATCTTGAATATTATGACTTCCACGGAAGGAGACGGAATGAAACAGCATGTAACAATAAAACGATAAATGGTAGAAGTAGTCAAGCAGTAACGGGGTGCCAGTTAGCTAGATTTGTCGCTGTTGTTTTAAAAAGTATCTAATGGTGGTTTTTATTTATGTTTCTCAAAACAGCTTGCGCGCTCTGGTAATCAGCAGCAGGCATGGTTCATCAGTTCAGCTGAAGTTTGGCAGTGCTGGATGATTTGATGCGAAGCTGTCGTACCCCATGCACGAACGCTGGGTTTTTCATTGAAGAAAAATAGATATATTTATATGATGATGCACGGCAGTAGAGATGCTACGTTCAACGAGCTCAATTCAGCATTTAAAACATCACATACATTTTAAGACTTTGTATAGCATTCATTTTCATAAATACAGTAAAAACTGCATTGGGATTTCACATTGTAAAATAAGCCAGATTGGTCTGAGAGTACGCCACACCTGCTGCCTCTCCCTTAGAGACCATTTTTAGTGCTGGTGTCACGGTGTTAGCTGGAGGCAAAACAAAGGGAAAACTGGAGGCAAACACCGGTCGCTTGAGAGTAGGAGGCTAAAGTCACGCATCAAAAAGCGTCACCTCGCTCTTGTTGTTGGGTGCCAGAAGCAAGGGAGCACGGCTTCGAATTCCAATTAGTAAAATACAATGTCAGCAAAGCGTTTCACAGATGGAGAGACGATGCTCGCTAAAAGTTTAGGCCTCTGCTAACTTCTGCCCCAGGCGTGAGCATTTGGCTGTGGTTAACAGGAGCGAAAAAAATAATAATCTCTCAATCTATGAAACTTGTGGCGCATACGCTAACTCTTTTTGACAATTTTTTAAATGTATTTTTTGCAGTATAGGCAGCTGTTGGCAATGCAAGGTGTGTAAATGTCTGTCCAATCTGGTCCCGTCGGTAAATGTTGACTTTCTCGAGCACAACTGGCTGTGTGTACTGAGAGGAGGGGAGGGGTGGGACCTGGATTAACAGACTCTGGCTGTGATTACACATATACTAGCCGGAGGTTTGGTGAAAGGTCATCCTGTGTAATCCATCAGTACAGCATATGCACTTGACCCATCTTTCTTTCTCATTAGGCTAAACTCAGCACCCACAGAATGAGACCAGTTGTCACTGAGGACCTCCCACTGGAGCACCTATTGGTCAAGACACAATCCTAATGGTGAGCCCTGATTGGCTCACCGGCAAATAATCAGGTTTTCAGATGTAAGAAATTGTTGCAATTTTCGAGGGTCAGCAAATGTATGCGTACGTTTTACCTGTTTTATGGAGACATACATCTGATTACACAGCCACATCAAGAGCAGTCGTCTTTGTTTTGGGGAAAAACTGGGGGACAAAATGCACGTCTACATAACTTAAATTTTAGGGTGAAGACTTGGTTTAAGGTTAGGCTAAGGGTCAAGATTAGGCAAGTTGTGGTTATGGTAAGTCTCCAGGAAATGAATGCAAGTCAACGTCAAGTCCCCAAAAGGCATGAAAACACAACTAAGTGTATAAGAGTGTGTGTGTGTGTGTGTGTCTGTGCACTGTGCAGACAGATTGGTAGCCATTTCAAAGTTTCAGGCTGAACTCGAGAAGGCATGATTGTTATTCACCACTGTGTGTGTGTGAGTCTTTTCTAAGATTTTTGTACTTCAAAAGAATCTCTCTCCAGCACTCAAAGTCATGACACACACACACACACACACACACACACACACACACACACACACACACAGAGAGAGAGAAAACAAAAAACAACAACTTCCCTCCTTACATTCTTACAAACATTACATCCCTGAATTTCCCTTCGGGGATCAATAAAGTAATTATCTATCTATTCATCTATCTATCTGTATTCATTTTTTAATGCATTTGAAAGTACACAAATCCATCTTAAACTATATCTAACATCATTAAGAGATGTTCCGAGACGCTCCTAAAGATCAGTATTGGGGCAATTGGGGCAAGCTGGCGTCTATGCTCAGCCAAAGTGTATTTGGGAGCAAAGACACACATACGCGCAATCACGTGTTTTATCGACAAGACCAACAAATTGAGGCATCTTCTCTCCACATTCTCCCAGCGAAACTTTTATTCAAATCACATGGGTAATTAAAAAAGTATGTTGAGTGTGCACTGGGCAGCTGTGTCATTGAAATCAGACGAGGTATCAGTAGTTTTCAAAGGACTCGGATCGGGCCCAAAATGACTTGATTTTGCTAAGTGATATTAACAAAAATATAAAAAATATAAATCAATTTCTAACTGAGCAGTTCTCCAATTCAAAATTTCTAATTAAAC